>NC_140165.1:104983171-105165671 GCF_963971535.1 Notolepis coatsorum
AATAATCAGGCGAGAAATGGCAACATGTTTAGTGAATTGCTCTAAAGCGCTGTTTGACGGAGTTCCCTGGGATTACACAGGATCACTCTACAACTATACTCATATTCACCACGGTATAAAACGGAAATGTATGTATGAAAAAAAAATCCGTTTTTTGCATGTTGACCGGATGAAACTCACTGACAATCAACAGTGTTATTAGATCCATAGCTATAATATGTAATATAGTTTTAGCACTACAAACACCGGCATCTACCCCCATTGCATTACAGCGCTGGCACAAACGGCCATACGCCCACAGCGAACCCGGCGGTCAATGTGTTAACTTAACTTAATTAACTTAACTGTGTTTCTTCCAGGGAGATGGTAACATCAGGTATTATGAGCTGAGTACTGAGAAACCTTACATCAACTTCCTCACTGAATACAGGTCACTGCTGCCTCAGAGAGGACTGGGTGAGACACACACACACAAACACACACACAAACACACACAATCACACACACACACACACACAAACTCACACACACACGTAATACAACATGACCCTAATGTAGCACTTGTGTCACTTACTTGTAACAGCTGTTCGCCACGGGCACAGTTCTAGGTTCGAATGAGGAGAGGAGTAATATGCACAATTAAAAGAATAGTGGACCAGAGACAGAATTATAATAATAACCAGTTTATTAACTAAAAGCGTGCTAGCTAGACAGTAACAATACATACAGACGTAAAGTGGTTCGAAGTATCCCTTTTAGGTTCTTTCAGTAACCTCTCCTTTAAGGAGGGTTAGTTCGATATCAAGCCCTAGGTTGATTGGATCAACACATTAGGTTTGGTTCAGACGTCTCTGAGGTTATCTCTAGCTAAAAGCTAGGTTCAAGGTTGGATATTGGATGTATCCTTTTATCATCAGTAAACTCTATATCAGTTTATCATTTCAATAGGTAAATGTTTAAACATATTAATTTAAACCTTTAAATGTGCAGGGAACGTAAATACCTTATTAGGTGAAATGCTCCTTTAAACTCTTCCTTTGAAGGTGTAACACAACAAAAGTACCAAATGGAATATTCTAGGAGGTTATGGGAATGCAAATACCTTATTAGGTGAAATTACCCTTTAAACCTTCTTTCTTTACAGGAGAACCATCAGTGATTCAACTATAATCAATGTCATCAATGGGATTCAAGTATCTTATTGGGTACATTGACCCTTTAACTCGTCCTCTTTACAAGAGAACATCAGTAGTTCAAGTATCTTACTGGGTGTAATTACCCTTTAAGTCTCCCTTCTTATAGGAGAATTATCAGTATATTATCAAATTAAATCAAATCAAATACAAAACACAATATCAAAATAACAAAAGGTGAACGGGGTTGAAGCCCTTGGAATGTCCTTGTATTCTCGTTCAATCAGTTCAATCCGTGGAAGTTCTTATAATTCAAGTTCAATCAGTTTAATCCTACCGGACTGTTGAGGTAACAGGAGTTGAGCAACAGGGGTATTCAAATCAGGCTGGCATTAGCCTTGAGCTATATCAGAGGTTCAGTGGGTTGGCTCGCCATCTTGCATCATCCGGCACACCGCCTCGTCCCCGCATGGGCACACGTGGTGATGGGTGGTCTGGACTCCTGGAACTGCTCCCAGGGTGGAACGGGGTGCTAGAAAAACCTGGCCTGCGTCAAGCAGGCATTCAGAAAATAAAAGCTATTTACCATCTTTTATCGCTTCATCATCTTTTCATTGCTTTCAGAATGAATAATCAATCAGGATACTTTTAACTATGCTAAGCTAAAGTAGGCTATCTCATCACAGCACGTGGGATTATCATATGCCACATGCTAATTTAGGCTAAAGTGCGCTAGCATATGGAACGTTCCCCACGTTCATATAAAACTCTCAAAAACATTCAAAATGTATATAGACCTTGTTCTTATCGTACAGCATATCAATACAATTATAAGTACTTCTGAAATGGTTCCTTCCTAGTTTTCATTTAACCAAATTGAGCTTGGGGCAGTTCGTGTATGACTCAGAATGAATCTACTTTATCGTTGTTAGCTTGTAGCATGTGTAACGGGTGTAAAACTCACTCCCAGAGGCATACAAACTGAGCGCTTAGAAGGGAATTCCCTTCTTGGCGCAACGGTTTGTGATGTCGCCCGCAGTGCGGACGCCTGGGGTTCGACTCCCACTCAAGGCATGGTCGAATTCGTGGCAGGGGCGAGTTGCCTCTGTTACACTGGTGCCGTGACCCGGATGCCTTGGGTGGTGTGAGTTTAGGGGGGGTGAATGTAACGGGTGTAAAACTCACTCCCCAGAGGCATACAAACTGAGCGCTTAGAAGGGAATTCCCTTCTTGGCGCAACGGTTTGTGATGTCGCCCGCAGTGCGGACGCCTGGGGTTCGACTCCCACTCAAGGCATGGTCGAATTCGTGGCAGGGGCGAGTTGCCTCTGTTACACATGGAGCTAACCATTCTGTACACTCGACAATTGAATAGCACAATAATATTGATGGAACTCACCAAAACCGCAGGCTACTTTAACTGCAACGCTTCTTCGGTTTTGCAACTGGGGGAATCTTTTATAACTGTTTGATAACTGTTTTTATCATGCTATTTCATCTCGTTATCCAGCAACGTTATCAGCTGCGTGTCTTTCTCCGTGGTTTCTGTAATCTCATCTGCGCGTGCGCAGATTCACCTGCTGTAAAGCAAGGCGTGGCTGTCGTGACATCTATCTCACGTCATCTCACGTCATGACGCAAATTAAAGGGCAATGCTGTAATTCAAAGGACTTGGTACCTGTTACAAAGGATCAGATTAAACCGAATATATATATTTATTTATTGATATATATTGCATAGTATTTGTATATCGTTTGATATCCCCTGTATATTCCTTGTACATATACACGGAATATCCCTTTAGCCCAGACCATAATAGTTCATTCTCCTATTGGACAGCGGTCCACCGGCGCCAGGGACCGGCCTCCGGAGTCAGGTTCAAAGTCACCGTCAAGACGTGTCTGGACATGCCCGGCCTTGCCCAGGGATACGCGACAGAAATGAGATTGGTACTAGTTTGTTCACCGTGCGTATAAATACGGCGCAGGCGAATATAGAAGCCCCTTCTTACCCTTAGTATGTTACCCAATAAGTTGAAGCCTCACCCACGATACAACGTGCAGTGAAGTATGGCCTGTTTGGCCCCAGAATAGAGCATTGAGACCGCGTGCGAATTAATAACTGAATTGTCAGAGTTTGGCGCTATACCGTCGAGTGCGACATATTTCTATTAAGTCAATAATAGTCTATTTGTGTATAGTGTATCGTGCGGTTAAAGTTCTACAGTGACCAGCATCTCCAACGCTTCCTCGTATTAGCTAGAGTTCTTATCCAGGCTGGGCTGACCACATGGCGCTTTCACCCGAGGAGACCTAGACGAGAACCGTATGGACATGTACACTGGATTAATCTACCCGACGACTGCATAGCCCTTTGCGGCTGGAATATATTTGCTTTGGTCCTGTGATTTATGGAGCGGATAATCGCCGACGCCTGCACGTGTTGGATTTACCCCGCGAGGAGTCAAGTCGAGTCGGCGCCTCAGAGAGCCTGAGGCCGACTAGCTTTCTTCACTGTGGAGCTACAGTCTACGGAGAACAGCTGTATTCGTCTGTGGATCAAGAGGCTATTGCACCGGCTCCTGTACCTGGAGTCTCCTTAGTCATCGTTGACCAGACGTTCTACTACCGACAGATCTTCTACCCCTGCTGGCTTACAACCAGGGGGAACCCCTTCCAGTATCTCCCGCTATATTACTAGTGTACCATAGATATAATTCCCTAAGATTCAGGTTGTATAATTACCTCCTGCGTAACCAGAGAATGGACATTCGTTGTTGATTTGCCTACGCACATTCCTTTGCCTTACAAGTGCATTCAAAGAATAATGTAAAGTATCCTATGTACCTTTTGCTCCATTAAATACTTGATTATACCTTTGTTTGGAACCGATTTCATTGTGGGAAGTGTTCATCATATTCATATATCGTGTACTGTATGGCCAGTAATTAAAGTACATAAAGCGGTAGTGGTTTAATGATACCATACTTATCAATACAGTCAGGGAATTGTACCCCTCAGTTACAATTGGTCCTTCGAGCCGGAGGGTAACTAGTGTAATATTAATATAGCGGTATTAATATTGACATGGCCTATGATGAACACTCCACAAAACGGTTCTCCTAAAGTAGATCGCCCGCAGCGTAGACGGCAGACACCTCAGTACTTAGAGGATTACGTTGCCAATATACTACCTAGCCTTCTACAGACGGTAAACGCGGAAAAAGTAGATAGTAAAATTATGTCCGACCCTATCGCCCAGGCTACCCCGCCAATAGAGGCCCTAGTGGGTTCTAACGTAACTGACCAAGCTCACGGTAGGGACCAGGAGGGACCTGACAAGACTTTACCCCCCGCCAAGACCGAAGAAGTAGTCCCCGGAGAGCTCCAGGATAAAGACAGCTCTCCAGGGATGGAACTTTACCCGCTACAAGAAGAAGAGACCCCGGAGATGGATCTCCAGGACTCGCCACAGGAGAACAGATCTCCAACGAGTACTGCCAGGAGCGGATCACCTCAACCAGCGTCTTCCCCCAGCAAGGCGGACAAGATGCTGGCACAGGCATTCCTCGCCAGCCTAGCAGCCTCAACAGAGCGCGATCGACTCCAAGCACAGACGCTTAGTGAGCGCGAACATTCTTCCATGGAAAGAGAACGCATTCAAGCGCAGCAACGGAGCGACGAAGATCGTATACGTCTAGAGATTAGACGCCTTCAGACGGAAGAGAATATGGCAAGGGACCGGGCCGACGCCCAGCGCGCCGCTGCCGGTGCCCAAAGAGAAGCCGAGCGCGACCGATTACAAGCGCAGATAATGGAGCAGCTGATCACCAGGGCAACACCCCCTCCCTCCGCACAGGGTTCCAGGGCCTCGTCAAGACACGGGTCAAGGGCACCCTCCCCTACCCGATCAAGCGACCCTGAGCCCGACCACCAGAGAGAGCCTATACCCCCCTCCGAACTCCTTCCCCGACCGGTCCACGCGAGGACCAGCTACAAGGAAGAAACGGTCTACACCGCGGAGAGGCTAAATAGACGACTACAGGATCTAGAGGACCTGCCAGAGCAAGAAGAAGAGGGAGAGGAGGAGAGTCAAGCCCGACAGCAGCACAGAACTCCACAGGACCAGGAGGTCCAGTACAGCCCAGGCTCTACCCCCGCGGCTCTGCGCTACAGACCCCCGACTCAATTCACGGGTGAGCTTGACACACGACCAGCCCCGAGGAATAGCACCTGGATACGCGGGCCATGGTACCCAGCAGGTACCAGCCCACCAAGAGGCGTAAGAGGAGACTCGCCTAGGAGGCCTCTCTTCCAACGCTCACCGATGTGCCAGCCATCCATGGCATCATACATTGGCACACCGACGTTTCCGGACTTCACCCACGAGAACAGAGCACAGTACACGGAGCTACGAATGTGCTTAGAGACAATGATGTCCGATGTAGCTGACGAACCGTACAAGTATGCTATCCTACTGAAGCACCTCAAGGTGCCCCGAGCGCACAATATAGCGCTGGCCTATGCCACCTCTACTACCCCATACACAGCGGCTCTAGCAGCACTCGACCAAAGATATGGACGCATATGGGACTACGTAATACAAGAGATAAGGCATATTGACCGCCTACCCCCAGCCACAGACAATCGCTCACTAGATGACCTGTCTATCAAGGTACAATCCCTGGTAGGGATGCTGGGGGCGCAAAGAGAAAAGGGTATGCACGAACTGTACGCGAACTCTAATGTCGAGAGGATTTTAGAGAAGCTTCCGCCCGCCCGACAAGAGCGCTTCAGGCGGCAAAGAGACCACCGTGATCCTAACGGTCCCGAGCCATCCCTCCTAGACCTAGCCGACTTCCTGGCGAGAGAAGTCAACAGCCTACGGTTGGATACGTTCATGCGGAGCACCCCAAGCTCCAGAGAGGGACCTAGGAGAGCAAACGATGGCCGAAGATTGGTGACCGTCATGCACCAATCAGAATCAGTACCGAGCAGCAAGAACCACAGTACCCCCTCGATGAAAGAGAAGTGGAAGATGGTGTGCCCGTACTGCGAAAAGGAACACTGGTTGTCACAATGTGACACGTTCAAGAAGATGACCGCCGACGAGGTGAGTCAATGGATAAAGTCCAACCGACGCTGTTACCGATGTGCGCGCAGTCACATGGCAGCCGATTGCCGCTTAAAGAAGAGGTGTAGTCGGTGTGACGGAGCCCACCTAGATGTCCTACACGACAGTAACAGAAGAAAGCCTGCACCCTCAAGCAGCACAAAGGCAAGTGTTATGTACATTGACCCCGCCAGCAGCGGGGGCGCCCGAGTGCTCTTAAAGGTGGTCCGCGTAACACTGAGTTACCAAGACAAGGTCATGGACACTTACGCCGTCCTTGACGACGGGTCAGAGAAGACCCTTCTCCTCGCGTCCGCTGTGGCCCAGCTGGGGCTGCGGGGGAGCGAAAACCAGATGACGATTCGGACAATAAGAAGAGATCTAAAGACGATAAAGGGCGAGAATGTCTCCTTCACTATCGCAGCAAGCGGGCAGCCAGAGAGACGGTATAGGATTACTAACGCTTTCACCAGCCAAGAAATAGGCCTGTCGCAGTACACCTACCCCATCGCCAAGCTGATGGATAAATATGTGCACCTGCGTCAACTACCTATACCGCTCATAGACGGTGCCACCCCGACCCTGCTGATAGGCTCCGACCATGCAGACCTCATAGTCCCGATAGACCGGGTCCACACAGGGCCCAGAGGCTGTCCTGCAGCAGTCGAGACCCGCCTAGGATGGACATTACAAGGCCCCCCCGCTAAGTCTCTTAACCGAACAGCAGCCACTAGCTGCCTCCACTCCAGAGTGACAGAAGAAGACACCACCCTCCTACAGCATGTCGAGAGGCTATGGACACTAGAGACAATGCCCTTTAAGAACGAAAAGAAAGACATTCGTTCCAAGGAAGACATTTACGCTATAGCCCTCCTCGAGCAAGGGACAAAGAGAGTCAAAGTCAACGGAGTGATGAGATACGCAACTCCACTCCTGAGGCGAGAGGGTATGCCCACCTTCCACGCCCCAAAAGAAGCGACGGAGCGGTATCTATTGAACACAGAGCGGCGCCTAGCCAGAGACCCCGCTCAAGAGACTGTGTACCGCGCTGAGATTAACAAGCTAATCACAGCGGGACACATAAAGAAAATTGACATTAAAGAGGCCGATCAGACGACCGAATCATGGTACGTGCCGCACCACAAAGTCCACCACAACGGCAAGGATCGTATTGTGTTCAACTGCAGCTACCAGATCGGATCACAAAATCTGAATAAAGAGCTCTTGCCCGGCCCAACACTCGGCCCCTCCCTACTAGGCGTGTTACTACGTTTCCGCCAGGACAAGGTGGCCATCAGCGGCGACATCAAAGGGATGTTCCTTCAGGTGAGACTAGTGGAGGAGGACAAGCCCCTGCTGCGGTTCCTATGGAGAGAGAGGATCGGGGATGAGCAACCAGCCATCTATCAATGGGAAGTCCTCCCTTTCGGAACCACATGCAGCCCATGCTGTGCTACGTTTGCACTGCAAAAACACGTCGCAGAGGACCCACCAGCTGATGAAGAGGTCCGAAAAAGTGTAGAAAATAGTTTCTACGTGGACAACTGTCTGCAAAGCGTCTCGACGCCAGAAGAAGCCGAGGCCCTTCTACTCAAGCTCCGCGCCTCCCTGATCAAAGGCGGCTTTGATCTCAGGCAGTGGGCCAGCAGCGACCCGCAAGTATTGCGCAGCCTCTCCCCCGAGGACAAGGCAGCAAGCAGCGAGACCTGGATGGCGACCATCCCAGGAGAAGCCTAAGAAATGACATTAGGACTAGTCTGGCGCTTCAAAACAGACTCGCTCCATTATAAACACACACCCCTGACCAAGGAGCAGGGAAGGTCGACTGCACTACCGACCACCAGACGGAGTGTATACAGAACACTCGCCAGACAATATGACCCGTTGGGATGTATTCTACCTTACACCACCAGGGCAAAGATGATTGTAAGAGCGTTATGGGACAAGGACCAGGGCTGGGACGACCCCATACCCGAACACCTTGCATCCACATGGAGAGAGTGGGAGACGGAACTCAGCTCACTCCCAGGTGTCAACATACGCCGCAGCTACTTCCCACCCACAGTGAGGCCGGAGACGTGCCAGATGGACCTGCACGTCTTCAGCGACGCCTCCGAAGTAGCCTACGGTTCGGTGGCCTACTTGCGTGCCCGAGAGGAGGGAGGAGAAATACATACTGCTTTCATCCTGGCCCGCTCAAGAATAGCCCCACGAAAGCAACAATCTATCCCGCGTCTAGAGCTCTGCGCAGCCCTAGCAGGAGCGCAACTCGCCACGTTAATCCAACGTGAACTCACCATTCCGGTGCAAAGAACAATCTTGTGGTCAGACTCCACGACAGTACTCACATGGATCCGGTCTGATTCGTGCAGATACAAGGTCTTCGTGGGAGTCAGAGTCACAGAGATTCAAGATTTAACAGAAGTAGCAAGCTGGAGGTATGTGGACACAAAACACAACCCAGCTGACGTCATCACCCGGGGAATGTCCCTGGATGACCTCACCCGTCACAACCTATACAGTGACGGGCCAGAGTTCCTCAAGCTCCCGGAAGAAGAGTGGCCTACACCCACCCCACGGGAAGCGAGTAAAGAGGAGGCAGAAAACAAGAAATCTATGTTCTGTGGATTGAACACACTCGTCTCCACAGACCCCGACATAGACGATTGCCTCACCCTAGAGAGTGCGCAGCTAAAGACATTCCTGTGGCACCACCCAGAGGTTCAGCTCACTACTGACATTACTGCAGCTGACTACGGAGAAGCGGAACTTCTTCTACTACAACGAGCCCAGAGAGACTCGTTCCCCGATGAGCTAGACTGTCTACAGGGAGCAAAGCCCGTCCCATCAGACAGCAGACTGCTCCACCTAGCCCCCGAGAGCGACGCCCATGGTCTCATCAGAGTGGGTGGTCGTCTGCGGAGAGCTCCAGACTTACCGGATGACGTCAAGTACCCGATAGTCTTAAACAGCCGACACAAGGTCACAGAGCTGATCATAAAGAAATACGACGAGGACGTGCATCACGCCGGGGCAGAGAGAGTCTTCGCGGAGATCAGACGTCGTTATTGGATACTGCAAGGGAGAGAAGCAGTGCGGCGCTTCCAGCGAACCTGTCTAGACTGTCGTAAGTGGCGAGCGCAGCCCAGTATACCCCGGATGGCTGACCTACCTCCCTGTCGCCTCCGACTCGGCGACAAGCCTTTTCACTCCACCGGTATGGACTGTTTCGGCCCGCTGTATATAAAGAAAGGAAGAGGAACCGAGAAGCGGTGGGGTATTGTATTCAAATGCATGACCACCCGAGCGATGCATATAGAACTCCTTCCAACCATGAGCACAGACTCATTCCTTATGGCCTTCCGAAGATTCACATCGCGGAAAGGTAAACCGTCTATATTATTGTCTGATCACGGGACAAACTTCAAAGGCGGAGAAAGAGAGCTGAGAGAGAGCTTCCAAGCTATGGGCCCAGAACTTAAGACCCACCTCGCTCCATACCAGATTGACTTCCAGTTTAATCCCCCGAACGCACCTCACTTCGGTGGAACTTGGGAACGAGAAGTACGTTCAATAAAGACAGCCCTGTACGCCGTGCTTGGGGCCCAGACCGTGGCGGAAGAAGTCCTAATGACAGTCCTCACGGAGATCGAGGGAGTATTGAACTCAAAGCCCCTCGGTTACGTCTCAAGTGATGTAGCAGATGTCGACCCAGTCACCCCCAACACACTCTTGATGGGGCGGCTGGACCCCGCGCTACCACAGACCATGTACAGGCCTGAAGAAGCGAATGGCCGAAGAATGTGGAGGTACAGTCAAGTATTGGCTGACAAGTTTTGGAACAGCTTCCTACTCCACTATCTACCGTCTCTACAGACCCGCCAGAAATGGGTGAAAGAGAGAGACAATTTGACAGAAGGAACAGTCGTCATGATTATCGACCAGTCACTACCCCGAGCTATGTGGCCGGCTGGCCGCGTAAGCAAAGTGATCACCGGTGCCGACGGAAAGGTCCGAGCAGCCGAAGTGCTCGTCCAAGGGCGGATCTACACCCGACCCGTGGCGAGGCTAATAGAACTGCCAAGGCTCCCCGATACCATCGATGACGACCATGACCCCATGACTTTGTGAACTGACCGACCCCTCACAACAGACATTGAGTAGTGGACAGTGCGGTTAATCTGTCTCTGCTTAGCTAATTAGGTGGGACTAATTAGGGGGCGGCTGTTACAAAGGATCAGATTAAACCGAATATATATATTTATTTATTGATATATATTGCATAGTATTTGTATATCGTTTGATATCCCCTGTATATTCCTTGTACATATACACGGAATATCCCTTTAGCCCAGACCATAATAGTTCATTCTCCTATTGGACAGCGGTCCACCGGCGCCAGGGACCGGCCTCCGGAGTCAGGTTCAAAGTCACCGTCAAGACGTGTCTGGACATGCCCGGCCTTGCCCAGGGATACGCGACAGAAATGAGATTGGTACTAGTTTGTTCACCGTGCGTATAAATACGGCGCAGGCGAATATAGAAGCCCCTTCTTACCCTTAGTATGTTACCCAATAAGTTGAAGCCTCACCCACGATACAACGTGCGGTGAAGTATGGCCTGTTTGGCCCCAGAATAGAGCATTGAGACCGCGTGCGAATTAATAACTGAATTGTCAGAGTTTGGCGCTATACCGTCGAGTGCGACATATTTCTATTAAGTCAATAATAGTCTATTTGTGTATAGTGTATCGTGCGGTTAAAGTTCTACAGTGACCAGCATCTCCAACGCTTCCTCGTATTAGCTAGAGTTCTTATCCAGGCTGGGCTGACCACATGGCGCTTTCACCCGAGGAGACCTAGACGAGAACCGTATGGACATGTACACTGGATTAATCTACCCGACGACTGCATAGCCCTTTGCGGCTGGAATATATTTGCTTTGGTCCTGTGATTTATGGAGCGGATAATCGCAGACGCCTGCACGTGTTGGATTTACCCCGCGAGGAGTCAAGTCGAGTCGGCGCCTCAGAGAGCCTGAGGCCGACTAGCTTTCTTCACTGTGGAGCTACAGTCTACGGAGAACAGCTGTATTCGTCTGTGGATCAAGAGGCTATTGCACCGGCTCCTGTACCTGGAGTCTCCTTAGTCATCGTTGACCAGACGTTCTACTACCGACAGATCTTCTACCCCTGCTGGCTTACAACCAGGGGGAACCCCTTCCAGTATCTCCCGCTATATTACTAGTGTACCATAGATATAATTCCCTAAGATTCAGGTTGTATAATTACCTCCTGCGTAACCAGAGAATGGACATTCGTTGTTGATTTGCCTACGCACATTCCTTTGCCTTACAAGTGCATTCAAAGAATAATGTAAAGTATCCTATGTACCTTTTGCTCCATTAAATACTTGATTATACCTTTGTTTGGAACCGATTTCATTGTGGGAAGTGTTCATCATATTCATATATCGTGTACTGTATGGCCAGTAATTAAAGTACATAAAGCGGTAGTGGTTTAATGATACCATACTTATCAATACAGTCAGGGAATTGTACCCCTCAGTTACAGTACCCAATAATATTAACTACCTATGTTCTTACATAATAGCATTAACGTAAGGTTATGTATATAACCAAGTTCTATGAATACTGGTGACGCTCAGCGTCATCTGCACTAACCTCACTTTGTGCACAGCACTGAATAAAAATCCACAATGTACCTTTACATACCAGCATCCGTCTGGCCACACCCCTATCCGCTACCTTCATAAGCAGGTGTGTGGTCACCTACTCGCCTCCTTCCCAAACTTTCACCACAAGGCGAGGTCAAGGGCCGCAGGGCGTCACCAGTATTCATAGAACTTGGTTATATACATAACCTTACGTTCTATATCATACTGGCTCCGCTCAGCGTCATCTGCACTACAGGAGCTGAGCGGGAGCCAGAAGCTCGACAAATGTACCCCGCTGAGGCCCCCCACAACCATCAGACCGGAGAGGACCGAGCCCCCCGACCCTCCCTAATGGAGGATACCCTCCCTATTGGAGGACGGGAGGGAGACGGATCTGACCGTGCGAAGAGAAACTCGAGCAACTCAACGCACAGGGTGAGCAGACCGTGGCTTGACCCCACGACTACGCACACGCACAACCCGCATGCCACCAGGGAACGAACGGAAGGAACAACCCTTGTTACTGCCCCCAAAATCACGGGGTCAAGAGCAAACTCAACCCTGTGGCAAGGCCGTAGCAGCGGAGCGCGAAGGAAGACCCAGACCCACCGAAGGGACTGGATCCCCCGAAAAAAGGGGGCCCGGAGAGGTCAATGACGCCAAAGCATCAAGACCTCACCAGGCGGTCACTCAGTGACACCGCCCCCCACATCGCCAGCGTATTCGGACAGGGCCCCTCCAAGAGCGGGCCCTTCCCCCCACTAGTACGCCGCCTGGCACACTGACCCTGCAACACAGGCAGTCAGCATGGCCGTAACTTGAAGCACTCAAAAGGCTAAACTATAGCGGAAGCAGGCAGCGCACCGGGGAGACGACCCCAGAGGGGTCGATCCCTTAAACCAGGCAGCAGGCTTTAGACCCGAGCCTGGAGCACTGCGGACGAGACAGGCGCCAAAGGGGTCAACTGAAAACAGCACCCCGGCGGAAGGGGCGTATGCTGGCATTGTTGCGCACCATGACAAAGCCTCCACCAAAAAAAACCCACCCAGAGGGGTCGAGGCAGAGAAGGCTGACACGATTGGCAGACGTCATGAATGTGCAGGGGCACACTCAACCGGGTAAACCGGGCGTTGACTCTGCTCCAACACACCAGAGAATCAACCACCCTCTTGGTACCACATGCGGTGGTTGTTCCTATAACCCCTCAAGAAAAAAACTCCAAAACACACCTGCGGGTATACACTGGCTATACCGCAGTACAAGTGTTTCAGTTTTCAAAAAAGGGTTATTCCAGGCCTACGGGTCTATGAAACATTACTTCGGACCGGGCCCGGCGGCTCGGGAAGCACACAGGGTCACCAGAGGAGGTCCAGAAGACCACCCCAACAGCCCCCTCTTCGCCATGCGTGAGAGAGGAGCGAAAAGAAAGGAGAACCAGCCCTTTCATGATAGTGCCAGGTACAACCTGTACCCAACAAAGGGTCTCCATAACGCCCAACCCTGTGACACCCGGGCCGACCCGGCATTTTTTCCCCCGAAAAAAGCACAAGTCCCTCAGGGTACCAGAACAGCAGATCTGCGTCCCCGGCAGACAACGGGTTAACTGACCTGGACCAGCGTGACCAGAACCAGTCCCGTGCCATAACCACGCCGACATCCCCACTCCAGGAGAGGGGGTAGGTATGCGTGTCGATCTAAAACATGAAAAGAGAGCGCCACCCAGACGGTCCCTTTCGTACCGCGCTCAGTGGCCCACCCCAAGGGCGTGAGACCCCTCTACCTATGTTCTGATCTATTCCGTTAACATCCCCCAGATATGAACGAGAATCCGTCGAGACAAACCTAGTAAACTGGCGCTCGGAAGAGACAAACTCCATCCCAGTTGCCCTATAAAAACGCTGTTTTAATAACGAGCAACCAAGGCGCACCAGCCTCATGCGTGATTCCTATCAGAAACACCCAGAGCCAGCACTATGTATGCGTCGAGACCCAAAACACATCAATGGATAGTCTAACAAGACACCAGATACCGTTCCTCCAAGCCGCCTGGGGAACGACAAGAAGCCGCTTTTTTAATTTTACATTTTCCAGAAAAAGAAAAAATAATACGGACATGGGTCCCATGCGACGCGGCTGAGGGAAACACCACCCCGTCAACCACACTTCATAAGAGGGGACGGTGAGCGACGTACCCCTATGACGGGGGGAAACCCATGACTCAACAGACCTATAAGGCGAGGAGTCAGGGAAACCCTAAACAATATCCCGTCCACCTACTCCAAAAAGGAGAGGACGGGGAACCCCCAGAGAGACTTCCCACGCGAGCTGTATAGATTGAAAAGAAATATTGCAACATTGAGCTATGTAACACTTGGGTTAGGGCTCTCCGAGGAGGAGGCACTGAACCAATACACACTCAATAATCGAATTGAATCGAATACACACACAATAGAGCAGAACTCCTTTTTGAAGTTCTACTCACCTTGACAATCTGAGTAGGAGGCTCTGAAACTCTGAGGAGGCTCCCTCACTGGGAAGGAGAGTCCGAACTCACAGAAGGCACTTCTCCCTGAGGAGGAGCTTCTTGAGGAGGAGCTCTGACAACTCCCTGAAACAGATCCATAACATGGACCTGAACAACTCACGGAAGTCTTACCAATAGAGACGCGCTCAGTGACGTACTCTATGGCGGGAAAATTTCCGCGGTGCACACGCCAAATTTTTCAGGGCGTGGGACCAGGAAACTCCCCCCCCCCCACCCTGTAACATGCCGAACAGCAACGTGACAGGAACCTTGAAGGACAGGGGGTTTTAACCCCTGACCAATCAGAAAAGGGGAGGAAAGGATTACCAGTTCACCCCTTTACGACCCCTCACCCCTGATACGATGTAATGACAAAGTAGAGCATGACACAGTCATAGCATGCTACATGAAGCATCTAACAGCTTCACATAGCTCATGTGCTAACCTGCTATCTGAGTTTTACTAAGGAAAAACACAGAACAGAGAGGGCCCCTTTAAGAGCCCCGGTCCAGACTTACACATGTACTTCTGTGGGCCAAACCTAACCCAGTTGTAGATCACAACGCCACACACAACCCTTCATCACAACAAAAAATGGCAAAAGTACACTCATACTACAGAGGAACGCTGTTTTTCATAACGAGAGAAGACACAAGTCCTCGATTATGTAATGGCCACAGACCTTGCTAAGCACACATGATAAGTGACCAAACAACCTTTTCTTTAGGAAAAAATAGTTTCTCAAGCGGAAGCACAACCCCAGCAACTTAAGCTGAGGGTTACATCGTATCCCCACAAACACAGTGACACAATATATTGTAACCAAACATGTCTGAGAGGAGGGGGGGGAAGCCCCAGGGAAACCGGGGGGTCACCCCTCCTATCTTACCCTTGATACGACCAAGTTGAACAGGTACCCCTGTTAATATGTGAACATGCTGTTCATTGTCATCACAGGCTGAGAAAAAGATGCATTCCTCAATCACATGTCACTAAGCATAGCTTCACAGGTTAACTAACCCTCTTAGTTGTGAGTTCACCCACGTTACAACGTTACATGAACACACATGTTCTCATCACAACTAACCAGTTCATTTTCACACATGTAAAAAACAACGCCGATTTACTATGGAGAGAGAAGCTATACCAGTGACAAGACAATTCACACACAACACGCGTCGTATCCTCAATGTATTGCAGCAACACATGTTTTGGAAACATCGTTATTACAAAACATTTAGAAGGGAAGAAAAGAAGAAGTGTTTAAAGTCCGGTCAGGACTCCTACCTTCACCCTGAGCGCAGGCCGAGAGGACTGCAACACTGGTTAACGGGACACAGAGTCGAACCCAGCATCTCCTGCGTTGGTGACGAGGGTATGTCCACTACGCCACCCAGCCGCCGTTCTCCATGTTGACGAAGTCCTCGCTGGCACTGGCACCCAGGTGTAGGGTCGACTAACATCCTCCATCAAAGATGACGTCGTAGTCAGAGTGTTTAAGGTATATTATAGTCACAGTAACGTTCCACAGTGTAGCATTAAGCTAACAGCCGTCCGACTGATAGCAACAAGCTAATGTTTACTAGCCTAGTGAACACAACGAGCTAGCGCCGCAGCTAACAGCTGACTGGCTAACACAGTAGGCCACAAACTAGCACGCCAGCTAAGCAGCTATCACCTGAACTGTACACAACGACATAATAAGCCACACTTCAGACAGGCCGCCGCCTGAGTCCCTCCCCATCCTAAGAGGGAAGAGAAAAAGAAATGTCAAACACAGTTTTCAACAGTGATTTACCAGACATACAGCAGAGCCGGCACAATTCCCATCCGGGCTGCAGCCGACTTGAGCATGGATCTTCCGATAAGGAAGATCCATGCCCACATTTCCTCGTTAGGGTGTACTTCCACATTCATGTGAAAGATGGGGCCTGCACGGGACAGAGAAGCATCCGCTCGTCCAGAGAATCCCGGGTTCAAACCAGGACTCGGTCGCGGCCCACTAGGTTGACCATCATGGGCGTCAGACCAAGATCCTCCGTCCGCCGCTTAAGAAGCCGAGCAGAGGACCCCAGTCCGGGGCCAGCTTTCGTAAAATTGGCAGCTAACCACTCCAGTGACGAAGACAATATCGCCGTATTTTCTCGAAATAGTGAGAGAGAAAATAAAGATATAATGTCAACGTATCTTCCCGTCTTCTGTTTTCCTCTCAACTTTCTTCAGCTAACAACCTCGTCAAGTGGGGTATACAACAGGCACTTCCTTGTGGTGAAAGTGAAGAAGGAGGCGAGTAGGTGACCACACACCTGCTTATGAAGGTAGCGGATAGGGGTGTGGCCAGACGGATGCTGGTATGTAAAGGTACATTGTGGATTTGTATTCAGTGCTGTGCACGAAGTGAGGTTAGTGCAGATGACGCTGAGCGGAGCCAGTATGATATAGAACTATTTATGTTCTTATTCAATGGCATTAACTATTTATGTTCTTATGACTTAAATAGTTATGAATCTGAAACCTGGGTTACACTAACAGTTAAGATACAGCACAAAACATAACAGTATGTTCAAATACAACACAAAACATAACAGTATGTTAAAATACAACACAAAACATGACAGTATGTTCAAATACAACACAAAACCAACTTACTAGAAGTAGCGTGAATGCGTACAGAGTCTAGGCAAACAGCTTCTCTCTAGGCACATTTTCCAGGTGTGATGGAGTCAAGTGAGGGGATGTTTTCACCATTAATATGAAATAGATCTCTAGATATTTAACCAGGTTACATTTTAGAAACACTCTTTGTAAACATCAACAATGCCAGTGTTGAGACCAAACACACACTAGCATATGTCTTCACGCTAGTTTTGCTATTGTCAAACTGACACACAGCTAGACAATCTTTGTCTTTGTGTTGTATCTGCAGGTACCCATTCGGTACCTAATGTAGAACCTCAAATATTTCTGTTTCAGTGGCACAAACAAGCACTTTTGGTGATACAAAAAAACGAGCACTCTCAAAAAGCACTCAGGTTCAGTTGAAACGGCAAGTACTTGAGTAATCGATTACTCACGGCCATCCCTAATATCAACAGTGATGCATGAACCTAATTGACACTCTCTCACCTCCAGGGGTGATGCCTAAGCGTGGGCTGGACGTGAGCACCTGTGAGGTGTTCCGGTTCTACCGGCTAATCACCGTAAAAGACCTGGTGGAGCCGCTGTCTATGATAGTACCTCGCAAGGTAAAGGAGAAGAGAGACCAAGACATGTCAATCGTTGTTATCCCTTTTACTACCACATTACAGAAGGTTAACCCTTTCACGCCCTCAGCTCTGAACCCTTTCAGGTTAACCGTCTGTAGTGTGGTGTAGTGTGGTAGTGAAAGGGTTAACCTTCTGTAGTGTGGTAGTGAAAGGGTTAACCCTTTGTCATGTGACAGTGAAAGGGTTCACCTTCTGTATTGTTGCAGTGAAAGGGTTAACCCTTTGTCCTGTGGCAGTGAAAGGGTTAACCTTCTGTATTGTTGCAGTGAAAGGGTTATGGTCTGTTGTCCCCGTGCTACTTTACTGATTGATTGATTGATTGATTGATTGATTGATTGAAAAGTTTATTAACAGATTGCAGAATGGGTACAGTACAGTACAGCTCAATACATACAATTGTTAAGGGGATGCAGACCAGAGAAAGACTTTCGTCTTGTTTACATCAGGGTCCCCCATTTTCAATTCATCATAACATATATGACATACATGACATACAGATAGACAGTT
This sequence comes from Notolepis coatsorum, assembly GCF_963971535.1. Lineage (NCBI taxonomy): Eukaryota > Metazoa > Chordata > Actinopteri > Aulopiformes > Paralepididae > Notolepis > Notolepis coatsorum. Next base: position 105,001,388 of record NC_140165.1, read on the forward strand.
GTTAGATCCTGATCAATCTGGCCAGTACCACGTCTTCGTCTGTTTGGCTCTCCATCCAATTCCTCTGCGTTGTGTCATTTTAATGGTCCTGACGTCTCCGACACTGGCTGATAAGATCCTTATCTCTCCCCGTTAGTACCATCTGCAAACCATAATAATTCTCCGCCTCCGTAAGAATTCGACACTTCGACAACGTGAAATACCTTATAAGGAGAAGCGTTGTTTATTCAATAAACAGTACCTCATAATCAGATGTTATCAGATGTTATCAAATTGTATCGTCCTTGCTATTCAGTCCAATGGTGATCAGGCCTGGTCGTTAGCCAAGACCATCCTCGTGGTAGCCGAAGCTAATGATGATGTGTCATTCTTCCCCCCCCCCCTCCGTGATGAGAGGAGAGAAAGTCTCTTCTGGTTTCTTCCCTCTTAGTCTCAGTCAGATTTTTGTCTGCCTTACACCCGGAAACACCGTTCGACTTATAGATCTTCGTCGTAGCAACGACGGCCCACCCCTTTCTGGTTGTCATGTGCCGCGCTGTCATGACAACCGCGTTTAACCTTTACACACATTTCACGTTTCATTAAGATGAACCTCTCTCCCTCCTGCTCTGGGCCTACAGTACACTTGCTCTTATCAATGTTTTGTTATAAGGAATTCAAAACATTCTCTCGCTGGCAGTGTGCCTCACAACAATCACCCTGCTCTACTGAACCACCGTCTCCTGCTTCCACCAGCATGCACTTCGACCTCTCTGACCCGGCACCGTTTTAGCTGTGGTCATCTCCCCCCAATCTATACATCACATACATTGAAAAAGCACCCCAAATCCTTCATTCCCCCCTTTGATTCTTAATCAACCTTCAGAATCAACAGACTCCTTGGTTTTTCAATTAATTATACCCAAAAATAGACTCATTAAAATGAGGGCCCCGCCATCTGCTGTTTGCCTTATTGTTTTCCATTACCCGCATCACACCCAAACCAGAAAGGATAAACAACGGTCAGGGAGGAGAGAGAGAGAGAGAGACAGAGAAAAACACAGATTGCAACTTTTCAGACAACACACCTAAACCCTTCGGCCCCCCTATTAGGTACACCCCACGTCCAAATCAGAGCGCTCCCTTCCCTCTTACAGTACACCTCCCATCTTGGGCTGGTCCCGTCTCCTAGGGCAAGGGCCCCTTTCAGTGACGGCTCCTATCCTGAGCTGGTCCCCCTCCCAGGGCGCGGTCTCCTAGGCAAAAATGTCTCCCCTGGTCTGCTACTCCTCAGTGTCTCTGGCTGTCCTCTCCACATCTGCTCCTCCACCGCCGCGTCTCCTCTCTCTCGTCGTGGATGATCTGTGTACCAGGCTGCGGTGCCTGGCCCCTGCGGCTTCCTCCTCCTCCAGTCTGTCTCCTGGTCGTCTCCACCGCTGTCGGTGTCTCCCCCCGCTGAAAGCAGAAACACAACACCAGCAGTCGTCTGTACATTCGACTTCCCTTGTTTTGCTATTAGTCTACCACCTTCTCCACACCCATAATCTGTCCTACAGGGCTGTTTCCCTGTTTGTTGTCTTCCGGCGTGACACCAGCAGCTAACCGATACCCACTCCGCGCAACTCTATCTCTTCGTCCCACGGGTGACCCCCAGCGCGCGCCAGTTCTTTCTGGTGACGTGTCTTCTGAAGACCCTGCCTATCTATCAGGTGTGAGAAGGTCCCACTGGAGATCGAACTCCCTCTTATTTCATAATTAAACTTATTTAATTAACCGCATCTCATCTCTCTCTGTGCAATTCTTATTTAATCCATTGTATAATTAACTCTATTTAATTAACCTGTATATCTAATATTATTATTATAATAATAATCCACTCTCTGTGCTCATTAGATTCTCTAACTTGAATCACTCCCCCAATCCGCCACTAGATGGTAGTACAGACCTATATCTAAATGTTCCCCTATGGGTAATGAAAAATCCCCAGCACTACCCCCCCTCCGCCACTAGGTGGCGACCTACTCCTCCTCTATGGTGTTTTAGTTGACGTGTCACTTCCTGGTTCTTATCTGTTGTTATCTCCTCGTGGCTCTTTGCGGCCATCTTGTCTCGCTCATAATGGCTACTCTCTAAAAACAAACGGCCGCTGCCCTTCCTTCCAAGGCCTAAAAACACAGCTGTTTTTCTCTCTTTCCCATCCATATCAGGGGACGCTTTCTCAGACTAATACTCTTGCCTGAACGGACATAATACACACTGGTACAATCTCCTCTCGACTTTCCTTCTGTCATGACGACAGTCCCGCCATAACAATTATTTTGATCTGGTTCCAGCATCCCCCCCCCCCCCCCTTTCCTCATCTCGCATTTACCCTCCTTAAACCAAAACTGTACAGCCTGGCTCGTTTGCTTTTCATTCTCTGTAGATAACACCCTCGATTTTCACCATGGCTCTCTGCTCATATTATTACAGCTGGCATTCTCTCTGTGTCAAACTAAAAATGTTTACGGATGCACTATCTGTTCGTTTTTATTTGGCTTAAAAGATCAAAACAACCATGTGTGCACAGTGAACTCACATCTTTCTCCTAAGCGCTGTTTCTCCTACAGCGCTGGTCCGCCTCGACTCGACGCTCTCTCTCCCAGGGCTGGCCGGCCTTGCTCGATCATGATTCTCCCACACACGATGACTGTTGTCCACTGTCGCCCCATTATTGAAAAAGTCTTTATCCGTTGCTCTTATCTCTTGCAAATCCGGCTGTCATCGGCAACCAACTGTTCCCGTTGTTTTTATCTCTTGCAAATCCGGCTGTCATCGGCAACCAACTGTTAGATCCTGATCAATCTGGCCAGTACCACGTCTTCGTCTGTTTGGCTCTCCATCCAATTCCTCTGCGTTGTGTCATTTTAATGGTCCTGACGTCTCCGACACTGGCTGATAAGATCCTTTTCTCTTCCCGTTAGTACCATCCGCAAACCATAATAATTCTCCGCCTCCGTAAGAATTCGACACTTCGACAACGTGAAATACCTTATAATGAGAAGCGTTGTTTATTCAATAAACAGAACCTCATAATCAGATGTTATCAGATGTTATCAAATTGTATCATCCTTGCTATTCAGTCCAATGGTGATCAGGCCTGGTCGTTAGCCAAGACCATCCTCGTGGTAGCCGAAGCTAATGATGATGTGTCATTCTTCCCCCCCCCCCCCCTCCGTGATGAGAGGAGAGAAAGTCTCTTCTGGTTTCTTCCCTCTTAGTCTCAGTCAGATTTTAGTCTGCCTTACACCCGGAAACACCATTCGACTTATAGATCTTCGTCGTAGCAACGACGGCCCACCCCTTTCTGGTTGTCAGGTGCCGCGCTGTCATGACAACCGCGTTTAACCTTTACACACATTTCACGTTTCATTAAGATGAACCTCTCTCCCTCCTGCTCTGGGCCTACAGTACACTTGCTCTTATCAATGTTTTGTTATAAGGAATTCAAAACATTCTCTCGCTGGCAGTGTGCCTCACAACAATCACCCTGCTCTACTGAACCACCGTCTCCTGCTTCCACCAGCATGCACTTCGACCTCTCTGACCCGGCACTGTTTTAGCTGTGGTCATCTCCCCCCAATCTATACATCACATACATTGAAAAAGCACCCCAAATCCTTCACAGTACTGCTACATCTATACATTTATGACATATCAGATTTGCAAATACAGTACTGTTTGTGTCCAGAAAAAGAGTGTATATACATTTGACGTAGCAACTGTACATTGGAGGAGGTTGGGTGGGTGGGGTGGGGTTGGGTGGGTGGGGGCTGTACATTGGAGGGGGGGGGGGGGGGGTTGGGGTAGGGGGGGGGGACACTGTACACTGTACATTGGAATACTGACAAAGCCATACTTAGTAATTTACTGTACAACTGGGTTAAGACATTTGTAGGGGCCAGTTTCGAATTGCAGTCTCCCGTAGGTGTTCTTTGAGAGTGTTTTTGAAAGTGGGTAGTGATTCACATTCCTTTACAGCTTTGGGTAGGGCGTTCCACATTGATGTGGCATAATTGCGAAACGTGTTTAGTCCCTTGTTTGAGCCGAATCTGGGTTTAACATGATTTGTGGAGCTCCCTCTGGTGTTGTGATCGTGGTATTCACTGACCTTTGGGAAGTATTTTGACATGTACATGGGTACCTTGGTCGCGTAGTGTATCTTGTAGACCAGGCCCATTGCAAGTTGCTGTACTCTGTCGTCTACTCTAAGCCATCCTAGGTTGTCAAAGTGGGCCGGGGTGAGGTGGGTTCTAGGAGTCAGGTCAAGCAGTAGTCTGACTAGCTTGTTTTGAGATGTTTGTAATTTGTTTTTTAGTGCCTTTGAGGTGCTTTGGTACCATGAGGTGCACGCATAGTCGTAGTACCCTTGAATGAGTGCTCCTGCCAGAGTCTTCAGGGTATTCTTGTTTACCAGAGAGGAGATCCGGTACAAGAATCGAGTTCGTTGGTTGACTTTTTTTATTACATTGGATGCCATTTTGTCACAGGAAAGATTAGCCTCTAGGATGGAACCTAGGTAGGTAATTTCATCTTTCCTTGTGACAATATTGTCACCCACTGTAACCGAGAAGCCGTCGGTCTTGCTGAGTTTGTTATTTGAACCGAAGAGTATGGACTCTGTTTTGCCCATGTGTAATGATAGTTTGTTGTCGGCGAGCCATATGCAGATTTTGCCTAGTTCCGAGCTGAGGGCTTTTTCAACCTGTAACTTGTTCTTGTCAGAGACCAGCAGGGCTGAGTCGTCCGCAAACAGGAACAAGTTGCAGTCACAAGCTGACGACATGTCATTTGCATAAATTAGGAATAGTAGCGGTCCTAGTATGCTTCCTTGTGGAACACCACAGCTCACTGTGAGGGGGGGGGATAGGGTACCGTTTACCTCCACCATCTGTTCTCTCCCCTCCAGGTAGGATTGTATCCAGCTCACTGATAAACTATCAAAACCTATTGCTTTTAGCTTGTCAATCAGAATGGTGTGATTGACAGTGTCGAAGGCCTTTTGTAGGTCCAGCATGACCATGCCGCAGTATTTGCCCGCGTCCACCTTTTGTTTGATGTGGTCGTTCAAATAGAGAAGGCATGTGTCAGTGGAGTGGGATGTTCTGAAGCCAGATTGGAATTCGTAGATTAGATTTTTTTCCGCAAGGTACTTTTCGATCTGTTCGTATACAATTTTTTCCATGACTTTCGAGATGGATGTAAGGATAGAAACAGGGCGGTAGTTGCCTGGGTCTAGTTTGCTGCCCTTTTTGTGCAGGGGTGTTACTCTCGGAATTTTGAAGTCCTTGGGGACGTGTCCCTGTTTTATGGAGAGGTTTATTATGTGTGTGATGACTGGGGTGATGGTGGCTGCTGAGTCTCTGAGGAATTTGGAGGGGATGTTGTCATGGCCAGTGGCCTTGTTCGGTTGGAGGGCGCTCAGTTTTTTGAGTACCTCATCTGTAGTTACCATTTCCAGTTTGAAGTCGTCTTTGTGGACGCCTAGGTTCTTGTAGTATGCTACTATGTGTTCTACCCCATACTGCCCTGAGTGGGAGGGTAGTTTGTTTACCAGTGTTGTGGCTATGTTTGTGAAGAAACACATTTACACTTTTACATTTTGTCATTTAGCAGACGCTTTTATCCAATAATAATAATAATAATAATAATAATAATAATAATAATAATAATAATAATAATAATAATAATAATAATAATAATAATAATAATAATAATAATAAAAAACGTTATTTGTATAGCACCTTTCATACTAGAATTGCAGCTCAAAGTGCTTCACAGTAGCACAAAAAGACCGATCTTCTTTTGACTGTTTCTGGGAGCCTCTAATAGCCCAGCAGTTGATGATCGCAGATGGCGATGTCATTTATTAGAGTGTTAGATAGGTCCCTGTCCATTTAGGGCTTTGTATGTAAGGAGAAGGACCTTGAAGTAAATTCTAAATGTTACAGGAAGCCAGTGTAAATTAGCTAAGACTGGACTAATGTGCTCTTTCTTTATGGTTTTGGTTAGCAGTCGGGCGGCAGAGTTTTGGATGAGCTGAAGTCTATCTGCAGTTTTCTTAGGGAGACCTGTGAAAAGTGCGTTACAGTAGTCTAACCGGCTAGATATGAATGCATGAATTAGATTCTCAGCATTGTTTTGATTTATAAATGGTCGTACCTTTGCTGATGAAAGAACAATGTTTTCAGGTTCTTAATTAACGTTTCTCTTTTTGTTTTGGGGCAGATCATTTGAATTTCAGTTTTGTCCTCATTTAGTTTCAGGACGTTTTTACTCATCCATTTAGTTATGTATTGCCAATAAGCAGTTGGTAATGGAGTTAATAGCTGTATCATTTGGTTCTGCAGATATGTACAATTGTGTATCATCTGCATAGCTGTGGAAACCTACATTATGTTCTCTGATGATATCACCCATGTGGTAACATGTAAAGGGAAAGAGTAAATGACCTAGGCAACTCCCTTGTGCAACCCCATAGCAGCTGTCATATTTCTCAGGCATGGCCTCCTAGTTTAACATAGTACTTTCTCCCTCTGATGTCCGTTTTGAACCAGTTTAACACTGGGAAACCAACAAGGTTTTCAAGACCATTGATTAGAATATCATGATCAACTGTATTGAATGCTGCACTGAGATCTAGCAGGACAAGGATGGAGACCTTATTCTCATCAGAGTTTAGTCTGAGGTCGCTGATTATTTTGGTGAGAGCAGTTTCAGTGCTATGATAATTTCTGAACCCCGACTGAAATTCTTATAAAATATTGCTTTCTTCAAGAAATTAATTTATTTGAACTGAAACTATCTTGTCAAGTACCTTACTAATGAACGGGAGGTTTGATATCAGTCTATAGTTTGCCAGTGTATTACTATCTAAGTTAGTTTTTTTTAATGGGTTCTAAAGGGTTTTAAAGGCATCTGGTAAAATACCAGTCCTAAGTGAATTATTTATGATATCTAGCACAGGGATTCAAACACTATTAAATACCTGTTTAAGAAATGCTGTAGGTATGCTGATGTGGAGGAGTTACATTCTGAGACAGTTTTGCAAAGCTCATCTAATGTGATGCATGTGAATCTTCTCATGGTTACATTACACGGTTTGCTGTAATCATTACCATCATGAGTAATTCTGGCTCTGAAAAATAGTGCAAGTTATTCACATTTAACTGTTGAGGACTGCAGAAGGGTAGGGACAGTGTTGAGCAGTAGATCGAAAAAAGGATTCTGGAATTTCCAGCGTTTTCTGTAATCATTTTAGAGAAGTAGTCTTTCCTTAGTGGATCGTTTTGTTATAGGCAGTTAAAGCATCTTTGTAGATATCACAGTCGATAGTGGTTTTTGGTTTCCTCCATTTTCCATCCTCCACATTATAGTTCAGCCATTATAGTTTTTAGTGGGGCGACAGAATTTAATACAGATGATAGTGTATCATTGAGATTTTCTACCATTTCATTTAGAGAGCTGTCATGATTGTGTAGTTCATATAGTCTGATAAGATCGGTGAACTTTCATTCAGCCTCTTTTGAACTATGACTTATTTTTTAGTTTTAGTAAGGGTTATTTGACCATCAAAAGTATACAGTGATGGTCAGAGAGAGGTAAGTTATTGAGACATTAATGCTTAGCCCAGTTGTTATCACTAAGTCTAATGTATTACCATGCCGGTGAGTTGCATTTGTTATGCTGTGTTAGATCAAAACTATCCAGTAGATTTGTAAGCTCTTTAGTTTTGGAGTCTGCTTTTTTATTAAAATCGATATTCAGGTCTCCGTTTAGGATCACCTTATCGTATCTGGACATAGTGAGATCAACTCAGAGAACTCCTGTATAAATATTGGTGAGTGTCTAGGTAGGCGACTTACAACTTCTGTACAACAGGTCAGCAGGAAGGGTACAACTCTTTCAGCTGAGTAACAATGTTCTTCAAACACTTAAGCTACTGTTGCTCTCTTTCCAGTTGGGCGGTTTCCAGGAGGACCTATATCCCATGACAGCGGGAAACCAGGCGGCCATGACGGCTCAGGAGTGGCTCTCTGGGATCAACAGAGGTCAGTGACATGTGGCATTCTAAAGCCAAGATGGCTGACAAACAGGGTATAGGCTTATAGTTATATATCAACTGGCTATCGCGTCCCGCTCTGCCTACTGAGATAATCTCTAGAACCTAGTGTGCTCCAGGAAACAAAACAAATGCACCCACGTGCACGTGACCACGCCACTCCCATGCGCCCTATATTACACCGGAAGTGGTCACGCCTCACCCTTCCTCATTCGTTTCCAACGCGGAAGCAGCTAGATGCACTTCGGAACTGGAGATTGTTATGAAGCAGAAGGAGACATTACACAATGTTGGGAATTCGCCAGAAGTTCGCCAGCCCCCGGAACCTTCTCGGCACGTCCTGACAGCACGACGGCCCTATCCTGTTTGTTCCTCGTCGCATGACAGCAGACCGAGGGACTTCGCGCGACGGTTAGCAGTCGAGGTAGGGCCTGCACTAGCAGGCATTGGTACTGTATATGTAATACTGCTCGTTGTCTCGTGAGACAGCCGGGTGATGTATTGGCACAGGGGGCAGGATATTTGGATAAACATGGTCTTCATGACTCACTTTTGGATGTTTTTCCCAAGTATCCTAGCGCGCAGCTAATGCTAATGCTACAGTGTTGGGGCGCCGTTCCCATGTACCCCGCCGAGGACTGTCTTTACTATCTTCCCTCCTCTTAACCATTCATGCTGACGGTCAATCGGTGTCTAATGTTGGGGGTTTAGCGGAGGCTTATTTACCCTTTACATGGGTGGATGGGCTGACGACAGGGCTCAGGGCAGGTGTGCTTTTTGTGAATCTATGAATTGAAAATGGGGGTCCCTGATGTAGACAGGAATAACGTTTTCTCTGGTCTGCATCCCCTTAACAATTGTGTGTATTGGGCTAGCCCATTCTGCAATATGTTAATAGAGTTTTCGTTCATTTATTCATTTATCCCTTCACGGGTGCACACCGCAGTGGAGGTTGTTACATGACTACTAGTGGAGCAGTGCTTCACTAGTAGTAAACTTTGGTCAGCAGCCACCACTGGTGTTCCGTGCTTAGTGAAGCAGGTGGCATCAGTCCTTTGCCCTGACATGGTGGAACGGTGTCCCGCCCGGCCGACGCCATGAGGCTGATGAAGCTTATACCGCCGCGGTACAGAATTTAGTAGCAACTGACGACATTGCTCAATTGGCTGCTTTTCTGTCAAAAATGGTGTCAGGTGGTGGGGCCTTAGGGCCAGCCGACGTCAAAACCATTGCGCGAGGTTTTGAGGTTATTCAGCTTTTGACCTAGCCGCAAGCTATAACCGCAGGGAGGGCTAGGATGCTGTCAACGGTTGTTCACAGGCATCTTGGTTGGAGCAATCTCCCCTTGAGGAAGGGAGGGGTCTCCTCCTCAGGGCTCCCCTCTCCGCGGGTGGACCTTGGTCTGTCCACAGAGGCGCGGGCGGTATTTGACCTGGGCTCCACACCGCCCCACACCGCGCAGCCAGAGGTGAGAGCACGGCCTCGCCAGCGGCTGCGGCGAGGCCCCCGGCCAGCGGCCATGTTTCCCCCGCCTGAGATACCCTGGACACAAGGAAAACAGGTGATCACAAGGCCGACAGCCTCGGCGGCCCGAGGGATCGGCTATATTAGATGGGCACGCCCTAAAAAATGTTGCCATCTAGCTGTGTCTAGCACGCCCTCCGGTTACTCCCCCCTGCTACGCTACGGGACACAGGGCTCTGATTTGTCCCCTTTAGCTGCGGGCCGTGTTCTTCCAGTGAAGCGCAAGCGGCCCCACATTTCGCTTCTCATGGAGACAGGGGCTGACACCCAGTTGCTAGCTAGGCCTGGGTCTGTCTATGAGAATGCTGTGCTGTCAAGCGGCTCCCACACCACACGTCCTGCGTCTGTGTTTGGTGAGCCTGGTGTATCTGTCGACGGAGCAGGGTTCCCTGTATCTAAAACATTTTGTCAGAGGGGGAACTCTAGGCCCAGGAGGTCGCAGCGCGGGTTCCCCCCAGCCCCCCCCTCGCCAGGCCGGGTATTACGTTAGTGCCTCCCCCGTCTGGACTTCCGATCCCGTGGTGGTCAGCAGGCACGCGTAATTTGGGTGGTAGTAATATCACTACAGGGCTACGGTGTGTAGAGACCCACCCTATCGGGCAGTGTGAGGACCACACACCATGCATGTCCAGCTGCAGAGCAGGCTGTCCTCAGCAAGCTAAGCCGGGAAGATGCTCAGCGGGGGAGCCTATGTCACCAGGGGGCGTCTATTCGAAGCCTAACCGGTTCATGCTTCCGCGTTCACGTTTTGCTAAACTGATTGGCCACTGCCGTTTCTGGTGCGATCTGATTGGCCACTGACGTTTCTGGTCATGTGACATGTGCGCCCAATCACGTGACGTGCCCATTTCCGCATCGACCAGCAGCAAACTACCTAACGCCTAGTTTATCACTGGTTAAGCTTAGGCGACTCTTTCAAAGTTGGTTAAGGTTAGAGTTTGGAATCAGGGCTGGTGTTCTATCGCCCTGCTCTAAGACAAACTCTAACCTTAACCAACTTCGAAAGAGTGCCTAAGCTTAACCGGCGAAAGAACTTGCCATCACACGATTGGTGCGACCAGAAACATCAGTGGCCAATCAGAGCGCAAAACGCGAACGCGGAAGCATGAACCGGTTAGGCTTCGAATAGACGCCACCAGGGGTGATGGCTGCTCCCCCCGTATCAGACCACCCCTTCTGTCGGGGTCCCCCCCTTGGGTGCGATTGCCTCGTTGGTAGAGTCAGGGTGCGATATCCCGGCTCCACGAGACACCCTGCTCGCGCGGTTGGCGAGACCAGGGTTGACAACGCACAGCGGGAGGGACCGGGCCACCTATCTACGATTCCTAGCGGACCAGCGGCAGTTGGCGGCGGGGGCGCTTTGGAATTTTTACCACGTATGGCTGCAGTGGTAGCCATATGTCGGTGTGGATGGAGAGAACGCTGAGGGTTACAGTTTACACACCCCCGCCCTCCGTTTTTGGGTTTGGTTATTATCAGAGTCCGCGGCAGTGACAGCCCTGGCCGAGGGGATTTGTTCTCTGGCGGCGAAACAGGCCGTCATCGTGGTCCCATGGGAGGACGCGATGAGCGGCGTTTCCTCCCGATATTCTCTGGTGCCCGAGAAATCGTGGGGGGGGGGGGGTGTCAGACCCATACCGGACCTGTCCCATGGAAGGTTCAGAATGTTGCACTATCTTAATGTTGTGTGTGCGTGTGCGTGGGGGGGGGGGTGCAAGGGAGACTTGTTTTAAAATTTAGCTGAGTTTAGTGCACATATGGCCCTGGGATAAAAACTAAACTTCAGTCTGTTTGTCCGGGTGGGCATGACGCTGAAACGCCTGCCCGAGCGCAGCCGTACAAAGTGTTTGTTGCCCGGGTGGTGTGGGTCTTTCAGTATTTTTACTGCTTTTTTAAGGCAGCGGGAGTTGTATAGTGCCTCCAGTGAGGGGAGAGGGCAGCCGATAATCTTTTGGGCCGAGTTGACGACCCTCTGGAGCGCCCTCCTCTCTGCGGCTGTGCAGCTGAGGAACCACACATTGATGCAGTAGGTGAGGATGCTTTCCACGGAGCAGCGGTAAAAAGACACAAGCAGGTCTTGTCTGAGGTGGTAGTTTCTCAGTATTCTCAGGAGGTAGAGTCTCTGCTGTGCCTTTTTCACTATCGCCGTGGTGTTGGTTCTCCAGGTCAGGTCATCCTCCAGGTGGACACCCAGGAACTTGATGACCGAGACTCTCTCCACACCTCCCCCGTCGATGTACAGGGGCTGTATGTCGGTCTTCTTCCTCCTGTAGTCCACGATCATCTCCTGGGTCTTTAGCTTATTCAGTTGTAGGTTGTTATCTTTGCACAGGGCTAACAGCTGCTCTACTTCATCGCGGTACGCGGTCTCGTCGCCTTTTGTGATGCAGCCCACCACGGTGGTGTCGTCAGCAAACTTGATGATGGTGTTGCTGGGGTGGACTACGGTGAAGTCGTGTGTATAAATAGAGTAGAAAAGGGGACTCAGCACGCAGCCCTGGGGGGATCCGGTGCTAAGGCTGATGGCTGTGGAGGTGTGGGGGCCTATCCTGACCCTCTGGGGGCGGTCAGAGAGGAAGTCCTTGGACAACCGGCAGAGGGGATGGTTTATTCCAAGGTCCATGAGTTTGGGCACTAAATGTTTTAAATAATAAATTCATAAATCAATAATTACTTTGGGGGAAAAGCAATACTTTTATTCTGCACATTTCTAAAAGCTCTGTGGATGTATTATTAAAAAGTACATTTCATAGGGCGGCTACGTGGCGTAGTGGGCAAGGCACTCGCCACGAATGACGGAGACGCTGGGCTTGCCTGTTCGAGCCCAGCGCTCCACATTGCTTTCAGTTTAGCTGGCCGTCCATACTAATACACATTGGCCGTATTAGGGGGTGGGAAACTGATGGGTGGGGATCGGGCGTTGTGGACAGCGACTCCTACAGGTCGGTTGGTGCGCCTGCGCAGTAGAATCAGGAAGTGTCGGGGGCAGCGTGAGCCTCCCACGCGTTACTCCTCGCCACTGAGAGAACGAGCTGCGCAGGTGAAAAGATGCGACTGCTGTTACCTCAAGTACCGGAGGGGACTTGTGCTATGTATGACTTAGTCCACATTGCAGCCGGCTTGTGGGAGGCAAGAAACAGCGTTCGTGACAGGGGAGGGTTGAATTGGATGATACGAAATTGGGATGGGAGAAAATATAGAAAAATGGGAGAAAAAGTGGATCAAAAAAAAAAAGTACATTTCATTTGTATCACATTTCTTCTAAAACTCCGCTAGGTGAGCAACAAGTGCCCCTCCAAGGGGTTTGTCTTTGCGATGAAAGACCTCCAGACAACAACGACTGGAGCAGAAATGGACAGGAGTAACAGGGACAGGAGTGACAGAGTAGACATGAATGCAGACGAATCAAGACACAGGATAAATGCTTTTAAAATATGGAGAGAAGTCATGCAAAAATGACCACGATGGTCGGCCATTTTAGAGTTGGATGCTTAGTGAAGCACTAGGCCAGGGACTCAACTGTATTCACAGGAGGCCACCTTGAAAAACGTATTGTATGTCGGGGGCCAGAGCGTAGTGACACAGGGTCTGTATGTATTGTATGTCGGGGGCCAGAGCGTAGTGACACAGGGTCTGTATGTATTGTATGTCGGGGGCCAGAGCGTAGTGACACAGGGGTCTGATTGATTGATTGATTGATTGAACATTTTATTAACAGATTGCAGAATGGGTACAATACAGTATGGCTCAATACACACAATTGTTAAGGGGATGCAGACCAGAGAAAGACTTTCGTCTTGTTTACATCAGGGTCCCCCATTTTCAATTCATCATATAATTTATGACATATACGACATACAGATATACAGTAATGTTACATCCAGACATTTATGACATACAAGATATACAAATATACAGTACTGTTTATTTACAGACAGAGTTTCTAAAAGAGAATATATACATTTGAGGGGGGAGAAACTGTACATTGGGGGGGGGGGGGGGGGGGTTGAGTGGCCGGGGGTTTGGACATTTACCGGGGCCAGTTGCGAATTGCGGCCTCCCGTAGGTGCTCTTTTAGAGCGGTTTTGAAGGTGGGTAGGGATTCACATAATTTTTTACGGCTGAGGGTAGGGCGTTCCACATTGTTGTGGCATAATTGCGAAACGTGTTTAGTCCCTTGTTTGAGCCGAATCTGGGTTGAACATGATTTGTGGAACTCCCTCTGGTGTTGTGGTCGTGGTATTCACTGACTTTTGGGAAGTATTTCGACATATACATTAGTATAGTGGTATAGTGTATCTTGTAGACCAGGCCCATTGCAAGTTGCTGTACTCTGTCGTCTACTCTAAGCCATCCTAGGTTGTCAAAATGGGCAGGGGTGAGGTGGGTTTTAGGAGTAAGGTCAAGCAGTAGTCTGACCAGTTTGTTTTGTGATGTTTGTAATCTTGTTTTTAGTGCCTTTGAGGTGCTTTGGTACCATGAGGTGCAAGCATAGTCATAGTACCCTTGAATGAGTGCTCCTTAGAGTCTTCAGGGTATTCTTGTGGGGAGGGTATTCTTTACCAGGGAGGAGATCCGGTACAAGAATCTTGTTCTTTGGTTGACTTTTTTTTTTATTACATTCGATGCCATTTTGTCACATGAAAGATTTGTCTCTAGGTTGGAACCCAGGTAGGTAATTTCGTCTTTCCTTTTGACAATATTGTCACCCACTGTAACTGAGAAGCCGTCGGTCTTGCTGAGTTTGTTATTTGATCCGAAGAGAATGGACTCTGTTTTGCCCAGGTGTAATGATAGTTTGTTATCAGCGAGCCAGGTGCAGATTCTGCCTAGTTCTGAGCTGAGGGTTTTTTCAACCTGTAACTTGTTCTTGTCAGAGACCAGCAGGGCTGAGTCGTCCGCGAACAGGAACAAGTTGCAGTCACAAGCTGATGACATGACATTTGCATAAATTAGGAACAGTAACGGTCCTAGTATGCTTCCTTGTGGAACACCACAGCTCACTGGGAGGGGGGGGGGGTTAGTGTACCGTTTATCTCAACCATCTGTTCTCTCCCCTCCAGGTAGAATTGCATCCAGCTCACTGATGAACTATCAAAATTCAAAACCAATTGCTTTTAGCTTGTCAGAATGGGGTGATTGACAGTGTCGAAAGCCTTTTGGAGGTCCAGCATGACAATGCTGCAGTATTTGCTTGCGTCCACCTCTTATTTGATGTGGTTGTTCAAATAGAGAAGGCATGTGTCAGTGGAGTGGGATGTTCTGAAGCCAGATTGGAATTTGTAGATTTCTGTATGTATTGTATGTTTTGGGCCAGAGCGTAGTGACACACAGGGGTCTGTATGTATAGCACCTTTCATACAATAATTGCAGCCCAAAGTGCTTGTTACGTTGGCATTGACATTCTTTAGACTCGATGTCGAGTCAATGCAACACAACAAGGAGACGGCAGTCAAAGTAGTTTATACGAAATATTTAATGAAATAATTACCATGGATGAAATGAAGAATAAACTAAAGAAACGACAGACAAGAACACATACTACACACAGGATCAGCACCAGACTAAAGGGAAGACAGAATACTTATACATGAGGGGATGACGAGACAAGACACACCTGGGTTCATTGTAAGTGGGTACAGCTGGGGAAAGAACGATAGGGACTACAACACCAGGACAGAGAACTACAACTAGACATGACGAATCACATTAGGAGCGCCTGATCAGGGCACAAACATAGACCCACACATAATAGTGCTTCACAGCAGTAAAATAGACATAGATGTCCGGCAGTGTGGCTACATGAGTAGAGCTCCGGACTCATGATCGGAAGTTCACCGGTTCGAGCCCCGGTCAAGGCCGTTGTCGGAAAGTGGTGTTGTTGTCCAGCAGGGGACACTCTGTCCTCTGGACTAGTCAGTAACAATGCCCCTGTTACAGTGATAGGGACACCGTACAGCTGCGAGTGCCGTCCTTCGGATGAGACGCTAAACCGAGGTCCTGACTGAATTCGGTCGTTAAAGAACCCAGGGCGCTTATCGCAAAGAGTAGGGGGTTCCCCAACGTTCCTGGCCAAATTCCCAATCAGGTCTCTGACATCAAGGCCACCTAATCATCCCTTCCCCTTAATTGGCTGATATCAATCCCTGTCTCCTGAGCCGTTCAGCCATTGTGTAGTCACTAATGTGATGTGTGCCTGGTGCCAGTGTATGGCAGCCATTGAGGCTGCATAGCCCAAGGTTGGGTGCTACCAGTGGTGGTGAGGGATGCAATTTCCACCCTAGATTGTGGGGAGCGCTTTGAGTGGCTAGGAAAGCGCTATATAAATGTAATGAATTATTATTATTATTATTATTATTATTATTATTATTATTATTATTATTATTATTATTATTATTATTATTATTATTATAAAATAGACACAGGCATAAAATGTGCATAAAATAGACAGTATAAAGCAGTGCATTTACAGTACAATAATCACAGTGTGGATGTAATGAGTCTAAGTAACAGAGTGTTTTAAAAGGCTATGGTGAAGAGGTACGTTTTAGCGTACTTTTGAACATATTTAATGAGCTAGTCCCCCTAATGTCCATAGGCAGGGTGTTCCATGGCTTTGGTGCATAATTAACAAAGGTTGCATCCCCGATTTTTCTTTTGGCTGCTGTTGGGAACCTTCAATAAACCAGTAGTAGATGATCGTAATGCACATAGTTGACAAGAGAATTGGCAATGTAGCTTGGTCCTGTTCCATTTAGTGCTTTGTATATAAGGAGGACCTTAAAATATATTCTAAATGTGATGTGTGGTCCCTTATTGTAAAAATGGCCTGAAATCTGTACTAAGTGCAGTTTCTGCAGTTCAGCTGAGACAATAACTCCCCCCACTGAAACAAGCCATTCTGAATTGACTGGATCTGTGACGTGTAAGAGGCGCTGATCTGCATACCTCAGCCACTACTGTCGTTGTAGCCACTGCCCACAATCAACTGTGATGAGAGTAACTAAGTTAGCATAACATTGAAATTATGAGCAAAACAGGTGCTGTTCCTGGCTGCCAAGCAGCGAATACATCCTTGCGCTCGTTTCCTAATGATATCGTGCTCCACAAGCAATGGGCCAAGTTCGTTTTTGGATTTTTGCAAAGACGACATTGAGAATCAAGGACTTTATAATGCTGTGGTGAAGGGAGCTAGCCTGTACCAAGTCTTTGGGACCGAAAGAAAGTATCGAATCAGTAAGTACATAAGTCGTAATTAGTTAATTAGCAGTAGGACCTCATTCATTCATCCGCATTGCGAAGACTCACAGGAATTGTATAAAATTGCCCAAAAAGTGAACAATTGTGGACCTTTAAAGTTTAGATCTGAGTCTATGATAACGCCAATACTTGTAACTGCAGGTTTAATCTAAGGAGTCAGTTGCCCCATATTGCTCAGCAGCATTTCTCTTTTGGTTATAGGGGCGACTAGTAGGATTTCAGTTTTGTCCTTATTTAATTTTAGGAAGTTATTGGTCATCCATTTGTCCATCCATCCAAGAGACATTTAGTTAGTTAATCGCTGTAGGATAATTTGGTTCAGCAGAGATTGTACAATTGTGTGTCATCCACATAACTATGGAAACAAACATTGTGTTTTCTAGTGGCAGCATGTATAGTGAAAATAATAGTGGACCAAGGCAGCTCCCTTGTGGAACTCCAAAGTAGGTGTCATGTTTCTCAGAAACATGAACTCCAAGCCTGATGTAATATTTTCTCCCTTTTATATATGTTCTGAACCAGTTTAATACATAGTCAGAAAGACCAACTAACTTGTATAGGTTCAATACAGGAAGTGGAGGAGTTACATTCCAGTTTTATAAAGCTCAGAGTTTGCTGATGGTATCCGTGTTTGCATCAGGACTAATGCTGGCTCTAATTTAAGTTATTTAGTTATTGAAGAATAATGCGAGTTCTTAACATTTTGA
Source organism: Notolepis coatsorum (assembly GCF_963971535.1). Classification (NCBI taxonomy): domain Eukaryota; kingdom Metazoa; phylum Chordata; class Actinopteri; order Aulopiformes; family Paralepididae; genus Notolepis; species Notolepis coatsorum. Next base: position 105,018,959 of record NC_140165.1, read on the forward strand.
TGCAGAGGACTGTGGAGGGCAGTGTTGAGTAGCTGGTCGATGGCGGAGAATAATATTCTAGAGTTTCCAGAATTCTTTGTGATAATCTTAGAAAAGTAATCCTTTCTTGACACTCGGATTTCTTTGTTATAGTTACAGTTATGGCTTCTTTATATATATCGCAGTGGACAGCTGTTTTAACCCCATCAAAACAGCAGTCAAAGTGTATATTTTCAGGACTACGTTTGTTTAGCAATGAGTTTACATGTTATTAGTGAAATATGAGATATGAAAAATCTCTGCGCATTGCATCAGAAACTGGATGATTTAGACGCGAGGACAGGAAGCCATCATGAAATCGTTGTAGTCCTAAGAAAGAGGAGACCCAGGGCTTTCGATGGACATCTACATTTCATAACACTACACTACCCAGCTCACACCAGCCATAGACATAGGAAGGCTAACCATTTTTGTCTTACAAATATTTACGTGATTGTCGTGTTTATATCTCACAGGTTGAACAAACCTCAACGTTATTGCCATAAAATACAACGTATATTGTTTCTTTACCTTTTCTGTGAACGTCTAGGAAATAAACTTGTCGCAATCCGGTAAAATGGAGCTATGGACATTATACAAAAGTAACTGTACTTACAGTAGATTTCATTCACGGTCTTTGCTGTCCTGTACCGGGGAGCCTGGTGGTACTAAATCCATATTTAACTCTGCCATTGGAAAGAGGAAATTTGGGCAGATCCATAGATGTATGAGTTGGCCATAATAAGGTAATTTATTGGCCTGATATTCTATATATATTCATATTTCATATTGAATGGGTCCAGATTCAGTACGAGTCCCTTTCTCTGGCTGTCCTGCTAACATTAACTCTAACCACTAGTCCCTCTCTCTAGCTGTCCTGTTAACCCTAACTCTAACCACTAGTCCCTCTCTCTAGCTGTCCTGTTAACCCTAACTATAACCACTAGTCCCTCTCTCTAGCTGTCCTGTTAACCCTAACTCTAACCACTAGTCCCTCTCTCTAGCTGTCCTGTTAACCCTAACTATAACCACTAGTCCCTCTCTCTAGCTGTCCTGTTAACCCTAACTCTAACCACTAGTCCCTCTCTCTAGCTGTCCTGTTAACCCTAACTCTAACCACTAGTCCCTCTCTCTAGCTGTCCTGTTAACCCTAACTATAACCACTAGTCCCTCTCTCTAGCTGTCCTGTTAACCCCAACTATAACCACTAGTCCCTCTCTCGCTGTCCTGTTAACCCTAACAATAACCACTAGTCCCTCTCTCTAGCTGTCCTGTTAACCCTAACTGTTCTGAAGGGTCCAGATTAACACTGAGAATCTACGTTTATTATTTTGTATAACTTGTATATTGTTTATATATATAAGCTATATACCTTTAACTTCTTTAAGCTTCCATTTGAATCATAGTATTATTCGCTCGCCCCATTGGGCACCGCCCTTGACATTGGAGGCGCCAGCAGACGCGCCCCTCAGACAAGTTCAAAGACGTGTCCGGGCAAGTTCAGACATGCCCTTAGCGGGCGCATTGATTCCGGACAAGTAATTCGGTTGCGCTCTAGAAATCACTCTGAGTATATATATTGTAGAAGGCGCAAGCAGCCGCAGGTGAAGTGTGAAGTGAAAGCAGAGAAACGAGAAGTAACCTAACCTAACAGCAGAACGAGTGAACATGTGAGCAGTGGAAGCCTACCCGCGGTGTATCGTTACGGATAGCTAGTAGCTACTTAGATACGACCCTAATATTGTAGAGCCATTATTGGTGCAGTATAGTGACTTGTGTAAGCGAAGTAACGTGGAGAAGCGCATAGTTAAGACCATCGGCGTTTGGATCTAACTACCCCCTGAAGACCGTCATCGGGCTAGCTTCTAGTACAAACGAAGCTAGCTAGCTACCATCACTGCCATCAGGCTTTGGATTAAGAGCTATTAACCCTGCCATCGGGCACTTGGATTACAAGGACTGGATCCGTACGAGACCCCCTTTTCTTCAGTGACCGCAGGAGTATCCGACTATTCTTCAATTCCTCTGGAGCTTACAACTCCGTGGGGGAAATCATCGTCTCCAGCTATCCCCCTCGCTTTGCCCTGTATCGCCTTCTCCCACTCCATGCAGAGCTCCGGTCAAGTATTCTTAACCTAGGAATTATTCATTCCCCTTGACTTTGATACTCTGACATTCTACTATCATTCCACTATTAAAGAGCAACGTGATAATTCAGTTGTATATTGATTACTATTAAAATACTGTAAACTTGATATCCTTGTCCCCGTGCCGTCAATTGAGTGTCTGCCATATTTACCTAACTGTACTGTCTGGCAAGTAATAATATTTAGTAGTGGTTTAATCTAAACAATCTTTAATACAGTCCGGGTTTTGTAGCCCCTCAGCTACAATTGGTCCTTCGAACCGGATGGTATCAGTAATAATAATCATATTAATAATAATATGGCCAGCGGCGGACACTCTCCAATCGGCTCTCCCCCACTAGAGCGCCCTAGGCGCCAGCGTCAGCCCCCTCCACACTTGGAGAACTACGCTGTAGATCTACCTCCTAGCTTATCTAAAAAGACGTTAAGCAAGGATAAAATTAGTAGCTTAAGTATGCCCAACCTTATCGACCTGTCAGCCCCACCGGTAGAGACCCAAGCTGGTTTAAGTGAAACTGACTTAGCTCACGGGGGGGGGGACAATCGGGACATGACTTGACTATGCCCATAGACCACCGCGCCCCCGAGATGGACCTCGGAGCGCAAGAAGATAAAGGCCGCGCCTCCGAGATCAAGTCAAGTCAAGTCAAGAGTTTTAATTGTCACGGCATACAGGTATACAATGAAATGCGGGTGGTCTTGCCCGCAACGATGTGCAATACAGTGGTACATATAATAGAATCAAAAGAAGAAAACAACATTGTGCAGTAACAGGTAGCAGGTAACATGGAGTGACATCTCGGTATCTGTACATAGTTATTTACAGAGCATGTGTGACATGCTAGTTAGCTTTGGTAGTGCAATACACTGTTCCTGTTATTCTAATTTAAAGTGTCCTTTCCTTTGGCCATAAGTGTGCGTGTGTGCGACATGAGTGTGTGCCCGCTCATGTTAAAGTGTTAAGTGGCTGCTCGTGTGTGAGCGTGCACAGTGTGCGTGTCGTGTGTGTGTTCATGTGTGCTTGTGTGTGGACAGTTCAATGTTCTGAGCACTCAATGTTCATTGTTCATGGCTCTGATGGCCTGGGGGAAGAAGCTGAGCCTAAGCCGCTCTGTCCTAGTAGCTGGGGTTCGCAGGCGTCTGCCTGACCTCAGCAGCTGAAACAGGCTGTTATTGGGGTGGTGAGGGTCTTTCATTATCCTGCAGGCTCTGGATTTGCACCTCTTGTTGTATAGAACCTGCAGGGGGGGTAGTGCAATACCCGTGGTACGCTCGGCTGAGCGCACCACTTTCTGTAGGGCCTTCTTGTCCTGTGCCGTGCTGTTTCCATACCAGGCAGTGATGTTTCCGGTCAGGATGCTCTCTACAGCTCCTGAGTAGAAGGACTGGAGTATCTTCCCCGATACTCTGAACTTCCTTAACTGTCTCAGGTGGTAGAGACGCTGTTTCGCCTTCTTTACTACTGTGTCTATGTGTGTTGACCTCGGAGCGCAAGAAGGTACAGAACGCGCCCCCGAGATGGACCTCGGAGCGCAAGAGGATAAAGAATGCGCCCCCGAGATGGACCTCAGCGCGCACCGGAGAAAAGAGCACCGCGCCCCCGAGATGGACCTCGGAGTGCGGGAGAAGATAAAGTACAGCGCCCCCGAGACGGACCTCGGAGCGCGTAAAGAGACCAGGTCACCGCCAAGCCCTGCCAACTCCAGATCACCATCATCAGCGTCATCCCCAAGCGAGGCCGACCAGAGGCTAGCGCAAGTCCTGATCGCCACGCTGACAGCTTCAACCAAAAGAGACCGCCTCCAGGGTGAGCGTGACCGCCTCCAGGCGCAACAAGAAAGTGAGCGTGAACACTCCAGAGTGGAAGAGAGACGTCTCCAAGCGCAACGAGAGAGTGAGCGTGAACATTCCAGACTGGAAGAGAGGCGCCTCCAGGCTCAAGAAACCATGGAGCGAGACCGCGCCAATGCACAGCGCGACGCCGCCAATGCACAGCGCGAGGCGGAACGAGACCGTCTACAAGCACAAATGATGGAGCAAGCGCTCCAGAGGGTGACTCCCCACTCCTCCACCCGGAGCATCCCGGAGATCATCACGACAAGGGTCGAGGGCACCTTCCCCTCCCCGACCAATCTACACGGGAACCAGCCTACGGGAAGAACCTGCTTACGTTGCAGAGCAGCTAACAGAGCGACTACAAAGCCTAGCGGAGGACGAGGGAGGACAGAAAGCCCACCCGCACGGACCCATCTCAGACCAGGAGGAACAGTGCAGCCCTGATCTCAGTCCCGACGCGCGGCGTTATGAACCCCCAACACGTCCCAGTGGGGAGTTCGAACAACAGACAGCACAGAGGAATAGTGCCTGGGGGCCCAGTCTCTGGTTCCCGCCCAGCACGAACCAACGACCCCACGTACGGGGAGACTCGCCAAGGAGGCCTCTCCCCCTACGCGCATCAGTGTCACAGCCATCCATGGCATCCTACATTGGGACACCCACATTCCCAGACTTCACAAGAGAAGACAGAGCGCAGTATACCGAACTGCGCATGTGCCTAGAGACAATTATGTCCGGAGTACAGGACGAGTCCTACAAGTATGCCATCCTCCTTAAGCACCTCAAGGTAACCAGAGCGCACAACATAGCGCTGGCATACTCCAATTCACAGACTCCCTATTCTGATGCCCTGGTGGCCCTCGACGCACGTTACGGATGTACATGGGACTATGTCATTCAGGAGATACGTGAGATTGAACGTCTCCCCCCAGCTAAAGACAATCGAGCCCTGGACGACCAAAAAGTGAACAATTGTGGACCTTTAAAGTTTAGATCTGAGTCTATGATAACGCCAATACTTGTAACTGCAGGTTTAATCTAAGGAGTCAGTTGCCCCATATTGCTCAGCAGCATTTCTCTTTTGGTTATAGGGGCGACTAGTAGGATTTCAGTTTTGTCCTTATTTAATTTTAGGAAGTTATTGGTCATCCATTTGTCCATCCATCCAAGAGACATTTAGTTAGTTAATCGCTGTAGGATAATTTGGTTCAGCAGAGATTGTACAATTGTGTGTCATCCACATAACTATGGAAACAAACATTGTGTTTTCTAGTGGCAGCATGTATAGTGAAAATAATAGTGGACCAAGGCAGCTCCCTTGTGGAACTCCAAAGTAGGTGTCATGTTTCTCAGAAACATGAACTCCAAGCCTGATGTAATATTTTCTCCCTTTTATATATGTTCTGAACCAGTTTAATACATAGTCAGAAAGACCAACTAACTTGTATAGGTTCAATACAGGAAGTGGAGGAGTTACATTCCATGGCAGTTTTATAAAGCTCAGAGTTTGCTGATGGTATCCGTGTTTGCATCAGGACTAATGCTGGCTCTAATTTAAGTTATTTAGTTATTGAAGAATAATGCGAGTTCTTAACATTTTGATGCAGAGGACTGTGGAGGGCAGTGTTGAGTAGCTGGTCGATGGCGGAGAATAATATTCTAGAGTTTCCAGAATTCTCTGTGATAATCTTAGAAAAGTAATCCTTTCTTGACACTCGGATTTCTTTGTTATAGTTACAGTTATGGCTTCTTTATATATATCGCAGTGGACAGCTGTTTTAACCCCATCAAAACAGCAGTCAAAGTGTATATTTTCAGGACTACGTTTGTTTAGCAATGAGTTTACATGTTATTAGTGAAATATGAGATATGAAAAATCTCTGCGCATTGCATCAGAAACTGGATGATTTAGACGCGAGGACAGGAAGCCATCATGAAATCGTTGTAGTCCTAAGAAAGAGGAGACCCAGGGCTTTCGATGGACATCTACATTTCATAACACTACACTACCCAGCTCACACCAGCCATAGACATAGGAAGGCTAACCATTTTTGTCTTACAAATATTGACGTGATTGTCGTGTTTATATCTCACAGGTTGAACAAACCTCAACGTTATTGCCATAAAATACAACGTATATTGTTTCTTTACCTTTTCTGTGAACGTCTAGGAAATAAACTTGTCGCAATCCGGTAAAATGGAGCTATGGACATTATACAAAAGTAACTGTACTTACAGTAGATTTCATTCACGGTCTTTGCTGTCCTGTACCGGGGCGCCTGGTGGTACTAAATCCATATTTAACTCTGCCATTGGAAAGAGGAAATTTGGGCAGATCCATAGATGTATGAGTTGGCCATAATAAGGTAATTTATTGGCCTGATATTCTATATATATTCATATTTCATATTGAATGGGTCCAGATTCAGTACGAGTCCCTTTCTCTGGCTGTCCTGCTAACATTACCTCTAACCACTAGTCCCTCTCTCTAGCTGTCCTGTTAACCCTAACTCTAACCACTAGTCCCTCTCTCTAGCTGTCCTGTTAACCCTAACTCTAACCACTAGTCCCTCTCTCTAGCTGTCCTGTTAACCATAACTCTAACCACTAGTCCCTCTCTCTAGCTGTCCTGTTAACCCTAACTATAACCACTAGTCCCTCTCTCTAGCTGTCCTGTTAACCCTAACTCTAACCACTAGTCCCTCTCTCTAGCTGTCCTGTTAACCCTAACTATAACCACTAGTCCCTCTCTCTAGCTGTCCTGTTAACCCTAACTCTAACCACTAGTCCCTCTCTCTAGCTGTCCTGTTAACCCTAACTCTAACCACTAGTCCCTCTCTCTAGCTGTCCTGTTAACCCTAACTCTAACCACTAGTCCCTCTCTCTCGCTGTCCTGTTAACCCTAACTATAACCACTAGTCCCTCTCTCTAGCTGTCCTGTCAACCCTAACTGTTCTGAAGGGTCCAGATTAACACTGAGAATCTACGTTTATTATTTTGTATAACTTGTATATTGTTTATATATATAAGCTATATACCTTTAAGCTTCCGTTTGAATCATAGTATTATTCGCTCGCCCCATTGGGCACCGCCCTTGACATTGGAGGCGCCAGCAGACGCGCCCCTCAGACAAGTTCAAAGACGTGTCCGGGCAAGTTCAGACATGCCCTTAGCGGGCGCATTGATTCCGGACAAGTAATTCGGTTGCGCTCTAGAAATCACTCTGAGTATATATATTGTAGAAGGCGCAAGCAGCCGCAGGTGAAGTGTGAAGTGAAAGCAGAGAAACGAGAAGTAACCTAACCTAACAGCAGAACGAGTGAACATGTGAGCAGTGGAAGCCTACCCGCGGTGTATCGTTCCGGATAGCTAGTAGCTACTTAGATACGACCCTAATATTGTAGAGCCATTATTGGTGCAGTATAGTGACTTGTGTAAGCGAAGTAACGTGGAGAAGCGCATAATTAAGACCATCAGCGTTTGGATCTAACTACCCCCTGAAGACCGTCATCGGGCTAGCTTCTAGTACAAACGAAGCTAGCTAGCTACCATCACTGCCATCGGGCTTTGGATTAAGAGCTATTAACCCTGCCATCGGGCACTTGGATTACAAGGACTGGATCCGTACGAGACCCCCTTTTCTTCAGTGACCGCAGGAGTATCCGACTATTCTTCAATTCCTCTGGAGCTTACAACTCCGTGGGGGAAATCATCGTCTCCAGCTATCCCCCTCGCTTTGCCCTGTATCGCCTTCTCCCACTCCATGCAGAGCTCCGGTCGAGTATTCTTAACCTAGGAATTATTCATTCCCCTTGACTTTGATACTCTGACATTCTACTATCATTCCACTATTAAAAAGCAACGTGATAATTCAGTTGTATATTGATTACTATTAAAATACTGTAAACTTGATATCCTTGTCCCCGTGCCGTCAATTGAGTGTCTGCCATATTTACCTAACTGTACTGTCTGGCAAGTAATAATATTTAGTAGGGATGTCCGATATTATCGGCCGACCGATATTATCGGCCGATATCGGCAGTAAAATGTGATATCGGAAAATATCGGTATCGGTTTAAAAAAAGAAAAAAACAATAACAATATTTGTTATATATATATCCAGTGAAATTATTAGTTACCTGAAATTATTCAGTTTTTTGGGGGGGGAAACCCTGCATATATCGGTATCGGTTGATATCGGTATCGGAAATTAATAGTTGGACAATATTGGAATATCGGTATCGGTAAAAAAGCCAATATCGAGCATCCCTAATATTTAGTAGTGGTTTAATCTAAACAATCTTTAATACAGTCCGGGTTTTGTAGCCCCTCAGCTACACTAACTATAACCACTAGTCCTTCTCTCTCGCTGTCCTGTTAACCCTAACTATAACCACTAGTCCCTCTCTCTAGCTGTCCTGTTAACCCTAACTATAACCACTAGTCCCTCTCTCTAGCTGTCCTGTTAACCCTAACTCTAACCACTAGTCCCTCTCTCTAGCTGTCCTGCTAACCATAAACACTAATCCCTCTCTCTAGCTGTCCTGTTAACCCTAACCAGAAACACTAGTCATTTTCTCTAGCTGTCCTCTGTGGCCTTACCAAAGACAGGAAGTGTTTAATGTTAGAGAGCCTGTGTGGGTTTCTGTTTGACCAATCACATTTGTATATACAGTGTTTAAACTATATAAAATAACAGATTGATTGATTGATTGATTGATTGATTGGTTGGTTGATTTATTGATTGGAACATGTTCTATGAAACATTTTAAATGAATCTCATCCATTCGAATGTATCTGTCTCTACCAGGTCCGGTGCTGATGTCCCTGAAGCCTGGGACTAAAGTAGCCAACCCCTACCCAGAGACACCTCCTGACAAGGGGCTGAGGAGACAGCGGAGCTCCCTGAAGCTCGAGACAGATCCCCCTGCCCCTAGTCTAGTGGCCAGGCCAGGCCTGGGGACGATGGAAGAGGTGATGTCACTATGTTTTGGTCACTACTACTTTTTTTTTAAAGGTATCAGATTTAGTATTTTCCCATCAAAGTATACTAGACAACTTTTGACCACTAGTTAAAATGTGGTTCTAGTGAGTACAGTAGGGGAAATGGGTCAGTGAAATGTGCCTTTGACTCCCAACTGCTCCAGTGGTGCTGCTCAGTCATCAACAGGGTCAGACTGTGGTTGTACTGGGCAGCTCCTAATGGTCAATAGTGTTGGACTAGTGTTGTACTGGGCAGCTCCTAATGGTCAATAGTGTTGGACTAGTGTTGCACTGGGCAGCTCCTAATGGTCAATAGTGTTGTACTAGTGTTGCACTGGGCAGCTCCTAATGGTCAATAGTGTCAGACTGCGGTTGTACTGGGCAGCTGCTCGTGGTCAACAGTGTCAGACGGTGGTTGTACTGGGCAGCTGCTACTGGTCAACAGTGTCAGACTGCGGTTGTACTGGGCAGCTGCTACTGGTCAACAGTGTCAGACGGTGGTTGTACTGGGCAGCTGCTAGTGGTCAACAGTGTCAGACTGTGGTTGTACTGGGCAGCTGCTAGTGGTCAACAGTGTCAGACTGCGGTTGTACTGGGCAGCTGCTAGTGGTCAACAGTGTCAGACTGTGGTTGTACTGGGCAGCTGCTACTGGTCAACAGTGTCAGACTGTGGTTGTACTGGGCAGCTGCTAGTGGTCAACAGTGTCAGACTGTGGTTGTACTGGGCAGCTGCTACTGGTCAACAGTGTCAGACGGTGGTTGTACTGGGCAGCTGCTAGTGGTCAACAGTGTCAGACGGTGGTTGTACTGGGCAGCTGCTAGTGGTCAACAGTGTCAGACTGTGGTTGTACTGGGCAGCTGCTACTGGTCAACAGTGTCAGACTGTGGTTGTACTGGGCAGCTGCTAGTGGTCAACAGTGTCAGACGGTGGTTGTACTGGGCAGCTGCTAGTGGTCAACAGTGTCAGACTGCGGTTGTACTGGGCAGCTGCTAGTGGTCAACAGTGTCAGACTGTGGTTGTACTGGGCAGCTGCTACTGGTCAACAGTGTCAGACTGTGGTTGTACTGGGCAGCTCCTAGTGGTCAACAGTGTCAGACTGTGGTTGTACTGGGCAGCTGCTAGTGGTCAACAGTGTCAGACGGTGGTTGTACTGGGCAGCTGCTAGTGGTCAACAGTGTCAGACTGCGGTTGTACTGGGCAGCTGCTAGTGGTCAACAGTGTCAGACTGTGGTTGTACTGGGCAGCTGCTAGTGGTCAACAGTGTCAGACTGTGGTTGTACTGGGCAGTTCCTAGTGGTCAACAATGTCAGACTGTGGTTATACTGGGCAGCTCCTAGTGGTCAACGGTGTCAGACTGTCGTTGTACTGGGCAGCTCCTAGTGGTCAACAGTGTCAGACTGTGGTTGTACTGGGCAACTTGATGAATTGAAAATGGAGGACCCTTATGTAAACAAGACAAAAGTATTTTTCTGGTCTGCATCCTCTTAGCAGTTGTTAGTATTGAGCTGCACTGTATTGTACCCATTCTGCAATCTGTTAATAACGTTTTCAATCAATCAATCAATCAATCAATCAATCAATAAATCAATCAATCAATCAATCAAACTCCCAGGTGTGAATATGTGGAACCCTCATTTCTCATGTAACTACCCCCCAGGCTGTTGCTCTGAATAGTAATAATAATAATAATAATAATAATAATAATAATAATAATAATAATAATAATAATAATAATAATAATAATAATAATAATAATAATAACATGTTCTCAGTCAACTAGCTCGATTAAATAAAGGTGAAATAAATCAATTGATACCAGATGGAACTATCGCCAGGCCTTCTTCCAGGAGCAGTTGGCCTATCAGGATGCCAAGTACCCCAGGGAGATGAGTGATCTATCAGGCTGGCAGCCAGACGAGACCCAGGCTCCACCATGGGCCTACTGCTGCACCCCACACTGCTGTGAGCCAGCAGAGCGACCCCCGCCTGGGACGGAGAGCGAGGTGAGGAAGAGGAGGGGCGGGGTGATGCAGGGTTAGGATCAATTCACTTTCATTTAAATTAAGTCAGGAGGATTTTCTTTCTAATTCAAATATTGTAAATATTTTGGATTAAGAGACTGTATTATCCAACCTATTGAAAAAGAGAATGAATGTTTATCATCAGCAAGTAAGGGAGACAGGGAGCATTGTGCAGGTGGAACCGTAACAGTGAGTGATTTGTATGTGTTTATCAGCTCCTACAGGTCTTCTATAGACAACAGGATGAGATCAGAGGACTGAGGAACCAACTCAACCAGAGAGATGTTAGTGTACACACACACCAGTGTCACACACCAATACACACACATTAGAGTCACACAGCACACACAGCATTCAAACACATACACTTTTGTTGTCACCAAATAAAATGTGGGTTAGTACAATGGCACCTTCTATAGGTCAAGATGTTGTAGTGCATGTGAGCAAAGTTGATAATAGATTGTGGCTGAAATTATGAAACGGCTGCCATTTCACTGCTGTGACTCATCTGGTCATTGTATACATAACTTACCATGGTACCACTTGTACTTAAATAAGCCTTTTTCTACTCAATGTTGCCGTGGTGACCTAGCCCCCCCCCCCCCCCCCCCCCCGGTGCCATGGTAACCTACAAGCGCCTCAGTGACCTACAACATCATTCATTCTTAGTCTATTTTTCTCTGCTCTGCAGGTGCGGATTTCACAGTTGGAAGTGGAGATCAAGAACACCAGGAACCACATGAGAGCTACCTTCTGATGCAGTCCGTCCCCCTTCAAAATAAAAGCCTTTAAAGGGATAATTCTGACTTTTAATTCCATATTTGGTTTATGTATGTCTGTGGATATGTATGTATGTGGGTACGTATGCTATGCATGTATGTGGGTATGTATTTTTGTGGGTATGTATGTATGGATGTATGAGTGAGTATATGTATGAATGTGAATGAGTATATGTATGTACTGTATAGGTATTAGTGGTGGGACTCGATTAAACATTTTAATTAATTCGAGACTTTATAGTTAATTAATTGAAATTAATCACATTTTAATCGCATATCAATATTTGATGCAAAAAGCAAAATGTTTCAATTCAAATGAATTTTGGTATACGAGTGAATCAATGAATATACATTATACATACGTTTAAGCTGCAAAATCCTGTATTAGCTACTACACAGACCAACAGATCAATGCCATTTTTAACAAAGTGCAGCAATTTTAGGAATAATATATATATAGCGCAAAGGACCTTTTTTATAAACTCAAGCACTTTTGAGGTAAAAGTAAAACGCAGTACTTTCAAGTACATTCCAGAACAGAAAAAAACTCTTGATTGATCTCAATTTCTCTTATTTAAATGTTTATGAACAAACCAGACTAAGAAAAATAATTTGCGATTTATTATACTTTATACTTATAGCACATGCATGAGTCTGGTCTCCTTTGAAATGTAACATGCTTACACAATAAATAAAAATCATTTGAGTTTGCAGTGAATCCACAGCTAAAGAGATTGGTTTTATCGGGTATCACAGTAGCTAAAAAGCTGATCGCATCACGCTGGTTTCAACTGGAAAAAAATTGCCGGAAAGTTTGGTTTCTTACATATCTCAATGTGATTTATCAAGAAATATCTACAGCAAGAATTCTGGGTCTCAATGAATCCAAAATGTCAATGTGGTTAGAAGTGGTGGAGAGAATAAAAGATAGCTTATAATGGTAGTGTCTGGTTAGGTGCGAGGGATAGTGGAGGTACTTCCCAAGGTGGGGTCCGGGAGGGGGGGGTTCGAGCTGGAGCATATGTGTGTAGGTTTTTAGATAACAGGTATTAGGGGTATATCTTATATAAGACAATTAACTAAAATGTGATCTCATTGGATGTGCTCTGACAATTAATGCTTGTATATCTTATCGTGTGTTGTCATGTTTGTTTGTGTTTGTTTAAAAAATAATACAAAAAAAAATACAAAAAAAAAAAAAAAAATCATGCAATTAAATGCATCAATCTTTTTAACTTTTAATTCTTTCTGTAGTTAATTAATCGAAATTAATGCGATAAAGTCCCAGCCCTAGTAGGTATATATGAATGTATGTATGTGAATATGTATGTATGAATGTGAGCAGGTATATGTACAGTAGGCTATGTATATATGTATAATGTGTCTGTATATATGTGTAGGTATACTGTATATGAATGTGTGTATGTACAAAAAATAACTAAAAAAACATCTTACTGTCATGCACTCATCCTAATATACTAACCTACACTGTAGCACTCAACACTTTGATGAACATTGTTTGTTACTCAGCTGATATAACCCTTCCTACTGACTTGTCGTATAAAACTTGTAAATCACTTTGGATAAAAGCGTCAGCTAAATCACTACATGTAAAGTATATGTATGCATGTGGGTGGGTATGTATGAATGTAAATGAGTATAATGTATGTACTGTATATGTAGGTATAATGTGTATATACCTTATATGTATGTATGTGTATGTACTGTATGCATGTATGAATGTGAGTAAGTATATGTACAGTGTGTGCTGTATATGTATGTATGGATTTGGTCAAATCCATGAGAGAAGGACTCTGCCATGTCTGTCAATCAGCAGCATCATTGGGAAGTAAGAAACAGGGCTACACTCTGAACTATCCCTTTAAAGGTACCGTATGCAGTTTGGGGAGACATTTGTTCACAATTTGCAGAGACCGCAATTAGTTTACAAAACGTACTTACTATACATGCAACTCTTTGAATTACTCTATCCCATGTCATCATGAATCAGAACTAAATTACAGGTGAACCTGTAAGCCTAGATCATGAATGGAACAGGCCAACTTTTGGGGAAATTTGCTTATTTTCCATCTACCCTGGAGTTAGACAAAAAGATACATACCTTTTTTGTCTCTGTGCATGAATTAGGCGTCGGGAACACCCGCACCGTTAGACTAGCTTAGCGTCATTCACTGGAAGTATGTGCCAGGGTAGCCTAGTTCCAGGGGTATAAAGTACCTGAGTAATTGTACTTTGTTACAATACTTAAGTACTGTTTTGGGGGATTTGTACTTTACTCAAGTATTATTAGGTTTGTATACTTGTACTTTTACTCAATTACATTTCAGAGAAAAAAAATACTTTTTACTCCTTACATTTAAAATGCAGACCTATACAAAGTATAAAGTACAAATCTCGCAGATCCAACCATTTTAATTCGTATATGTTTCTCTGGCCGAACTAACGTTAACGTTATTAATCCTGCGGCCGCACTTTATTTAAAAACAGCCAATCAAATCCCCATCAATGGAAAATGAACCCGCCCATACCCATGCCGATTGGTCCTTTTGCAAGACTAGAAAGCGGGCATTTTTTTATTAAACACCCGCTATCAGAAGAATAGACAAGTCAGATAAGTTCAAAAACGTTTTACTTTTTAGTACATTTTTTAAAGTAAAAACTTTTTTACTTTTACTCAAGTGTGTTTTTAGCCAGATACCCTAACTTTTACTCGAGTAAGATTTTGAGACGGTACCCATACTTTCACTTATGTATAATTTCTGGGTACTTTTTACACCCCTGCCTAGTTCCCAATACTCAACTCACTCACTCCAAATAGAACTCAAACTTTCCTGTAAACACCACATGGAGGAAATACATTTGTAATTAGACATTTTCTAAGCAGATATATACTCTAAATTTTTTTTGCCCAACCACTGCTGTCTGGGCGCAGTGATTTCACGTCACCTGTGCACCTTTCTAACGTCAACAATAAATCCAATGTGACTAACGTTAGGCTCTACTGGAGCGACAGGGCACGCTTTCATTGAGTGAAGTGGATATCATCAGATAGTAGTAGCTAGATAAATTACAACTTTACAATCATGCCTCTGTGTTGTAAAGAGTTGTGCTAAGAAATCATTGAGGCCAGGGTTTGCATTTTCCTTTCATTCAATTCCAACTAAAGATCTGAACGGTTGAAGCTATGGCTACTTGCTCTGAACATAGATTCCAACACACCAATGGAAATAATCAAGAACACGCATGATAGCTCAGCACATTTAGCACAAGATGACTATTATGAAAAAATGCTACCTAGATACAGAACCATTTGACGTTTTCTGAAGGATACGGCCATCCCATCCATCGGAGAAAGTGACACCGGCAACCATGACTGTGGTAAGTTTTCATTTGTTTTTAGATGGAAGGCTGTATTCCATCGGTCTAACTTAAGCGAATATTGTGAGATTGATGAATAGAACATAACTTTGCTGGACTATCCTCGCTCCAGTAGCTACTAACGTTAGTCACATTGGATTT
This sequence comes from Notolepis coatsorum, assembly GCF_963971535.1. Lineage (NCBI taxonomy): Eukaryota > Metazoa > Chordata > Actinopteri > Aulopiformes > Paralepididae > Notolepis > Notolepis coatsorum. Next base: position 105,034,284 of record NC_140165.1, read on the forward strand.
GTTGTTGAGGTTAGAACGGTGCACAGGTGACGTGAAATCACTGCGCCCAGACAGCAGTGGTTCGGCAAAAAATAATGTCAGAGTATATATCTGCTTAGAAAACGAAAATGCCTAATTATTTTTTTTTTTATATTTATCCACGTGGTAAATACACAGGTCACAACATGTTTACATGAAAGTTTTAGAGTTGTATATTGAGTGAGTGAGTAGAGTCTTGGGAACTAGGCTACCCTGGCACACCTACTTCCAGCGAATTACGCTAAGCTAGGCTAACCGTGGGGGCATTCCCGACGCCCAATGCATGCACAGAGACGAAAAAGGTATGTATATTCTTGTCTAACTCCAGGGTAGATGGAAAATAAGCTAATTTCCCCAAAAGTTGGCCTGTTCCATTAAGTATGTTGTAAACATAATTGCAGCGCGTTAAAACAACAGTGAACAGTAACTTTTCAGGTAGCTTTCTGTTCCTGGACCCAGTTTTCCTCCGAGGACAGTTTGTTTATTCAGTTCTGAAAATATACCAATTTTTTTCAGTTGAAATTCAAATGTCTCCGCCCTAGAACAACCAGTCAGGCGTACTGTGAGTGGACCGGAAGGCCTGAATATACTTCTCGCATCCGTGGATGCGCGTTGGTACGTGACGTAAATTGCGTAATTTGTCAACGCTCTTGTCCGCACCGTATACGCGCGCCTGTTAAGATTTTGTGACCACGCGGATATGGGCACCGACTTCATCTCCTATCCTGGGTATTCAGTGGGTGGTGTCAGAGGCAACTAACCATGCGACCTAAGGATAATAATACCGCACTTGAAAAACACGTCAATAATTTTGAAATGTTCAATTGCAAATTTAATCAAGTTTCTTCTGGAAAGTTTTTGGTTATCATTACTGAACATTTTATTGTTAAGTGGTTACACAATTTGAAAGCTCATGATATTGTATATCAATCTATTTTAACTTGGCTATTTTGTTAGAGCGAGGGGGGGCCTGACAAAGTTTGAGAACCACTTGGTTAAAAGAAACGTAACGTTCTTGTTCATGCCATTTTAAAGTGATGCTTGCGGAAGGAGCTTTGTACACAACAGCCTACTTCAAGAGATCTTCCGGAAAAACTCTCCCGCGTGAGGATACACATGTATATGGTTTGGTATGACCTCAAAGATAGCGGCATGATTGTGGTGAAAATGCGTGTGGAGCCGGAGGGGCACTGTGGTACTCCCGAGTTATGTAGGATGACGACAAAACAGGACTGTGAGAAGCTGGGAGCAAAATGTTAAGATTTTATTTACAAAGTCCATTTACAGAAAGTAAAAAAAAGAAGAAAAAAAAAGTACAGCCCACAACTATTCAGTGTAAGTAGTAAGGGAACGACTTCTCCTGTCTGATCTTCAGAGAGGGGAGATGGAAGAGGGTAAGGGGAGAGATTGAGGGATAGAGAAAGAGATGAGAGGTGGGGATGGAGGGAGGATGAGATGAAGGTGGTAGAGGTGGGAAAGCACAAAAGAGAGTCCCCATACAACCATACAAAAAAAAAAAAAAAACCATCATCTGAAAAAATATTCTTTTAAAAAGCTCTGTTGGCAAAAAAGTGAGACAGTTGCCGTGCGTTGAGGACGGAGGTTGGATAACCGGTGGTGTGATGTCACAGAGTAACCGACTGAACTTATTTGCCCTGCCAGAATTCAGTGATGTCACTGCCGTTAGTTCAGTCCCACGGTGATGATGTCAGAGAACAGTAGAGATGGGAGGGGGGAGGAGAGGGAGACTCCCAACCTCAAATACCCAACTCAGGGCAACACAAAAGTCCTTGCAAAGGGTGTGGGGAGGGGGTGAGGATTGGGAATGGGGAAGTGGGGCTCTGTTGCATTCCGTGAAGTCGTTTCATTCCCTAAGCCCTTGTCCACTTCCCTGGTTGAGTTTTACTGGGTGCCAAACCCTTGTATACATAAAGGTTGAGACACTGAGGGGACTGGAGCTACTCGTAAGCCTTTTTGACTAAACTTCTCTATTAAAAAGACCTCTAGTTCTATGTGCCAGAAATTAATTTCTTCATTAAAATATGACGCACAAAAAAACAAAAACATATCTAACCTGAAAATACCACCTTGATCTGTGTATGGTAGTAGGGAGAGCAGTACGGAGATCAGTCAGTGAGTGGACAAGGGTATATAGGAAGGGACCAATTTAAAGAAGTGGAACAGAGCCTGGAGCCCAGCATTGGGTCTAAGATCAAAAGGCTACTGCTGGGGGAGCCGAGAGGAGGGGGGGTCACTGGTCTAGAGGGCAAAGGTCAAGAGGTCTGGGAGGGTGTATGCAGGGTCTTCATCGGTCTCAATCGTCTGGATCTGAGGAATCCGTCCCACACGACACATCCCGTGCCTGATCCTCGTGTCCCTGATCCTCCTCATTCTCCTCCTGATCCTTATCGGCATCCTCATCCTCATCTGCATCCCGCTTCCTCTTCTGTCCTTTGGTCGGGGATGAGTCCTCGTCTGGGGGAAAAGGAGGACAAATAAATCAACTTATAAACGGGTCAAAACAGAATGAAAACTGGGGCTGCCTCCACCCTCGTTTAGTATTGTACTTTATTGAAAGGGCACCGTTTGATGACATTACAGAGTGTACTTTTAACCCCTTAAGCCTGAGCGGTCCGGTACCGGACCAACAATAATTGCATGCCATAAATAGATCAATACAGTCCGTATGAATTAATGTAGCATTTCCCCCCTCAAATGTAGCCAAGAATAAAGACACTAACCCTATGAAAACAGCAGTCAAAGTGTATATTTTCAGCACTGTTTGTTTACCAATGATTTTAAGTGTTATATGAATACATATGAGTTTATAGAAATCTCAGCTCATTCAGTCCGAAACTTGGATATTGACGCAAGGAAACGGCGCAGCCAAAAGTAAGTAGTCTTTTGAAAGAGACCCAGGGCTTTCGAATTTCATTAAAATAAACTACCCAGCTCACACCAGCCACGTCAAACTTGGAGCCGTCTGACGTGAAATTATTTTTTAATGTAATTTTCCGTAATTATGTCTCACGGGTCGAACAAACCTGAGCGTTATTGCCATAAAATATTACGTAGTTAGTTTCTTTACCTTTCTGTGAACGCCTAGGAAAAAAACGCATTGCAATCTGATGAAAAATGGCGGAGCTATTTACATTCGAAAAAAAGTTTGATTTCATTTAAGTTTTTTGCTGCCCTCTCAGGGGCACCTGAGATATATTCTCCTTTGGTTCATTACAATTGAACTTGTATTTTAGGCAAATCTTCTGAAAATATGGCCAGGGCTTAAGAAGTTAAGTTGACTGATGCAAGTCTACCTGCAGCCTGGTGACATGTTATGTTGATTCAACCACCTCATGTGAACACTTTCAGAAGGGCAAGAGAAACTAGACTAATCTTCAACTGAGACAACATTTTGGATCCGGTTGAAAATATGTTCAAATAGGGTGGAATCTTTGCCCCACCACTACATGATTAAATGATCTCCATTGAACACAATTTTCTCTAAAAACGGTTTTGAAGCAGTGGTAGTAGGACGTAATTTCCATTGGTTGGTCAGTCATTATATGAGTAGGGCTGGACCTAACAACTATTTCAATGAATCTGTCAATTATTACTTTGATTCATCTGATCAAAACAAAAATGTTATGCAAAAAACAAAACATCTTGTACAACGCTTTTCCCAACAACTTGCAAATTGACGGTTATAAAACAAAAAGCTGAACCCATGCCCAGGATGATTGTGATTGGTTTAAAGAAATACGAACAAGCCAGGTTTCCCCCCGCTATACTGGAAAGAGTGGTTTTAAGAAAAACACTAAGTGTTGACAGACTTTGCTATACATCAAAATGGCTTTAACAACAGGCCATGAATCATGACATGGACCCAAATAATTTATTATAAAAATAGTTGCAGCCCTATAAGCGAGCAAAGGCATTGTGGATAAAAATAAGTCAAATTTCACACGTTAGGCTAGCCAATTTCATAAAAACACTAGCGGGGCCATTTTAGAGAATGATGTGTTGCTAACCTTCATCATCGTCATCGTCATCACCTGTGCTATCCGCGTCTTCGCTATCCACGTCTCCGTTCACCTCACCATCCTAGACAGACAAGCAACATACATGGTTAATTCAGTTCTTATTATGCATATTAGATAACTTTATCTCCATGAGGAAATTACATTGTTTTAACAATACGGCAAAAAACAAAAGCTAAGAAATGTAGAAAACAATATGAACATAAGTTGTATAGAATATGTATGTGTATGGATACATGTATACAGATCTCTACAGGTTTAAAATGTCTAGGGATGTCAATATTAACATGTTCATTGTTTCCATTAATTAGAAAAGAGGAAAAAAAAGTGCAAATGCAAAAATGCAGTGACCTGGCAGGTAACTTCAAACCCATATGAACCCCCTATTCTTCGCATGGCACCTGAAATAATAGCTCAGAATAGCTCCAGCTAGTTGACCCCATTGACTTTGCATTGGTTTGTGGCTAACTATCCAGAGCCATAATGAGGAACAGCATGGATTGGTCTAAAGGACTCTACCGATCATCATCATCATTGGTAAGTAAGAAATACAGTAGGTGTAGAATAGGGCTGTCGCGGTATGACATTTTCTCACCGCGGTTGTGTGTGTGGCTAATCACTGCGGGATGCGGTGGTACCGCACTTCTATTCAATTTATTTTTTATTAAGACATGCAAGTTTACCCGCGATAATCTATCCATTTGTCCCTCAACGCTCTGAAATGTGATAAAAGTAGTAGGGTGTTGCCCGCTCCTTTAACACTCTGAATGGCCATCACAACATGTCTTGTGTTATCAGCCCCCCCATTGAGTGCCCACGACGAGAAATATCGATTAATTTTTTTATTAGCGATCTGAATTCATATTTCATCAACGAGTCTACCGTTGGGAAACCAGCCCCACCAGGCGCTCAGATGTGAAAAAAGCACCCCCTATCGTCTCTCGGATGATAATGCACCCTTTTGGAATGGACTCAATGAAAATGGATGAGAAAAAAACTCCGGAATCCACATTTTACTTCTCACGCATGTAACCAGAGCCGATCGGATTCATTGTGGACCATCAGAACAGCGTGTAATGTCTTTACAGTATGTAGCGTTGGATCAATAAAAGGATCGATTTTTGGAATGGTGATCAGGAATTGGAATAATCTTTTTGGATACCATCTGATCTCAGGTAAGGAATCTATTTTACCAGTCTTAGGATAATCAGACCTGTTTTCACGGAGATATAAGCTTTTCCCCTATATGTGATATGGCTGTTTGACTGTGAGAGCGATCAGGAACTAAGAGCACCAGCGTGCATACGTACACATATACTATCGATAATCTAGCGTTTATTTGAAAACGATTCATAAATAGGCCGAAAAATTACAACATTCTAGAATATTACAGTACAGGGCTTTTATCACGGATTCTTTTTTTCCCCCTTGAAAACGAGGGCTTTTCAAAATGCTATAAAACGGAAATGAACGGATAAAAAAACAATCCGCTTGGACAATGTTGACTGGAAAATGAGTCATTGATAAGCGACGGGCAGATTAGACACATAAAACATAGATTAGGCGATATTAATGCCAACATTGAAGTGGATGGTGGGCATTCAAGCACTAAATGTGCGCCCCCTGCTGGGCACTGAAAGTGTTAAGAGTGATGAGTTGTGGGATATATGCCCTTCTCCAACTTAACGTTATTTGAGCGAACATTTAACGTTATTATAACACTATTTTAACGTTAGTGAATTTGCATGCACATACATAGCTAGTTAAATATCACAACTTGTGTCATCATTGGGGGAAACTAAGTGCTGCCTCTCTCCGCCGTCCCCGCTACACTCGGGACTACACCAACGTTATAGATAGCTAGCCTATAGCTAACGTCATAGATAGCTAACGTCATAGATAGCAAACGTTAACTTACGTTTGCAAACAAAGCTAACGTTATCCAGTTGACATTACAGATCATAATAGCTATAATAACGTTAATGAAGTGAGTAGTGGAAAAAAATAATAAAAAGGGACTATCTATGACGTTAGCTATAGGCTAGCTATCTATAACGTTGGTGTAGTCCCGAGTGCAGCGGGGACGGCAGAGAGGCAGCACCCAATCTGCGTGTAACGTTAGTCAATAAGAATAGAGAGCTGCAAACGGAAATTAATGCCCAGTCATTGAGAGAACTGTTTACTGGTCTACTGTCACTAGGGCTGACCTTCAAAGCTTTTTTTGGCAATCGAAGCTTCGGGGCCGAGCTTCGATTTTAATTCGAAGCTTCGAAAAAAATAAAAAAATAAAATAAACAGTTTTTTTTTTTTTTATCTTATGTTGTGGGACTTGTACAGCACTTTCATAAACTTTGTTGTTTTTAAATGTGCTCTATAAATAAAGTGGGTTGGATTAATTAATTAAGTAGCCCCTTTCGTGACTGAGCCAACAAGGTTTCACTCGGCTGTGTGATTTAATTCAAGGTGGATCGCTGTTGTCGTTTGAACAACTTCAGATTTCATGGGAACTACCAATCCCCCAAATCAAGAATGTTTAAGATGAATGAAGTAAGATTTTGATTATTTGAAATATGGCCTGTGTAGACTAAACTATGCACAGAATTATGTCAGTCTACATGGTCCGGCAATGTAGACCTTGTAGACTCCACTACAGACCAATTATCAGTGAATGTTCATGCATTTTTAAGGGCAACTTCCACAAAAAAACAAAGAACTCACCAAAACATCTCAGTAGCACCTTATCTAAATTTTATTTCCTATTTTGTTTATTCATCCCAGTATCTTTCTTTCTTATGCGCGCACACACACACACACACATTTACATTTAGTCATTTAGCTGACGCTTTTATCCAAAGCGACTTACAAGTTCTGTACGACAAGACAGCAAGAAGGGTACAACTCTATCAGCTGAGTAACAATGTTTATCAAAGTGTTGCGTGTTACAGTGTAGGTTAGTTTATTAGGAAAAGTGCATGACAGTAAGGTTAGTCACGGTTAGATTTTTTTTTTTTAATCATTTCAGATAATGGTTGAAGAAGTGAGTCTTTAGTCGACGGCGAAAGATTGGACGGGATTCGGCTGTCCTAACTGGGATGGGTAGTTCTCACACACACACAAATCGAAGTAAACACTTTTTTTTTTCTTTTTTAACTTCGATTTTTTTTTTTAATGTTCGAAGCTTGTGCCATCGAACGAAGCTTCGAAGCTTCGAAGTATTTAAGACAGCCCTAACTGTCACCACCTTACAGAGGGAATTACCCCGAAGTCCGGCTAGTTATAACAAGCAAGTTACATGACCGGCACTTCGGCCCGGGAGTTAGGAGAACGCTCCCCTGTACTCTACTGCGGTTCAGATTAATACAGGAAAAGGTATACATTGGGGGCTTGAGTCCAGGATATGAAAATAAATCCTGATTTCATCTGTAAGTTGTAAACTGTATGGAAACGTGAAGTTAGCTCATGCTACTGGAAAACGGACGCACGAGGCAATCTCATCATTAATAAATGAACCGAGTTAAAAATGATTACACCCCTTTTTATTTTTACCGCGGATGACGCGGTTGTCTGTTCTGCATCCGCGGGTGCCTTGACACACCGCGGGATTGCAGCGATGCGGTTACCGCGACAGCCCTAGTGTAGAGTTAAATTAAATAAACGCTGGCCAGTCTGACTTACTACCATAGTGTCTTGACTCTTTATACCTGTATAACGGTACATAATACTACAACTCTGTACATACATCTTATTAGCATTATTACTCGGTAGTATATATATATTTTTATTTATATATTCTAGTTTAATCACATGCACATTGCACTTTATTGTTAAGATTTGCACTCTGGTTGGATGCCAAACTTATTTTTGTTGTACTGTACTTGTGCTGTATGATGACAATACATTTGAATCTAATCTAAAACTCACCACTTAGGGCGCTTTTCCACTGCATGGTACCTACTCTACTCTACTCGCTTTAGGTACCTGGTACTTCGTTCCTTTTCCACTGCAGGTACTAAAATAAAGTACTCAGTTTGTCTCCGTGTGGGGAGGCGGGGCTGCTGGTGTACAGCTGAGAGCTCCATAGCTCTGTGAGAGCTCCAGGACCAGCATAGCTATGTCCGTGAGCTAGTAGGCGCAACTTAAGCCAGAGTAAAACAGTTTTCAATCAATCAATCAATAACAACATTAACGAGACTCTCGTTGTGTCTATTCTGCTAACGCTAACGTTACCTCTCATTGTGTCTATTCTACAAGCGTTAACGTTAGCTAGGCTGTCTATGCTAACGTTAACGTTAGCATTAGGCTAACAAGCTGTAACGTTACCAGTCGCGTCTATTTGCTAACGTTAGCATTAGGTAATAACCGGTTTAAAATGGATGGTGATTACCTCACGTTGTGTCTATTCTACTAGCATTAACGTTACTCATACAAACAACCAATAGCGAGTTATATTGATCACGCTAGGTACGATAGCCATGCTAAAACGCTAGCACAACATTAGCACAACATAAGCTTAAGCCTTAACAAGTCAGCGATCTTTTTGCGAGACTAAACTCTCCGCTCGGTGGCAAATTGTGTTGAAGTCGGTTTTGTTTAATCAATAAATGAGGCAGAATACACAGTGACTGTATTGTTTGTTTATTGAACTTGTGCCTGCTGCAACCATAATGAAATCCTATGCGAGCCATTCAAGATGGCGGCTTTCCGTTTTCGTTCAGACTCTCCAAACAGTGACGCGTCTCTCTTCTGACCAATCAGTGGTCTGCAGTTTTTCACGTGACTTTTGTGGTACCAGTTCTACTCGCTTGGCTCGCGCTAAGAACCACGACAGAGCAGGGACTAAAAAAGTACCCAGAAAGTACCAAAAAAGTACCCGGTACCAGGTACTTTGGTAATGGAAAACCGAAAATACAGAGTAGAGTAGAGTAGAGTAGGTACCATGCAGTGGAAAAGCGCCATTAGATATTTGTCATTTAACCCTTAGAATGGCTCAGACGGATCAAGTTAATAAACACAGGCTCAGAAAACGAATGCAAAAACAAACTTCTATTTAAGAAGGTAAGAAACAATAGATTAAGAACAGTTATAGATAACATGGAAAAAATAATGCACCCAGAGCTTTTAGAAAGGTGCCGAATAAAAACATAGCATTCCCCCAAAAAACATTAAAACATTGAAAAGAGTAGTGTTGTCAGGGCACATATGTCCGAAAGCTTAGTGGTTATGGTTTCCCAAAATCGAGCTACTGGTGGACATTCGCAGAACATGCGCAGGTAAGTGCCAGTGGCCCCCAGGGCGCACCAGGTGTCAGCCAAAAGACACATCATACACAGTGTTCTATGAATATAATTAAAGTGTACTTGTTGATGGTTGTGGTTACGGGAGGCCAGTGTAACATTAGTCCAGACATCACCCCAATAAAACTCAAGGTCCAGTTCAGGAATGTCTTCCCACCAAATAGTATCTAAGGGGAGGTTCTTGTATGTGGACTCAAGTAAGAGTGTATAAAAGTCTCAAACGAAGCCCTTGGTGCCATGGGCATTTGATGGTACAAGATCTTTGTGCGTTACGCCATGTCTGAATCACATGGGAGATGATGGGACCAAATCGTAATTGGCCATTTCTAATCGAGGTGTTGGAATAGATTACATCTTGTAGCGTTAGTGTAGAGACTGTTGCTTCTTCCAAGGCACCACGACGCGGCAACCTTGGGGTCAAACCAGTTAATCAGGGGCCTCAGTGAGAAGGACCAGATATATAATTTAAAATCCGGGATTGCTTTGCCCCTCTGCATCTCTGCAATTGCGTCTCTTGAGTTCCAACAGAGTGATCGGTCTCCCTAACCCCCTCCTCAGATATCCTCGGTAGCTCCAGTCCGCTAGTAAATGCATCAAATTTAGATTGATCCAAAGTGACTTCTGAACTATATAAATGGGAATAAAATTATCTAAAATGTGTCATTCATCTTCTTTGAGTCTGTTGTTAACTCCCCCTGTTTGGTTCTGATTGAAGGGATATCGGAGAACTGATCGTTAGCACAGATTCTCATCGCAAGTAAGTGACTGGGTCTAGCACCATGGAAGTAGTAATTCTGTCTCGTCCTGTGCATTAACACTTTGACGACCAGCCGGCGCCGTCTAATATGTGGCTGGAGGACCAAGCTTTGTAAACAAACCGATGTCCTTTTGGAGAGCTATATCTATACTTTATAGTATTGCTATCTGTCCATTCTCATTGTCACTTGAGTGCATAAACCGTCCCTTCATAATGGCTTAAAGAAAAAGAAAATCCATCGGTTGGTTGTCATTTTATAGCGCCGTGAATATAAGGTTTATCGCACTTTTCGTCTCATATATTTTCTGGGAAGCTAGATATGAGGCTAAAGGCTACTAACGTTATATCGAACAGCATTTCTGTTGTATATATTCGAATGAAATAAAACAAAATGCTTATTATCCGGACTATTCCAGAGCATCTATGGATTAAATGGGGGCGGCGGGGGACGCAGATTAGTATTATTGATTAGCAATAGAGCGTCCGTGCAAGTAGCCACATTCACTGATCGATTGCTTGCGTTTTACAACAAGCTCCAATCCGGCTATAATTTAGGTTAATAATGTCTTACAGTCAGCCCATGTCATAGCAGGCAGCATTTCGCCCTTATCGATCGGCATCTGGTAGATCGATATGTCCATTGGCCGATCATAAATCCCATTATTCCAGGCTGAAATCTGCGAATCTAAACGTGATTAACGGTGCAGGCTCTTTGGTTGGGATCAGGCTAATATGAAACGCCCATTGACAGCAAAATTAAAAAAAATCCCATTCGCCCTCAATGATACTGCAGTGGAGCGATGGCGCCCCTAAGAGGATCTGGCCGGTATTGCATGTTGCCGAAATCACAGATGCGGGTCGATCTGCAGAGTCGATGGGGGATGTTGATACGGTGATTAATATGGAATAAAATAATAACAACTTCCCACGGCTATATACGTGGCTCCGGTCCATAACGGGTGGAATCGAAACCCGTATAAACTCGTGGTTGGGCGGCAAAGTGTTAAGAATTCAGAGCGCTGTCTAAGACTAGAGCTAATTTATTTCGTAACAATTTTCCTGTGTATTAGTCTGTTCATTGTAGTTACGGTAGATTGGAGTGAAGCGTATAGATCAGCATATCGTTTCCAGTTTTTCAAGCTTAGATAATATTGCTTTACGTAGGTTGGATGCGAATAGGGCGGTGTGGCTTCTGATAAATCCCTTCACCGAGTTCCATAATATTCTAGGGTCCTGTGTTAGTATTAATTCCCAAACATTCAGTGAGTTTTTTCTTAAAATCGGAGTAGCGATGAGTTCAATCGCCACCTGGTGGCTCTTGTGGTCAGTTTACCAAACAAAGCTCTGAAAGAGATACCTTCATGATCAGAGAGAGCCATGGGTATTAAAGAGATATTAAAGCTCCTAATGGTCAACAGTGTCAAGACTGTGGTTATACTGGGCAGCTCCTAGTGGACAACAGTGTCAAGACTGTGGTTATACTGGGCAGCTCCTAGTGGTCAACAGTCACAAACTGGGCAGCTCCCAGGTGTGAATGTGTGGAACTCACGTCCTCATCTCCACTCTCGTCGTCGTCATCATCGTCGTCCTCCTCAGCCTTCACGACCACGTCCTCTTCATCCTCTTCAGACTCGTCATAGTACTCCGACTCCTCCTCTCCCTCTAAACACAGGAAAACACCACAGGACATGAGTGTATTACATGTACACATGAACACACCACAGGACATAACGAGAGTATTACATGAATACAGGACATAATGGTAATTACATGAACACAGGACAGCACGAGTATTACATGAACACAGGACAGGACATAATGAGTATTACATGAACACAGGACAGGACAGCATGCGTATTACATGAACACAGGACAGCATGCGTATTACATGAACACAGGACATAATGATTATTACATGAACACAGGACAAAATTTGTATTACATGAACACAGGACATGATTATTACATGAACACAGGACAGCATGAGTATTACATGAACACAGGACAGCATGAGTATTAAATGAACACAGGACAGCATGATTATTACATGAACACAGGACAGCATGAGTATTACATGAACACAGGACAGCATGAGTATTAAATGAACACAGGACATGATTATTACATGAACACAGGACAGCATGAGTATGACATGAACACAGGACATGATTATTACATGAACACAGGACAGCATGATTATTACATGAACACAGGACAGCATGAGTATTACATGAACACAGGACAGCATGAGTATGACATGAACACAGGACAGCATGATTATTACATGAACACAGGACAGCATGATTATTACATGAACACAGGACAGCATGATTATTACATGAACACAGGACAGCATGATTATTACATGAACACAGGACATAATGAGTATTACATGAACATAATGATTATTACATGAACACAGGACATAATGAGTATTACATGAACACAGGACAGCATGAGTATTACATGAACACAGGACAGCATGAGTATTACATGAACACTGGACAGGGCAGCATGAGTATTACAGTAGGCTGAAGGACATAGTATACACCAAATTATCAATTAAGCAATGCGAACGGAAATTTGGCCCCATAATCACTCATGCGATCCGGATATGGCGTGAAACAAAAAAAAAAAGATTCTATCCCACATAAATGGCATAATCATACTCCCTTATTCAATAACAATGCACTCTTGATTGGAAAACAACCTATAAGATTCCCTAGATGGGAAAAGCAAGGCATACACTCATTAGGAGACGTTTTCAACAAACAGGGTTTTTGTAGTTTCGATGAAATACGCAAAAAATTTAATCTCACCAAGTCCACATATTATTTTTACGCAGTTATTGGCATGTTTGAAGGCTCACGGTGTTCCATTAACGATACCAATTGCACACCACAGATACCAAAAAAATTTCTATGAAAGAGAGACATTGAGAGGTTTTGTATCAGATTTTTATCATCAATTACTAACGGCCTCGTATGAAACCCTCCACCTAGACTCTATTTGGAGGAGGGATATACCAGACCTGGAAATAGACTTTGAGTGGCAAGAAGCCTGGGCAAATGTTCGACTTGCATCAAGGAACCCGGACCATCAACAAATCAATCTTAACTATATCCATAGGACATACTTGACTCCTATAAGACTGAACAGAATGAGTCTTAAACAAGACTCCAAATGCTCCTTGTGTACAAATGGGGACGAGGGTACATTTATGCACATGTACTGGGACTGCCCACCAGTTAAGATATTCTGGAAAGAAGTGACCCAACAATTATCAAATCTCTTAACTCTGAATATACCTGTACCAGGGTTTCCGTTAGAAAAAATTGTTGTCGGTCTCCGTGACCTGCAAGATTTCAATCTACCGGACAAATGAGATTAATTCCGGTCATAGTTTAGAATAAAGAATGTCATCCTCAAGGCATGTAGATTTATAATATTATTACTTAAAACTAGGCTACTTTTGCGTATACAGTCATTAATTAATATATTCCAAATAAAATAAGTCCCTCGATACTCCGTGCTGCTGCTGACTTGAACTAAAATAGACCGCGTATGTGGGCAGTCGGTCCGACACTAAACAGAAGTCTGTTATAATCACATTTTTATGAGCTAACGAATTCCGTTATATTGGACATTTGTATTAATTATATCAAGCGAAGAACTGAGAAAGCAGAGAGGCGGCAACATTATCGTGGTTTGCGTGACGACTCTCTCCACCTCGCAACAACTTATTTGCAAAGAGTATGGCGCTGCAGAGAAGCTCATTCAGCTGTTATTGGCTCTTTTCTGGGAACCGCACAACAGCGCCCCCCACCCAACATTGGCTGAAAATGGCCGAATTGGAGTACTGATGGAATACTGCATTGTGCCGTTGCCTCTCTGGCTCTGCAGCTTCACATGCACTCGCACACCCAGCACTAAGCTCTCGCTGACAACGTCGTTGTCATTATTAGAAGCAACGAGGAAACAAATGTAATGATCGTTTCGTTCATCGCATAGGCTATTTAATTTTAGCCTATTTTAATACAATTCAAATAATCAAATTGTGCTTAGACTCAGGGAATTATTTTCACCGGACATTAAGACCGGAGATATTAAATAAGTCGGACTTCAACAGATTTTGCCGGTCAAAAACCGGTAATTACCGGCTAACGGAAACGCTGACCTGTACACCCCTCTGTATTACTGCTGAATGATGTTTTTGAGTATGCAGAACATCCACAGCGAAATAGATTGGTTTTATCTGGTATCACAGTGGCTAAAAAGCTGATAGCATCACGATGGTTTCAACCGGAAAAAATGTGCCGGAAGGTCTGGATTCTTACATATCCGATTGTGATGCGATTTATCAAGAAATATCTACAGCAAGAATTTTGGGTCTCAATGAATCCAAAATGACAATGTGGTTAGAAGTGGTGGAGAGAATAAAAGCTAGCATATAATGGTAGTGTATGGTTAGGAACAAGTTATAATGGTTGGATTATCCAATGGGGGGTCCGGGAGGGGTACGAGCTAGAGCATATGTGTATAGGTTTTTAGATAACAGGTATTAGGGGTATATCCTGTATATATTCACTGGATGTGCACTGTCAACTAATGCTTGTATATCTTATCGTGTGTTGTCATGTTTGTTTATGTGTTTGTTTAAAAAATAATAATAAAAAAAAAAAAAAAAAGTATTGTATATTAGTACATTGCATAGTATATTGTATGGTAACTCAGTTACTTCTATTCTGCATCGAACATTGTACATATGTCTATACTGAACACTGTGACCTCTATTTTTTACTTCTATTTTACATGCTATACTATTTTATTTCATACTTATCTTGTCTAGCAGTCTCTGGAGCGTAACAGTAAGAAGCATTTTGTATAAAAGTATTCTGTACTTCTGTATGACAACAATGTATGCCTTTCAAATGTTAAATGATAAATGATTAAATGATACACTGAAATCTACGCTCTCATCCTGCTTTCCACAACTCCTATACTTCCTGAGTAACGCGCCCAACACTGCTTAATGGTTGTTTAAATATTTTACATGTTTTGATGTGGTGCATAAGCAGCATATTAAGATGACTGCGTTTCTTGAACAGCTGATAACTGCATAAGCAGCACATTAAGATGAGTTACCAACAGCGCGTTTCTTGACAGCAGAGTGGTGCGTTTCGTGACTCAGGAAGCGAGTGCTCTGCGCTGCAACACAGCGGCGAGCGGCAGCGATAAGGGGGGCGGGTCACGTGGGGGTCGCGGCCAATCAGAGGAACCCGGAAACCGAACTCCGTTGCGGAAAGTATACACGCGTACTGGCTTAGCGACTGCTCTGGGGTAGGTACTATCTAGCCACAAGGGGTGTAAAGGTACACGTATCTGTACCGAACCGGTTCAGTACTGGACCTTAGGTTCAGTACGGCAGTGTACCGAACGAATAAAACAGTATCTTAACCACAAACGACCGCACAGAACTTTTTTTTGCGTACAGAATTGCATTCAAACTCCAAGTTCACCCCCTGCCAAAATATAATTTGCGCAAAGGGCCGGGTGTTCGTTCAACACACACAACACTGATAGATTACCTGTAACTTAGCATAGCCTCAGTGTGGTGAACACACACCCCTCCCAGTGCGTGAGGTGGAATTGGTGCTAGATTGAGAAGGGGCTGTCTAGGCCTGCCACGATAACACATTTTGCTGGGCGATTAATTGCCCCCGAAAATATCGCGATAAGCGATATTATTGCGACCGGTTAGAGAATTTTTTTTTTGGAGAAATTTATTTCCCAAAACTTTTATTTTGAAGCCCACCGCTCCGTCTTTTCCGGTGTTTTAGACTTTTATTTTGAAGCCCACCGACCGGACCGGAAGTATTGTTGCGATTATCAGGTACTTTGGGTACCAGAAAAGTCACGTGAAACACTGCAGACCACTGATTGGTCAGAATAGAGACGCGTCTCTAGGATTTCATAATCATTATGTTTGCAGCAGGCACAAGTGCAATAAACAAAGGATACAGTCACTGTGTATTCTGCCTCATTTATTGATTAAACAAAACCGACATATGAATTGAAAATGGGGGACCCTGATGGAAACAAGACAAACGTCTTTCTCAGGTCTGCATCCCCTTAACAATTGTATGTATTGAGCCGTACTGTATTGTACCCATTCTGCAATCTGTTAAATAAAGTTTTCATTCATTCATTCATTCACATCAACACAATTTGCCACCGAGCGGAGAGTTTAGTCTCGCAAAAAGATCGCCGACTTGTTAAGGCTTGTTGTTAGGTTAGGTGCTAATGTTGTGCTAGCGTTTTAGCATGGCTATCGTACATAGCGTGATCAATATAACTCGCTATTGATTGTTTGTATATGAGTAACGTTAATGCTAGTAGAATAGACACAACGTGAGGTAATCACCATCCATTTTAAACCGGTTATTACCTAATGCTAACGTTAGCAAATAGACGCGACTGGTAACGTTACAGCTAACGTTAACGCTTGTAGAATAGACACAATGAGAGGTAACGTTAGCGTTAGCAGAATAGACACAACGAGGGTCTCGTTAATGTTGTTATTGATTGATTGATTGAAAACTGTGTTTACTCTGTATGAGTAACGTTAATGCTAGTAGAATAGACACAATGAGGGGTAACGTTAGCCCCACGGAGCTCCTGTGCTGTGCTCTGTAGTAAAGCCAGCGGCCCGCCTCCCAACACGGACAGTGACTGACAAGGGGCACTGGGTCCGCCTCATTAAAACAAACGCGCAAATAGCAATTAATCGCGCCCGTCAAAATCATTGCATTCATTTTAATTATCGCGCCAATTAATCGATTTATTGCTTATCGCGGCAGGCCTAGGGCTGTCTCTCGGAGATCGAATTAATGATATGAAACGGGAACTGCACGATGCTTTTTTCTCTATTCAATAACGTTTTTCCCTGAGGGATGGTTTACAATAAAGTGCTAAAACAAAGTAGGCTACTTACATTCTTGATGCTAGAACTCCCAAAATAGCGTTAGCATAAAAAAGAAGGTAGGCCAGCTGTAGTTTACATAGCTTGCATAAAACTCGAGGTTCCACAAGTTAATCAAATTCTGAAGTACTTTGAGATGCATTGCTCAGAGTGCAAATCACTGGCTCAATGACATCACATGTCTTCTATCCGTCATGCAGCGCATTCAGGCCCACGCCCACCAGGGGCTGTTTTCCCCACACAATCAATTTTTTTTTCTCACATCGATTATTCATTTCAATATAGAATATTTGTTGACAGCCCTATAAGTACAATTAGTTACTGCACACTACATCACCCCTGAGTGGAACATGGAAAGCCAAACTTTCCCCCACAGTACTGAAAACACCGAACCGTGACTTCAAAACCAAAGTACGTACCGAACCGTGTTTTTTGTGTACTGTTACACCCCTACTAGCCACTGCTCTGGGGTAGGTACTATCTAGCCACTGCCCTGGGGTAGGTACTATCTAGCAGGGATTAAGGGAAAAAAAATCTCCTGACTCAGGCCAAGTCATATTCTTATTTTAACCTCCACTGTTTTTTTTTTTTTTTAATAGCGTTAGCGTTTATAGTCCTGACTGACTATAGACCCTACTGTTGTGGTTGTTGCGCCAGGCAGGGAGGCTGTGTGCTGGAGAGCGTGAATGAAAGTCTTGTGGCTAGCTTCCGATTGATGGCGAGCTAGCACCCTTTCCCATTACTTTGAACCATGAACTAAAAGGCTTGTTATCATACAAACAAGGGACTAAACACGTTTCGCAATTATGCCACAACAATGTGGAACGCCCTACCCACAGCCGTAAAAAAAAATAGGAATCCTATTCCCTACCCACATTCAAAACCACTCTCAAAGAGCACCTACGGGAGGCTGCCATTCGAAACTGGACACCGTAAATGTCCAACCCCCCCCCCCCCCCCCCCCCAATGGACAGTCTCCTCCCCACCATATGTATATATTTTTTACCACCCACCCACCCCCTCCTAATGTACAGTCTCCTCCTCATCATATGTATATATTTACAGTTAGGATCTCTGGGTAACAGTACTGTATATTTGCATATCGTATATGTGACAAATGTAACAGTACTATATACCTGTATGTCTAGGGCTGCCGCGGTATTGATGTTTTCCTTACCGCACAAATTTGCGAAATATTTCCTACTGCCGCGGTTACAGCAAAAAAAATTTAAAATAAAGAAAAAAAAAGTTTGAATGCAATTTTTTTTGTAGTCTACTCTTTATAGCATATAGCCTGCCTCTAGTCTAAATGTCTATCTTTAGAGGATGACTTTGCAGCATGAATATTGTTTGGAATTCGGGGGTGGTAGCGCCCGGCGGTTACCCCCCCCCCGACCCTTTCTTCTTCTTATCATTATATAAAGTTACTACTTATGATTAACAAAGGCATTCGTTTTGTGGCATTAACGTTATATAGTTACACGTTCAATAACATCAGCGTATTTACCGGACCATAGCAAGGCAAGCATTACTCAATTCATATCTCAGTTCCTTTCTTTGCTCAGAGCGTGCCGAGTTGTGCCCATTCTGCGGTCTGTTAATAAAGTTTTCAATCAGACAAGTGTATAGAACGAAGGGCTTTTATTATAACATTTGTTGCAGTAAAATCATTATGCCTCGTTTAGTACTCCTGGTAGTCCACTCCAACGGGGAGCTAACGTTGTTAGCCTTGTTGTTGTGAGTTCTGATCAATGGCTGACATTCAGGAAGTAAAAAAACGAATACGCGCTTGCCGATTGGTGGTAACAGCAGAGACGGGTGCAAGCGGTGTGACGTAATTGGCAGAATCGACTGTCAATCAAAATTGTTCCTTTGCATTGCTTTGGTTGAGAGTATTATTATAAAAAACAGCGGTGATGCGGTATTCAGCTAAACTCTGCGGTGGGCGTGATGTAACAGCGATACCGCGGCAGCTCTATGTATGTCCCTATGTCATAAATGTCATGCATGTCATAAATGTCACTATGAATTGAAAATGGGGGACCCTGATGTAAACAAGACAAACGTCTTTCTCTGGTCTGCATCCCCTTAACAATTGCAGGGCTGTACACTGCGACGAGATGATCGCAAATTGCCCCTTAATTTGGCCGGTGCAAGTGGAAAATAATATTTGGGAGCAACCTTGCAAGTAGTGATTTCAACCCTTCATTCGCATTTCACTCCTAAATTAATCCATTAATTCCATTGTCCCGACAGAGCGGTGTGACGGGGAGCTTGGACGGGATGTGTTTTGCTTGCTGGTGTTATTATAGCATTAGCTGAAAAGCTAGCTAGTTGGAACAACATCCGCTTTAACGTTACATCAAATCAGATGATCGCCTGTTCTTTCTCCAGGACCTGACACTGTCCGTCTATCAACAATAATGCACCCACGGTGAATCGTATTTAAGTCAAGTAGCTACTGACTAGCGTTAGCTGACTAACGTTATCGAATGGCAATTCGGGGAAGACAAGCTAGGTCAGCTAGCTTAGCTTGATAAAGTTACCGTGGCTAAAGTTGGTGCTATTCATAATCCAGCAATAATGGCTGCAGACCTGCAAGCAAAGTACAGCAAGTTCCAAAGGATAAGAGTCTGAGGCGGAGTCTCAAAAGAGAATGTTGAATATTTATTTTGCATCGAAAATCACAACATAAACGTTAATACTAGCTAACAGACTGGGTAGCGAGTGCAACACTGTCTAACGTCCATGCGGATCATTGGAGTAGGGTATATCTGCAGTGCCGCAGCCCCATACTCATTGATTAATGATACTAATACTAATCTATACAATCACCTGTTGTTGAATAAATACCATTACTTTCTAGTTATTACAAAAAAACTATATATAAAACAGTATCTGTAAAAAAATAAAAAAATAAAAATAAAAAAAGTATAATTTATATAATAGTTTTTTTTTATTAAATTGTTTTATGTATGCACTGGTATCGGAACATCTCTAAAAATCTGCCCCTAAAAAATATTCTTTGCCCCTAAATTTCTCATTTAGGGGCAAGTGTGCCCCTAGTGAAAAAGCTTAGCGTACAGCTCTGAATTGTGTGTATTGAGCCGTACTGTATTGTACCCATTCTGCAATCTGTTAAATAAAGTTCTCATTCATTCAAGTTTCCACGCTCATATGGGCTCCGATGAGTATCAGGTGTGAGAAATAAGTTTTGTTTGGGTTTTGTCCGCTAAAGTAGGCCTAATACAGGATTTGTGCACATGTGTTTTCTGACAGCCTAATGACGTGAATGCGTTTCTGCTACTGGATTTACCAGATCCAGAGTGAATGAATTAATGAAAACTTTATTTAATACACAAGACCCTCTTCTTGGGACCAAGTAAGGTTTCGTCGATAATCCAATGTAGTTACCCCCCCCCCCCCACCCAAGCACCTCCAATGTACAGTCCCCCCCCCCTCCTACCCAACCTCCTCCAATGTACAGTTTCTTCGTCAAATGTTTACTCTTTTTTTTAGACTCTTTTTGAATCACAAACAATACTGTATTTGTAAATCTGGTATGTCATAAATGTATAGATGTAGCAGTATTGTCTATCTGTATGTCATGTGTATCATATATGTTATGATGAATTGAAAATGGGGGACCCTGATGTAAACAAGACAAGTCTTTCTCTGGTCTGCAACCCCTTAACACTTTGAATGCCATCCACGAGTTCTCTCGTGTTTACCCCACGCGGGTTGAATGCTCATAACGAGAATATTCGTTTGTTCTCTCTTTTTTTTTTAGTGATCTGAAATCATATTTCATCAACAGAGTCTACCGTTGGAATTCAGCTACCTCAGGCGCTCAGATGTGAAAGAAGCGCCCCCTATCGTCTCCCAGATGGTAATTCACCCTTTTGGATTGAACTCAATGTAAGAGAAAAAAAACCCGCACTCCACATTTTACTTCTCACTCATGTAACCGGGGTCTACCAGCTTCATGCTGGACTCTCAGAGCAGCGGGGAATATGTGTTTTACAGAATACACGGTGGATCAATCAAATGAGCGATTTTTTTGAATGGCGATCAGGAATTGGAATAATCCATTTGGATACCATCTGATCTCAGGTAAGGAATTTATGTTACCAGTATTAGGATAATCAGACCCGTTTTCACGGATATATAAGCTTTTATGTGATATGGCTGTTTGACTCTGCGCGCGGTCAGGAAATAGGAGAATCGATTTTCAACTGGCGGCACGAGCGTGCATGCGTACACATATACTATCTAGCGTTTATTTGAAAACTATTCATAAATAGGCAGAAAAATTACAACGTTCTAGAATATTCCAGTAAAAGGCGATTATCATAGAATGTCTTATATTTTCCGTGAAAACAAGTGCTTTTCAAAATGCTATCAAACGGAAATGAACCGATAAAAAAACAATCTGCTTCGACAATGTTGACTGGAAATGGGTCATTGATAATAACAATCTGCTTCGACAATGTTGACTGGAAATGGGTCATTGATAATGCGACGGGCAGATTAGCCATAATTTAAAACATAGATTAGGCGATATTAACGTTAACATTGGAGTGGATGTGGGCATTCAAGCACTAAATCGTGCGCCCCCTGGTGGCGCTGAAAGTAGGGGTGGACGGTATAAACGGTATATGGTATAAACGGTATTAATTTGCTCTACGGTATGGATTTTGACTATACCGTTTAACCGGTAGAGCAGCTCTAAAATAGCAATGACGTCATGTAACCACAGCGCAACTATTTCAATCGCATTTGCCCCTAAAAATAGATAGAATTAGTCATAGATAATAGATATGTGCAAACTGGAAAAAGTTATTTAGGAGGCTTCGCGCAGTGGGCGTGTCAACGCGCAATTGTC
Source organism: Notolepis coatsorum (assembly GCF_963971535.1). Classification (NCBI taxonomy): domain Eukaryota; kingdom Metazoa; phylum Chordata; class Actinopteri; order Aulopiformes; family Paralepididae; genus Notolepis; species Notolepis coatsorum. The sequence continues at coordinate 105,056,257 of NC_140165.1, forward strand.
ATTTCATAATAAACACATATCACCGCGGCGCACAGCAAGTTTCAATTTCAGTTCCTGGCATTTTTAACCAGTGGAGAAAGGTAAGATATTTCCCTATCGTTTTTCTTATATGAATTATTCTACGTTAATAAAACATTTAACCTGGTGATCAACTACAGTTTGCTGTAAACATTACGATATGTGTGTAGTGTTATGATAACGACGGCAGCAGCGGGAGCCGGGAGGACGGCTGCAGCAGTGGATTTGCGAATAGCATGCAGCTGCAGAGCCGCAGAGCCAGGGGCTCTTTCAGGTCTGGTCACAGGCCCGTCAAACAGCGCCCCCCCCCCCCCCCACCCTTGCGCCGTTCTGACCCCCATCGTCTAAGCATTTTGTGTGTCAATTTGTTGACACATGTGTCAATTTGTTGACACAATTGTCAATTCTTAAAGCTGAGGATGAGTGGCACCTTTGTCTCAATTCTTATTCAATTCGCTCTGCGGCTCTGCAGCTACATATGCTTCTAGCAAAATCCAGCCCGCTGTTTGCAATGGGAGCAGGAGTCTCGACTCGGGACTTATTTTATTTGGAATATAATGACTTTATACGCAAAAGTAGCCTAGTTTTAAGTTAAAATATTATAAATCTACATGCCTTGAGGATGTCATTCTTTATATAGCCTGCCTATCAGGCAAAAAAAATTATTCTAACAGAAACACTGATACCGTGATATATACCGTTACCGTCTATGCTTCAAATTATACCGTGATATACATTTTAGACCATACCGTCCACCCCTAACTGAAAGTGTTAAGTGTGTATTGAGCTGTACTGTATTGTACCCATTCTGCATCTGTTAATAAAATGTTCAATCAATCAATCAATATTTAACAGATTGCAGAATGGGTACAATACAGTACGGCTCAATACACACAATTGTTAAGGGATGCAGACCAGAGAAAGACATTTGTCTTGTTTACATCAGGGTCCCCCATTTCCATTTTCAATTCATAGTGACATACACACCATACATGACATCATGACATTTATGGCATAGGGACATACACGTTACATTTGTGACATATACGATATGCAAATATACAGTACTGTTACCCATAGATCCTAACAGAGATTATATACATATGATGAGGAGGAGACTGTACATTAGGAGGGGGTGGGTGGGTGCGAGAAAAAATATACATACGGTGGGGAGAACATATATACATACGATGGGGAGGAGACTGTCTACACAGATACACCTGTGTGATGTTGCTACGGAGTTAAGCTAATAAAGGATACTCGCAACCACAGCAGGGGACTCACGTATTTGTACTGTGAAGTAACATGACAAATGTCGTTTCCGTTTTTCTTTTTGACATAGTTGCGGAACACGGAACAAGTTAACAACTCACCACTACAGCCCCCAGTAGCCTAGGCCCTAGCCAGTCTCTTCAAACTTCCACTCGAAACTTTCTCAGGGTTCCCACGCTTGCCTTGACATTTTTTTCCATACTACCTCCTGATTTTCCAGGTACCATATTAAGTGATGATCTATAGGCCCCTGAAGTTTTCCGCCCCCATCCGCGCCCCCCTCCCCTCACACACACACACAACCCCCTAGGACACCCGACTACTTACTTGATTTAAAAGATGTGCCAGTGGGTGGCTACGTGGCGTAGTGGGCAAGGCGCTCGCCACGAATGCGGAGACGCTGGGCTCGCCTGTTTGAGCCCAGCGCTCCACATTGCTTTCAGTTTAGCTGGTCGTTCATACTAATACACATTGGCCGTATTAGGGGGTGGGAAACTGATGGGTGGGGATCGGGCGTTGTGGACAGCGACTCCTACAGGTCGGTTGGTGCGCCTGCGCAGTAGAATCAGGAAGTGTCGGGGGCAGCGTGAGCCTCCCACGCGTTACTCCTCGCCACTGAGAGATCGAGCTGCGCAGGTGAAAAGATGAGACTGCTGTTACCTCAAGTACCGGAGGGGACTTGTGCTATGTATGACTTAGTCCACATTGCAGCCGGCTTGTGGGAGGCAAGAAACAGCGTTCGTGACAGGGGAGGGTTGAATTGGATGATACGGAATTGGGATGGGAGAAAATATAGAAAATGGGAGAAAAAGTGGATCAAAAAAAAAAAAGATGTGCCAGTCAAGTCTACATTGTAAATGCTTAGAGATTATGTCTTATTGATAATATCAATGCATGAAATAATGCAACAAGCTGTAGATTAACAACAATTTATTGAACTGGAACACATGAGCACTGGGATTGATATATGTTCTCTCTTCCACTCCTCTCCTCTCATCCTGTCCTCTTCTCTCCTCCATAATCAAATTTTATTAATCGAGATCTACTTGAAATCAGCCCGCGATCTACCTGTCGATCGCGATCGACTGGTTGGGCACCACTGGGCTAGATTATCACTATAAGCGTACTGGTAAATTGCTTCCTAAGCAGCTGGTAGAATTATGACCTTACTATAAGCCTTAACTATATAAATCTATATAGTATATAGATTAACTATATACATATATAACTAAACGTCCTCATTATACACATATTTAACACTTACTTGTGATCAGGGACGCGCACACAGACTGAGGGGATCAACTAAGCCCTCTCTAATATATAAATGCTGACTATCAATCAACTGACATGTCTGGGCATGTCTGAGGGGCATCAAGCTGCAGAACAGCACCCCACTGTCTTAAGCATCCAGCTGCAAAACAGGGGAGCATGTCTGCATCAAATTCCAACATCCAATATATACCATATAGGATGCCAAGAGCATGCTCTACAACATGGGATCATCCATTTCCATCTACAGTAAAAGCTGCTCACGTGTAAAGGGTTTTTATAAACTCATGTTAATTCTGTGCTCAATAGTTAAATTTTATTACACATCATCCAATAAAATTTTCCAGGACAACTGTTTCTATTTCCATGTAATTGGTCACTTTTGCTCAGTTTCCATGCCTTTCCATACCTGGAAAATGAATCCCATGTTTTCCAGGTCCGTGGGAACTAGGGCTGGGCGATATGACGATATTATATAAATATCGGGTACAGTTCATTAACAATACACTTTTTTAACGTATCGTGGATATCGTGATGTTTTGCCCAAGAGGATTGTGTCGCGTCAATCTGGTCCACCCCGTTCAAACTTTTGAACAACGCCGCTCCCACACACACACACTACTGCATCAAAGTTAGTACTTGTTATGATTAACAAAGGCATTCGTTTTGTGGCATCAACATTATATAGTTACACGTTATATAGTTACACATCAGCGTATTTACCCAAACATAGCAACGTCCGATGACGACATAGATAGCAAGCGTTACTGTTCATATCTCAGTCCGTGCCGAGTTGTGCGTGCCCATTCTGCGGTCTGTTAATAAAGTTTTCAATCAGACGGATGTATTGAAAGGCTTTTATTATAACATTTGTTGCAGTAAAATCATTATGCCTCGTTGTCATGCTGCGGTGCGCTAGTAATCACTCGTCGGCTGCGGTGAGCTGTTGTTGTTGTCGTTGAGCTGAGCTCTCGTTAAAATCAAGGAGGGCATTCAGGAAGTAAAAAAAGAATAGCGCTGCTTGCCGATTGGTGCTAAGAACAGCAGGGCGGGTACAAGCGGTGTGACGTAATTGGCAGACTCGACTGTCAATCAAAATTATTCTGTTGCCGGCTGAATGATTGAATGAATGAACGTTATTAACGATTGCAGAATGGGTACAATACAGTACAGCTCAATACAACAACAGTGGACTGACTGGAGGATGAAGACCAGAAAAAGACTTTCGGCTTTTTTACATAAGGGTCCTCCATTTTCAATTCATCAAAACATTTAGAGACATACAAATATACAGTAGTTTCATAAAAATGCTAAAATCCTATTGATTGATTGATTGATTGATTGATTTAAAACTTTATTAACATATTGCAGAATGGGTACAGTACAGCTCAATACATACAATTGTTAAGGGGATGCAGACCAGCTAAAGACTTTCGTCTTGTTTACATCAGGGTCCCCCATTTTCAATTCATCATATTTCATATCTAAATCATATAATATCTCATTGCTAAATATATGCAATATATAATCTAATAATCCAATAATCTAAATCTAATATATAATATAAAAATGCTAAATGCATGGGTATTTTATTTTGTCTTTAATGTTAGCTTGCAAACTCAAATACCGTCTTGGTAAGCCTCATAATGAATTGTTTGGGGAAAAAAAGAAAAACATCGTGATGCGTATCGTGTATCGCCGAAAGGTCAGAAAATATCGTGATATCATATTTAGGCCATATCGCCCAGCCCTAGTGGGAACCCTGTTTCTGCTCATCCTTTTCGTCTGAGAAAACCGCGGTGGGTTTTCTTTTTAGCGGCCGGCTTACTCCTTCCATTATCGTTATTAAGCTAACATTAGCTAATCGGTATAGCAGGCGTGCGTAACGTTAGTGCAAGCAGGTAGTGGATGTGACGTTGGTAAACAAGGAGAGAATTGACGCCCGAGGGCTGCAAAAAGGGCGACTGTCGTAAGACTCTTAACATTTTCTGACATGCGTTTCTACTACTGCCTGTTCATGGTCTATGCTGAAGGTCGGTCAGACCAAGTTTAAAAGAATAAAAGTGATTAAATCTATTACTTTTGTCCTGTAACATTTATATGTTTAAAGAGAATATATAGCGTATATCAGCGATTATTATACATTTCCGACAACGAACTATTAGCGTAATCCTGTCTCTCGAGTCGCTGCATGCGTTCTGCCATTATTGCTCGCCATGACTCTGCTTGGCCGGCCGCGGTAGGAAAAAAATTCCCCTTTTTATGATATTTGACACGTCTGATTGGCTCAATTTAGTTTCAATCTGTATGCATCTCCAAATCATATTATACCAGGTAGCCAATTGGGAAAATCCGTCACGACTCCGAATCAAATTGACGGAAATCCGTCGAACGCTTTAATGCCAATCCGTCGAACGCTTTAATGCCTGCTATCTAGCCACTGCTCTGGGGTAGGTACTATCTAGCCACTACTCTGGGGTAGGTACCATCTAGCCACTGCTCTGGGGTAGGTACCATCTAGGCCAGGGGTGGCCAACCCGCGGCTCGCGAGCCGCATGCGGCTCTTTGCCCGTCAATGTGCGGCTCTTCCATCCATTAAAATTTTTTTTTTAAAAAATATAAAGAAAAAAATTATTTATTTTTTTTACTTTATTTTTTTTTATGTCACTCATTCCATAAGGACGTAGAATAAACATTTACATTTTTTTTTTAAATGGTCCATTTGAATGTTCTTGGTATCTGAATCTAGGGACATATATGGATCAGTGTCAGAAATAGTGTGTCTGTTACTAGGCTTGAGTAAATTGTAATGAACCAAAGGAGAATATCAATTCTATTTAATTTTTTTTTATCTTTGACTGTAAATAACACCATGCTAAAATTGACCAGACCTGAAAAATCTAAGCAAATGAATAAAGGGAAGATGATTAAACAGAAGGTTTTGTAGATACAGTACTGAATTCTGCCATCTTTTTTATAATGTAAATTTCTCCACCATTTTTCATCATATTGCAACACCGTTTTTTGCAAGACGTTCACAGAAATGTAGAGAAACTAACTGCGTTCTGTTTTATGGCAATAACGTTCAGGTTTGTGGGAGATAATCCCAAAAAATAAGAGAAATTTAAAATTAAATCCAGAAGTCAGATGATTGACAGGGGCTGGTGTGAGCTGGGTAGGGTGGTTTTTCGAAATGTGAAAGCCCTGAGTCTCTTCCTTCAAAAGACTACACTCACTTTTGGCTGTGCCACTTCCTCCTGTCAATATGCGCCGGTTTCCGACTCAATGCCCTGAGATTTCTATAATCTTATATTTCACTAATAACAGTTAAAATAATTGGTAAACAAACGTAATGCTGAAAATATACACTTTTACTGTATATCTCGGGCTTAAGAGGTTAACCCTGTGAGGCCCAAATTAAAAAGAAATTAGCAACTTCAGAGGCCAGAGGGTGGGACATATAAACACATTTACTATCAAATAGCATTGTGAGGCTGAACAACAGGACCAATTGACTATACATGTGCTTAACATTTTTTAAATAAACATTATTTTTTTTAAATGGCTAAAAGTGATTTTGTAATTTTGCAACCGTGGGTCTCACAGGGTACTTTTAACCCTGTGAGGCCCAAATAAAAAAGACATTAGCAACTTCAGAGGCCAGAGGGTGAGACCTATAAACACATGAAGGGTGCCGTGACTCAAAAAAAAGGTTGAGAAACGCTGGTATATGGTGTGGCTCTTTGTGGTACCACAGTCATTTTTGTGGCTCTTAGTCTCTGACTGGTTGGCCACCCCTGATCTAGGCACTGTCCTGGGGTAGGTACTATCATGCTATCTAGACACTGCTCTGGGGTAGGTACCATCTAGCCACTGCTCTGGGGTAGGTACCATCTAGGCACTGTCCTGGGGTAGGTACTATCATGCTATCTAGACACTGCTCTGGGGTAGGTACCATCTAGCCACTGCTCTGGGGTAGGTACCATCTAGCCACTGCTGTGGGTAGGTACCATCCATGCTGCAATGCGATACTGCAGACCGTTAATTGCTCAATGGAAATTATAAAGACCCTGTCCCACAACCGAAGACAACCAAAAACCACTTCACCAAAAACCAATGCCAACATAACCTCACAGGCTCACAGTGACACATCCAAAAACTCTGGATATGGCCACCAGTGATGTCACCTCGGACATTGAATCCTTGTGTTGTGTTAATTACAGCTCAATTAAATTATATGGTAGCAGTCCCTAAAAGACAAGGTATTGCTACCGTTTCATGTCACACCCACCTTCGTCATCATCATCGACACCATCTGCCTCCCCGTCAGTGTCTGAGGCCTCGTGGTCCTCGATGTCGTACCCGTCCAGGTAGGTGAGCTGGGGGAGGAGCTTAAAAATAGAGTCTCTGTATTCAGCCAGGTTGGTCACCTCACAGTTAAACAGGTCCAGAGACTTCAGCTGAGGAAGCTTTTTCTGTTGGAGAGATGGGGAAAGAGATAGAGATTATACACAAAACAGGCACAACACCAACCAACAGAGACAATGAGAGAGAGGTGGTGGGATTGACAGAGAGATAGAGGAGATGGAGACAGAAAAAACAAAAGATCAAACAATAAGTAAAACGACACCCTTCTGTTGCTAGGTACTATTGCCAGATACTGGACGGCTCCACCTACCAGAGGTTCCAGAGTGCTGATATCTTTAAACTTGTTGCCGCTGAGGTTGAGGTGCGTTAGGCTCACCAGCCGCTCTGCCAGCACCTCCAGACCACCTGATATCCTGTTGTCACTCAGCTCCAGCTAGGAGAGGGGAGGGAATAGGGAGATAACAATAAACCTTCAATAAAATCACGTATACCATGGTCTGGGTGAATACTCTTTTCTGATTGGGCAGCAGATGTGTGTTAAAACAGCAATGCACACAATGGCAATCAGTTTGTGGTGCTCAAACCGAGTGCCATTGAGATCCATTGTATTGGAGTGATGGCAGATAGCGTTACAGCAGAATGTGAAATATGATAAGAAATACACAACCTCAACAATTCTAACTTTACCATCTTTAGATAAATAAAGTACTCAACCGCCTTTTTGAGTACTTTTTCCTCCTCCTTCTGTTTTTTTCTCCCCTCCCAATTTAGTCGTTATGCCAATCCCCCCCTCCCCTTCCTGGCCGTTGCGCGCATTTGCCCCCCACTTGCTGGTCTAGGGAGGGTTGATAGATACTATCACATGTCCCCTCCGATACATGCAGAGTCAGCCAGCCGCTTCTTTTCACCTGACAGCGAGGACTCTCACTGGGGGAGCGTAACGCGTGGGAGGCAGGGTTTCCGTTAGAATTTTTTTTTGCAGGTCTGAGTGTCCGGTAGATTTCAATCTACCGGACAAATGGGATAAATTCCGGTCAGAGTTTATTGAGCTTAAAAACAATTGATATGCCTATATAAAGAATGACATCATCAAGGCATTTATAATATTTTAACTTAAAACTAGGCTACTTTTGCGTATATACAGTCATTAATATATTCCAAATAAAATAAGTCCCTCGAGACTTCGTGCTGCTGCCGACTTGAGGTGTCGGTGGGCAGTCTGCCCGACCTTAATAAACAGCAGTCTGTTATAATCACATTTTTATGAGCTAACGAATTCCGTTATATTGGACATTTATATTAATTATATCAAGCGAAGAACTGAACATTATCGTGGGTTTGCGTGATTTATATCTCCACCTCCCAACGACTTGGTGCTGGTCATAATGTCCGGTGAAAATAATTCCCTCTAAACACAATTTGATTATTTGAATTGTATTAAAATAGGCTAAAATTAAATAGCCTATGCGATGAACAAAACAATCATTTGTTTCATCGTTGCTTCACCAAGCAGCCGGTCTAATAATGACATTCTGTTGTCAGCGCGAGCTGGCTGCTGATATATTTACGTGAAGCATGGAGCAGCAGTGTTTTTAGGTCCGGTCTGGAAACCGCTCAGCAGCGCCCCCACCCAACAGCTGAATTGCCAATGGCTGAATTGGAGTACTGCACCCTGCCGGCCGGCAGATGGATGCTTCTCGCAAATATATCAGCAGCCAGCTCGCGCTGACAAGACAATGTCATTATTAGACCGGCTGCTTAATGATTGTTTGTTTCGTTCATCGCATAGGCTATTTAATTTTAGCCTATTTTAATACAATTCAAATAATCTAATTGTGTTTAGAGGGAATTATTTTCACCGGACATTATGACCGGAGAGATTAAATATGTCGGACTTCAACAGATTTTGCCGGTCAAAAACCGGTAATTACCGGCTAACGGAAACGCTGGTGGGAGGCTCACACCACTTCCCTCCACCAGTTCCCTCCCTCGCTGAGCAGGCGCCCCGTCCGACCTGTAGGAGTCGCTGTTTACAACGACCAGGATACACAACCCGCCGGCTACCCACCCGCTAACACTGCCAATTGGTTAGAATGGACGACCGACCAAGCCGGAGGTACCGCTGACAGCTGGATTCGATACAAGCGTCTCTGCGGTGGTAGGCAGGCGCTTAGTCTGCTGCGCTACCCAGCCACCAACCTCTACCGTCTTTAAAGGGGAACTCCAACATTTTGGGAAATTAGCTTATTTAACATCTTCCCTGGAGTTAGACAAGAAGATACATACCTTTTTTGTCTCTGTGCGTGCATTTTAGCTTTGGGAATAGACGCTCCGTTAGCATAGCTTAGCTTCATCACTGGAAGTGGGGGAGGGTTAGAGCCTTACAGTGCCTTACAGTGTATTGCAAGGTCTGACATTGACCAAACTTGATATGCATGACCTTGGTGGGCTCTAGGTCAACTCCTGAAAAGGGGGTCAATGTCAGACCTTGCAATCAAAAGTTAGGGGGCACACTGAAATTATGGCAAGGGTTATTAGCCCCCTAACTTTTGATTGCAAAGTCTGACATTGACCCCCTTTTCAGGAGTTGACCTAGAGCCCACCAAGGTCATGCATACAGGGCTGTACGCTAAGCTTTTTCACTAGGGGCACACTTGCCCCTAAATGAGAAATTTAGGGGCAAAGAATATTTTTTAGGGGCAAATTTTTAAATAACTATTTTACCATTATAGTAGGGCTGGGCGATATGGCCTCTAAATGATATTGCGATATTTTTTGGCCATATCACGATACACAATATATATCGCAATATTTTGACATTTCCTAAAGCACTTAAAATGCTTGATTTAACCCTTTGATGCATACAGTCACGCCAATATGATGATTATAATAAGTCCCTGCAACATATGTTTGCATTATTAAACCATGAAGATGCTTTAAAAAATAATTGAATGAAAATGTACTAAGAGTAGTCTACTGACACACTAATAAAAAAAATTATTTACATCTAAGACTATTTATATAAAAACTCTTGGGTGCCCTTTTTTTGCACAGTACTGTGTTTTCTATCCACTTTAGCCAAACACACACACACACACATATATATATATATATATACTACTGTGAGAAAATAATAATTACACACAAAGGGATAATGGCTTATAGCAGACTTAATGATTTTAGAATATTTCAGATAATGAAATAAAATGTTTATCATCAACTATCCAGTTAGTATTTATACTGTCTGTAACGTTTGGCTACTTTAAATAATTGGATGTAGAGAGAGAGCGAGAGAGAGAGAGAGAGAGCGAGAGAGCGAGAGAGAGAGAGAGCGAGAGAGAGAGAGAGGGGGCGAGAACGCACAAGAGACCCAGCCCCCCCCCCCCGGGTTTTGTTCTAGGTTCGCGTTTTGATCGTCTAAGCTGCCGTAGGTGATGACGTCACACTCGAATGTAAACAGGAAGAGTCTAACACGGAGATGGAAAGTGGATGATATACAGAAACGAATAACTAATAAATATGAAGTTATGTTTAAACTTCTGTTGTCAAGCGTTGTCACTTGTCAATATAACCCCTTTCCTCACTTTTCCACCGTCCCTGCTTCACTCGGGACCACCAGCTAACGTTAGCCCATTGCTCGTGTCAATTAAATTGCATGTTATTAAATGTCCGCGCTGGTCTGTCTAATGAAATTACAACCGCAACATTATGTCGCCTGTACAGCCCTGGTTGTAGGCTAATGTTAGTGTAGTGAAATGCGAATGAAGGGGTGAAATCACTATTCGCAAGCTTGCGAGTAGATATAATTTTTCATTCGCACCGGCCAAATTAGGGGGCAATTTGCGACGATCTCGTCACAGCGTACAGGCCTGGCATATCAAGTTTGGTCAATGTCAGACCTTGCAATACACTGTAAGGCTCTAACCCTCCCCCACTTCCAGTGATGAAGCTAAGCTATGCTAACGGAGCGTCTATTCCCAAAGCTAAAATGCACGCACAGAGACAAAAAAGGTATGTATCTTCTTGTCTAACTCCAGGGAAGATGTTAAATAAGCTAATTTCCCAAAATGTTGGAGTTCCCCTTTAACTATGAATGAACACAACAACATTAAGGGTGCTTTCACACTAGGCATCCGGGGCCGTTTCCGAGCACGATTGCCCCAAAAGTAGTCTAGTGAGAACACTGCGTTCCGTGTCCGGGGAGCGGATAACCGTTCTGTGTCCGGGACAACTTGAAAAGGTGGTCTGGGGAACGAATCAGCGTCCCCGCCGTCCCCGGGCACGGAACGGTTGCAAATGTGAGCACAACTGCACCAAAACACGGAAGAGGCTTGGCTTGCTGTAACAAGTGCTTCTGTCTGAGTTTAAGGAGGAGGGTGCCAACCTGCTTGCCCAGAATATAGTTGTATTTCATACTTTAATTTTAAAATATTATTTAAGTCTGTTTGGGACTGTGAGTCAATTTCAGCCAAGCGCTTACGTCTTTCTCTCTTTTCAGAGGCTTCATAAGATGTGCCCTCTCAATACCACCGTAACACATTCAGAGCCGGCCAGATATGACCAAATTAGGTAGGGATGCCCCGATCGATCGGTATCGGCCAATATTCAGTATAAATATGAGATTGGTAAATTCCGATGCTTTATTTTCGCCGATCGTGAAAACTGATCGAAAAACATGATCCAATTCTTAGCGGAGATCTCACTCGCTGACTTCTCTCTCAGACACACAGCTGCAGCGCACTGCCGCTCCTCCTCCTCCTGCCCCTCCCTTACCTGTGTCAACAAATGCTCCGGCAATAGTCTGCTCTAGTGCATGCAACCTCTGTGAGCTAACGTTAGCTACCTAGCTATCGTTACTGTAACCTGTTCCACCCCACGGGGTCGGTACCGGGTTTAAATGACATTATGATCATATATCCAGATTTTTCAGAGTGATGCAAAAAATGTGCGATTTTAAAATCAAACGTTTTCAAGTATTAACATCACTAACATGTCACAAAAGCATGTAGAATGTATATTATCATCAATACGTTAGTTTAGCAATAGGTTAAAAGTAGGGATGCTCGATATTGGCTTTTTTACCGATACCGATATTCCGATATTGTCCAACTCTTAATTTCCGATACCGATATCAACCGATATCAACCGATACCGATATATGCAGGGTTTCCCCGTCCAAAAAACTGAATAACTAATAATTTCACTGGATATATATATAACAAATATTGTTATTGTTTTTTTTTGTTTTTAAACCGATACCGATATTTTCCGATATCACATTTTACTGCCGATATCGGCCGATAATATCGGTCGGCCGATAATATCGGACATCCCTAGTTAAAAGTGTCATCGTTTTAAGTTTTCGATTTACTGAAGTCTACCGGGAGGACGGCGACCATTTTGAACATTTTAACCATGGGAATTGTAGTTTTTTTTGCTGCCATTTTGTGGAAGGGATGCGTGAATACTTTCGGCAGCCAACATGCCCTTCCGCGTTGCTCTGATTGGCCAGCGATTGCGCAGCCCTCTATGCTCGTTTCCCCCCTACGCCCGCGCGAGACACGCTAATCCCCCCTACATAATAACCACGCAGGTTAATCAGCAGGTTAATCAGCAAAGGTTAATAATAATAACCACGCAGGTTAATTAGCAACGCTCGCACAATACCTAGGTTAATAATAAGTAGGCAATTGGCACAAGTGTAAATTATACATTCGTCACTGAGTTTTAACATCAACGCACTTAGCTCAACTCGTTCGCCAGCTTGCTGTGGAGCCTATGGTCACAAGTTCGAATCACTTCAATTCTTTTTTTTCTGCAACATATATCCACTCTTGAACAATGAAAAACTCCTTTTTCTTCTATTTACAAATAAGAGCAGCTCTGAAGGCTCACGGAGATGAACGTTATTTCGATTGATATGAATAGCTAGTTACGTTAATATAGAGATGATAAATTAATTAAACGTAAAAAAAAATAATTGAAGTGATTCGAACTTGTGACCATCGGCTCCACAGCAAGCTGGCGGACGAGTTGAGCTAAGTGCGTCGATGTTTAAACTGAGTGACAAATGTATAATTTACACTTGTGCCAATTGCCTACTTATTATTAACCTAGGTATTGTGCGAGCGTTGCTAATTAACCTGCATGGTTATTATTATTAACCTTTGCTGATTAACCTGCTGAGTAACCTGCATGGTTATTATGTAGGGGGGATTACGAATGCATAATGCCGCTGCGGCAAAACCTATTAATATTACCTATGTGTTGCAAAACCTATACAAAAGCGGCTTGTGTGTGAGCTTGTGGCTGTGTGCCGTCAAAAAGAAAATGCGCATGCGCCGTCAAAAAGAAAATGCACATGCGCGCGTTACCGGCGTAGGAGGGAAACGAGCGTAGAGGGCTGGCCGATCGCTGGCCAATCAGAGCAACGCGGAAGGGCATGTTGGCTGCCGAAAGTATTCACGCGGAGGGGATGCATAGCTGCCGATCAGCGTTAGAATTTTTTCTAACGTCACTTCCTGGCAGGTTCAGTGGGGGTTCAAAGTTCAGCGTTCTGAATGAATAATATCAATAACTGTTATTATTCGGGATAATAAGCCACAAAAGGTAACGTTTTTGACAAATATTGAAACACAGTTCGTTTCTCCTCCCTATTGTTAGCATGTAGGAACAATTAGATCTGAAATTAGTTTCAAAACGGTTGCACTGTGGGGAAAATAAAAAAGTACACTAGATTACAGTAGATATGATTATCTGTTCTTATGCACGCCTGGTGATACTAAATCCAAATTGAACTCAAGGCATTTGAAAGATACTATATGTATATATATAGAAATGTGCGAATTGGCTATAATAAGGTAATGTATCTATTCTATAATAATATTTCAAATTGCATTGGTCCGGATGGGAGAATTCAGTACTGTATCTACAGAACCTTCGGTATATCATATTCCCTTTATTAATTTCCTTAGATTTTCTTTTACACATGATCTCAAGAGGGTACTGAACGAGGTCAGTGGCAGTTTTTTAAGTTTGTCATTATTATCATGGTGTTATTCACTGTCAAAGATGCAAAGAAAAATCATAATTCATATTCTCCTTTATTTCATCACAATTTAAGCAAGCCTAGTAATAGACACAATATTTCTGATACTGTGAATACCTAGATACCAAGAATATGCAAATAGCCCTTGTAGAAGTGGAGCAATATTCCATTTACCTAGGTATACATTTTATGCGGATTTTCACCTGGGGTGGAACAGGTTACAAAATTACCCAGTCAACTATTCACTTTTAGTTTAAAGGTGACATGCATTATAAATGTCATTTTTCAGTCTCTAGCATTGTATTATAGTAATAGGAGTTAGTATGAATGTGTTTTTGTGTCTAAATACCATATTGGCGGATTGCTCTGATTCAGCTCAGACCATTTCCTGCTAGATTTAATTAGGTCATCCTGATTTGAGGCATGTCGTGACGTCACCGGGGCCTGGGTAAGCGGACAGTGATGCGATTGGCTCTGTGGTTGGAACTAATGCCCGCCCACAATCTACCTAGACTGACTACACAGCGAGTGGAAACCACTTCCTCATACTGCGGCAGAGTGAAACCTGACACCTCTGCATGCACTCTGGAGGGAGAGAGAGATAGAGAGGGAGAGAGAGAGAAAGAGAGAGAGACCACTGTGCAACCACTCCGTGCGCAGGTCCCCCGCCCCCCCGCGAGAGGGAGAGAGTGAAAGAAAGGACTCTCTCCATCCATCTCTCTCTATCTCTCTCTGTCTACCAGTCGCAGACTGTGTGAGCTGACTGTCACTCAAAGTGCTTATGGGCGGAGCCAGGCCATAACAGCCTGAAATCCTGAGGCTGAAAAATGATGGTTTTGAGTACTTTATTAGAAATATAAAACAATGCATCTTTTTGAAAAAAACCTTACAGATGTCTTCAATAGACTCACAGGAATTGTGTAAAGTTGCCCAAATAGTGCTAGGAATAGCAATGCATGTCCCCTTTAACACTTTGGTTGCCTAAGGTTAAATTAATGATATACCAGCGCTATTTGTCTATGGAGAAAGTCCCCTTCTTTGCAGGGCTATAACTTTTTAAATTCTATTGCTACATTGCCATTATTAGGGCCCATTCAAAGTCCTATATGTATTGTTCATTGTGTAGCAACGTTAAACTTTTTCATTCACATATTCATAGTAAAGTATGGTCTAATGTATAAGTATGTTTTCATCTCTTTCTGCAGCTTTCTCCAGAACGTGATATATAGCCCCAAATGCATTATATTGATGATGAAATACAGTTTGATGGCAATCAGCGCGATATAAAAAATTCCAACTAGACGTACTTCTAGAAGTTACTACACGTCATCTGATGTTGACCGGATGGGCGAGGGGGCGTTTATAATTCCGTGGGCAGCGTTATACCAATCATCTAATGTGGGTCAAATGTTGATAATATCAGTTATTATCGAAGACGGTAACGTTACACGCTGAAACTCACCCCAGTCTCCGCGCGCCGTTGGGCGATCATCGTCGAGTAGAAATTTTATCATTATGGGATATATTATTACCCGGTCCATCTCCAGCTTGTATAATGGTATATACGTCCAAATCATGTTGTTTATCGAGTTATTGGCAATCGATCGCTATGTAGCGGGACGAGCCAGAGTCACGGGACATGTACCGAGTGCTCGGAAGCAATATGGCCGACCAGCAAAACCTCTACTGCGCTTCCTGTTAAGCGGTGGCGCCGATCGGCCACCAGATGGCGCTCCTGAACCGCCAGAGAGCTCAGTGGGTCCTGCTGGAGGATCTCAGGCCAGCGGAGGGACATTATGAATCCGATCGCAGATTTTTGAAATATTGATATAAAGACGACGTACAGCGTCCCCCGGCAACTTTAGCATGGCCAGCAAAGACGTCTAAAGACGGGTCCCGGCAGTCAAAGTGTTAATACATGAGGCATTGTCTAACAGTATCTAGCCGGCTAGCTCCTGATATCAACAAATGCTCCAGCAATAGTCTAGTAGTGCATGATACCTCCGTTAGCTCACTGTTCAAAACGAAATGTCCCATTAAACTAAATAGTTCACTGGGGCGTTGTCTTAACGTTATCTAGCCGGCTAGCAGTAGCTACAGATAGCTCCTGATATCAATGTCTTATTGATTCGATGCGTATTCGAGCCCCGGCTTGCATCGCAGTCACGAAAGGGGGAGGGAGTAGGGTATATCTGCAGCCGCAGATATATCCTGCTGAGGACATGCTGAATGTGATTTGACCAAAGCAGAGTATACACACAGACAGTGGAGATAGCAAGCATTTTGACTTGTTGCGTGGTGGCAATGTCTTGCAGATAATACAACTACAAGTATAATTATATAATATATATATTTTATATAAAAAAGAAATATATATATATATATACACACACACACGTATATATTTTTTTTATTAAACCAAAAACGATCGGTATCAAAAAACTTGATCGGGGCATCCCTAAAATTAGGGCTTCTATGCCAGAACTTTACTCAATGGGAGGACAGGGATATTTGCGAACGCTTAAACTATATCTTCAATTATGGCTATAGGTCTAATACACCCGTCGCTTATCAATGACTTGCTTGCAGTCAACATGTACGAAACGGATAATTTTTTCATTGGTACATTTCCGTTTTATACCGTTTTGAATACAAGTATAGTTTGAGATTTCTAGTAATTCCAGAGAAATATGCGATAGCCCTTTAGTGGAATACACAAAACACGTTGTAATTTTTCGGCTGATTTATGAATCGTTTTCAAATAAACGCTAGATTATCGTGAGTATATGTGTCCTTATAAAATCGCTTATTCATGACTTGCTCAGCGCTAACGTCACACACATACGCTCCGATGGCGGTGATAGGAACATCTGATTAACCCAAGATTCGTAACATAAATTCCTTACCTCACATCAGATGTTCTGCAAAAAGAATAATCCAATTCCTGATCGCCATTCCAAATATTGATCGCGTTTATTGATCCAACGTTATAGTCCAAAACACATAATCGACGCTGCTCTGAGTGTCCTCAGTCAATGTGGTAACATGATACTGCTTGCCCGAGAAGGGAAACCCGGACCGGAGTTATTTTTTCGATGCACATTCCCAGCCAATCCAATGATGTGTAATACCATCCGGGAGACGATAGGCTGCGGTATTTGCCCTTTTGCGAGCTCAGACCCATTCCCAATGATAACATCAGGTTAGATGGATGAAAATTAATAGATAGCGCTAATAAAAGAAATAACGATTAAAACCCGACTATACTCATGATTGGCACGGAAGCGATGGCGAGTTAACCCGACTATACTCGTGGTTGGCACTGAATGGGTTAAGGCGGTGTGTGGCTGTTTCCCCCCCCCCCCAAGGTGGAGCGCTTTGGATATAAAAAATATGAATGCCCAGAGTGCTCCCAAAGCGCAGGGAGCGCTTATTGGTGCGTCATCTGCGCTATAGGTCGTATATACCTTAGGTCGTATATTACTGGGTTGTCAGACACCGCAAGAATCAGCCTCTCCTCTGTCATGATCAGACTCCCACAATGTAGCGTCAGAGACATCACCAGTATCCTTCGTTTCCATAAACTCAATGAGTCGAGATCTCATTGTTTTTGTCTACCTAAATGTTTACTGGTTACTGTGAGCAATTTGTAGTGCCAAATTTCCCTCGGGATGAAAAGTATTTCTATTCTATCTCATTTGATCCCGAAATGCTTTCTCCGAGAGCAAAGAAGGGTTGAAGCGCCAGCTATAGCGTGTCTGTGGCAGTGCCAACTTCACCAACATCGGGGTGTTGCTCCCTCAAGTGTGCTCGGGAACTAAACGACATTGGTAGTGTGAAAGCTAGCCAGTGGGGGAGTGGGGACTAGCGTTCTCAAGTACTCAATTTCTACCGTCTCCAACACTTCTTTCGCCAACCACGCTGTACGACGTGTTTCAAGTTCATGCGAATTCTGCCAGACCACGGCGTACAACATTATTTTGATAATATTTCATATTTTCGCCATGGTATTCATATTTCACTCACGGAGCCTTGTCTGATGCTGTGGGACTCGGCACAACTCTGCAACGCTTCAATACTGCCACCTGGTGGATGATCTGCGAGTTGCCAAACCGGAAATGCCGGTTGGATATCGGTGTGTCTCCTAAATCCGTCCGGCCACTCGCATATCATCGCAGGACTCTAGCCACACACCGTGGATATGGGTCGCTGCCATAACTCAATAATCGACATGATTTGGGCGTGTATTAGTATTATACAAACCGGAAATGGATCGCCTCGATCCCCATCAAATAACTGGGATCTGTTTGCTCCAGTATCATCGCCCAACGGTAAGAGGAGGCTGCCGTGACTTTCAGCGTTTTTGTTTATTATTATCCATGCAAACTGCTCTGATCTATATATCACCCATACTACATAAATCATTTAACGACGATCACGGAATTATAAACGACCCCCTCCCCCCCTCCGTTCACCCGTGCATGATCAGTCATAACGTTTAGGACCATGTACAGTTGACATTTTTAATATAGCCTGGATCGGCAACAAACGGCATTTGATAATGTATATATGCATTTATGCCTATATCTCACGTTCTAGGAATTACTGCAGAAAACGATAAAAACATATTTATATTCTAGACGGTATTTTTGTATGAATGAAAAAGTAAAACGTACCTACATCCTGAACGATAGATAATCGATGTTGAATGGGCCATAGTAATGTCAATTTAGCAATACAATTTCAAAAGTTATAGCCCTGCAAAGAAGGTGAACATCTCCATAGACTTACAGTACTGGCAGAGAATGGTATGAGACGGGCAAACTCCGTGGCAGTTAATGTGTTAACTATGAATGAAGACAACACTCTTAACCCTTTCACTACCACACTACAGAAGGTTAACCTTTCCACTACCACACTAGACGGTTAACCTTCTGTAGTGTGGTAGTGAAAGGGCTAACCCTTTGTCGTGTGGCAGTGAAAGGGTTAACCTTCTGTATTGTCGCAGTGAAGGGGTTAACCATTTGGTAGTGAAAGGGTTAACTTAGCATCTTTAGATACAAGTTTGAAAACTATGTGCTTCTGAAAACATAAAAACGTAAGTTATATGGTTCTGTCTCAGGTTCTCAGTAGACGTCCTTACCTTTCGGAGTTTCCCCAATTTGGGGATGTTGTCTAGGCTGGTGAGGCCCACATTGATGAGACTGAGTATCTCCAGGTTCTCAAACTCCTCAGTCAGTCCCTCCATGGTGCCCTCGCTGGACCGACAGTTATCAAGGACCAACTCCTGCACCTGGGGGGTGGAGGAGTGTGAGTATGGCTGGTTCGGCACTGATTATTATTAGGCTGGATGGTGCTTCGGCTGGGTTCAGAGGGACCAGCGCCTGCCATTGTTGTCAAAAGATGTAATTGGGTGAACAGAGTTTCCATAGTAGTTCAGCAGAAACTGGGCGCAAGACAAACGTAGACGTTTTGAAGTGAAGCTGTAAAATGATCACTTGGAGGTAGAGCTGAAACGATTTCCATTTCCCAGAGTAAAAATTAAAAAAAAAATTACCCCACTGTGCGCATTTCACAGACGATAATTGCAGTGCGCTACATGTAATGGCTGGTTACAAACGTAAATCAATATGGTATTGGTGGCTAGTTATTATGTTAAGATATGCAAGTTATCTAAGTTGCTGAAGAAAATAACCATAGAAATAAAAATGCTGCAGCCAAAATTCTAAAAAAGGCTAGTCTTAATTTCTCTTTTGTATACTATTGCTTATTAAAGCAAAGGTTATTTCTTATCCGACCACTCGACTAATCAATGGAATAACGGGTAGAATACTTGATAACTAAAAGAATCGACACCTACTTGAGTGTAAATGTAATATATCACCACCTATCTCAACCCCGGCTGGAACCTTTGGAAGGCTAAAAGGGATTAACCTGTGTGGAGGGCCAATGTTGTCCTGTGGCCCTTCTTTGGCCAGACCCATTTTAGTGAAAATACCAAATAAGATATGTATTCTCCAACTGACACCAGGGTTCAAGCGAACAGCCACATCTCAGGCCCAAGCTTGAGCCATGTGAACCAGACACAACAACATTAGGTCCAGCACCTGGCAAAACAAGCAAAAGTAGTAAAGTTGCAATGGAAAGAACCCTTTGTTGGGCCTAATTTCATTGCAAATACGTGTGCAGAGTTGAGTTACTAATACAATTAGAAGTGCCTTGCTGGTGAACAATAGGGATGGGTACCTTTCACATTTTAACCGATACCGGTACCTGTGAATCGATACCGGTACCCAACGGTACCTTTTTTCGGTACTTTAGTCTCAAGAAATTTAATTTACCTACCTCAGTCGTGTTCGAATTCGGTACCCATCCCTAGTGAACAAACAATTAATTATGGACTAAAAGCCTGATTGTTTTGGGGGGGGGGTGAGGCTTTGGACTGTCCTGTGGTGAGTTTTTTGGAGAAGATTGGTATATAGATTAGAGCCCTCAAGGTAGGTTGCGAATGATTTGTAAATCACCTCCTTCCCAACAATATTCCGGTTCACACAGCTAATCCCGGGGGGGCCACACACACGCGTGTGAACTGGAACTGCAGCACCCCAAACACATTTTGTCATTTAGTTGCAGCCCTGCAACCAAGCAAAAATAATGTTGGCGTTATAAGGGTAATTTAAAACATCTTATAAGACTGCCTGCCCCCCCCCCCCCCCTTTACAGCACCAAGTGTTAGGAGGCCTCAGGGGGAACATTTCATATTGGAACTGGTCCTTTTTCTCAAGCACTGTTTGTAAACTCCAAACGCACGTGACACGGGGAACATTAGCTAGCGAGCCAACAGTCTCTCACCCCCCCCCCCCCCCTTCACATCCTAAAGCATTCTGAATATTAATAAAGTTGGGACATAGCGTGTCTAAGCGAACAAATACACTTTTTATTTTTAGTTCCCCCCCCCCCCCCCGAGACGTCGTGGATGGTAATTCGTGTTGTATTAGTGATTGGGGGGGGAGTGGAGAGTGAGAAGGCCATTTTGGAGCTAACAGCTAGCTAGCTAGCTGCTGCCCGCGCGCCCTTTAGACACAAACACTCCTCTAGAACAGTTAATGTCGTGTAAACACCAACACGCCGAGTTCACTAGCTCATGTTAACCGATGTAACTAGCGAGATAACAAGTCCTAACGTTAAAGAAGATAACGTTACCGTAACGTTAAGAGACAACAACTCTGCTTGGTCTGCTTTTTTTTTTATGACATCCAACGTTCGACTGGCGCGTTTTTCCCCCAGTTTCGTCAAACAAATTAATCACCAGTGTCGGTTTAGCTTTTTAGCGTGGAATCATTACAGTTGGCTTGATCAAAGCGGTGACTTTAAATCTACATTCACTCCAGTCTCTCTACACAACAGTACACTACACACACAGTACAACGTGTATCCGTGCCGTGCTAACGTTAGCTAGCTACAACGTTAGCCGCGTCGCTAACCGCCGCTTGCAGTGCCACATTTTTAGGCTGCGCGTGTGTATTAAATAGTAAGTGTGAACGCGTAACGGCGAGTATAACGTATTTTACTCCATGAGCAACGACGTGCGTGTATAAACGTTATGATCCAGTTCGTCCCGGAGGATCGCCAGCCAGGCCCAAGGAGGTGTATTCAGCGCCCATGTGCTTTGCCACCCCTTCTTCTTCTTCTTCTTCCCTCTCGACCGGGCGAGTTTACACATCAAAGCTTCTCTCTAAAAAAAAAGATAACAAATAAACGAACTCCTAAAACGTGTATCTCTATTTTATTACTACTTACATCTGCCGGCGGCCTGTACCGTAGCTCTAAATGGATCCTCTTTTTCATGTTCATTTTCTTCTGGTTTGTCTTTTTCCCCGTTGAGTCTCGTTGTGAAAACTTGTTTCTCCCTTGATGACGCGTCGCAGGAGTGAGGCTGAGTGTGTGTCACTGTGTGTGCGTGCAGAGGGCTCTGTGTGTGTGTGTGTGTGTGTGAGAGAGAGGAGGGGGTGGAAGTAGGTCAAGCAAGCCTCCGGTCAAAGTTAGAGGCAAGGCAACTATAAAAGAAGGAAGGGTCATCGCGTCCGTCCCTGTGTAGCGCGTGAACGCACATGGTGCCATGTGTGGAAACTTTCAGTTCAGCCGACATTGAGTTGAATGGGATCAGCCATCTGATTGATTGATTTAAAACTTTATTAACAGATTCAGAATGGGTACAATAAAGTACAGCTCAATACACACAATTGTTAAGGGGATGCAGACCAGAGAAAGACTTTCGTCTTGTTTACATCAGGGTCACCCATTTTCAATTCATCATAACATAGGGATCATCCCTATGTTCCCCGGGTCCTATGTTCCCCGGGTTCTATATTCCCCGGGTTCTATGTTCCCCGCTTTGATTGATTAATAGATTGAACATTTTATACATTTTTATTATTTTATTAATTATTAATGTCCGCCTTGTTTCGAACGGTTAAGCTTAGGCCCTCTTTCGAACTGGTTAAGGTTAGAGTTAGGAATCAGGGCTGGTGGTCTAACATTTTCAATCAATCAATCAAAGCGGGGAACATAGATCCCAGGGAACATAGGACCCGGGGAACATAGACATGCTCCCATAACATACACGACATACAGATAGACAGTACTGCTACATCTATACATTTATGACATACCAGATTTACAAATACAGTACTGTTTGTGATACAAAAATAGTCTAAAAAAGAGAGTACATTGGAGGTGGGGGGGGGGGACTATACAACTGTACAAGCAAAACTGTACATTGGAATATATCGACGAAACCTTACTTGGTCCCAAGAAGAGGGTCTTGTGTATTATTGGGTTAGGAGTCGGACATTTACTGTACATTGGAGGGGGCCAGTTTCGAATTGCAGTCTCCCGTAGGTGCTCTTTGAGAGTGGTTTTGAAAGTGGGTAGTGATTCACATTCCTTTACAGCTTTGGGTAGGGCTTTCCACATTGATGTGGCATAATTGCGAAACATGTTTAGTCCCTTGTTTGAGCCGAATCTGGGTTTAACATGATTTGTGGAGCTCCCTCTGGTGTTGTGGTCGTGGTATTCACTGACCTTTGGGAAGTATTTTGACATGTAGGCCTACACATGGGTACCTTAGTCGTGTAGTGTATCTTGTAGACCAGGCCCATTGCAAGTTGCTGTACTCTGTTGTCTCAAAGTGGGCAGGGGTGAGGTGGGTTCTAGGAGTAAGGTCAATAAGTAGTCTGACCAGTTTGTTTTGTGATGTTTGTAATCTTGTTTTTAGCGCCTTTGAGGTGCTTTGGTACCATGAGGTGCAAGCATAATCTCCTCGTTTATGACCTGCCATTTAAACAGGTTATTGATTGATTGATTGATTGATTGATTGAAAACTTTATTAACAGATTGCAGAATGGGGACAGTACAGTACAGCTCAATACATACAATTGTTAAGGGGATGCAGACCAGAGAAAGACTTTCGTCTTGTTTACATCAGGGTCCCCCATTTTCAATTCATCATTATATGATATACACGACATCTATTACCTCGGATGCCGCAGAATCATCAGCAATTTGTTGGATTGTTAACTAGCTAACATTTGATATATTGGTTGATACATATTTCCTCAGATAGCTGGTATATATTTAGAATTTGAATACAGGCTGCCACCTAGCAGAACATAGAACACTGGTATTCTGACGCGCCGTCCCTTCCTTCTTTTATTATCCTTGGTTAGAGGCGGGATGTTTCACTCCGCCCTCTAAACTGTCTCTTCTTTGCCGTTTTGAATAAAGAAAATAAAACGTACATTGTATTTATTTATTGGTTCGTGGGTGAATGGCGGTTTGCTGCACACAAACATAATAATAATAATAATAATAATAATAATAATAATAATAATAATAATAATAATAATAATAATAATAATAATAATAATAATAATAATAATAATAATAATACACCTTATTTGTACAGCACCTTTCAAGAATTGCAGCCAAAAGTGCTTATTACAATACTCATGAAAATATACATAAAATAGATAGAACCAAGCATTTCACTGTAATGTACATGTACCTTATATGTGACAAGTAAAACAAAACTTGAGAATAAAATAGTGCATTGGTGCTGTACAATAAAATAGCTCTCATTTACAGTATAATCACAGTGTGTGTAATGAGTCTAAGTGGCAGAGTATATTAAAAGGCTTAGGTGAAGAGAAGGTTTGACCTTACTCAAACTGACAGCCTTGTGTAAATGTACCGTACTAGGCTCTTTGGGACCCTGAGAAGTCCTTACCCCACAATGGTGGAACGAACTGCACACCACAGTTAGGACAGCCGAAACCCGTCCAATCTTTCGCCGTCGACTAAAGACACACTTCTTCAACCATTGTCTGAAAAAATATATAATAATAATAATAATATCTAACCCTAACTATTAACCTTACTGTCATGCACTTGTCCTACTATACACTGTAGCACTCAACACTTTGAAGAACATTGTTACTCAGCTGATAGAGTTGTGCCCTTCCTGATGACTTGTCGTACAGAACTTGTAAGTCACTTTGGATAAAAGCGTCAGCTAAATGTAAATGTAATGTAAAAAAATGCAATGTATATTATCACTTTCATAACAACAGACATAGACTTCACCAGTCGTTGGGGTCTCTAGGGTCTAGGCTATGTCTGATCAGACAAGCCACAAGTTGCTACCTCATCTATGGAAAAGCCAAAAAAGGCCTTCCAAAGAGAGGGGGCTTTGAGAGGAACCTTCCTCACCCCCTCCAGTCCTAATAGTCCTAATTCTGTCACTGTTTCATGTCACAAAGAAGTCACAAAGAAGGGTGGATCCAAAAGCTGTCAACAACATTTGTAATGTGATGAAAAAGTCAACAAATAATTAACTGTATTAGACATTTGTTAATGATGAATAGTCTTCACTTTAGATTAGGGCAAGTCTGGTAATTGCGTTGTGTGTATTCATAAATGTCCACAAATAATTAACTATTAAACAATGATGAATAGTCTTCACTTTAGATTAGGGCACACAATAACATCTGCAAATGATTTATAGATCTTTTAAGAATGTTTTACAAATCATTTGTTGAACATGAACAAATAAATGGAGGTATAGTCCTTTTTTCATATCCATTTTTCCAGCATCTACAAATGTGTTACTACTATAGGGTGTAACGATGCAACCTCACAATGATTCAATTCGATTACGATTCTTCAGGCAACAATTCAATGCATCATGAAATCTCTTCATTTGACCACGATTCGATTCGATTAATTTTCTATCAGTTAATTCCCCAAAACATTTTGAATACACAAATGAGGCTGGGGGAACTGATTCACTCAGCATGAATGGACTATAGGTCAATAAAAACAAAACAAAAAAAACATAAAATATATATATATATTTTTTTTTAGATTATAATTGATTCTAATTTATTCTAACATTTTCAAATCGATGCAGTTGAATCGTCACATTAGGACACCCCTAGTTACTACACACAAAGTGCGTCCCGTATCAGTTCAATATGGAACACGTCTTTTAGTTTCCAATTATTATTACTAAACATGTAAAGGCACCCAAATTTGGTACAGATTGATTCAGCATGATGTAAAAAAAAAAAAACAATAGATAATTTCCGATAACACATTTTAATGGCAATATCGGCCGATAATATCGGTAGGCCGATAATATCGGACATCCCTACATTTGACCCATTCACTCAGACATTCACACACTGACGGCAGAGGCAACCATGCAAGGTGCCAACCTGCTCATTGGGAGCAAGTAGGGGTTAAGTGTCTTGCTCAAGGACACTTCGACACGCTGCCCGGGAGAAGCGGGAATCGAACTGGGAACCTCCGGTTTACCAGATGACTGCTCTACCTCCTGATCCACTGTCGTTCTATTGTATTCTAAGGTACCTTTTTTCTCTCTCGCCAGACATCATCCAGTATGAATTTGGCAGAGATACATGACAACGCCAAGAAGGGGCGTGAGTATGCTTCACTGGGGAACTATGACTCATCTATGGTGTACTACCGGGGGGTCATTCAGCAGGTACACAATTACTGCCAATCACTCAGAGACCCCGCCCTCAAAAAGTCAAATGGCAACAGGTGAGACCACTTTACACCCAAAAAACAGCCTATACTATTGAATGCACTATGCATTACATATTTTTTCTCAGCTACAGGCTAAATGTCTCTGAGAGCCTATAACCAAGCCTTTATTATCTGTTAGAAAGATTCTGTGGCATCCCATCTTAGTAGGATAAGATGTTAAAGTTAAGTTAAAACATAATTAATCTACGGCAAGTGATGAGAGACCCGTATGTCTGTGTCCAGGTGGGGCAGGAGCTGACAGAGGAGTACGAGCAGGTGAAAGACATCGTGGGAACGATCGAGAGCTTTAAATCAGACAAGCCTGTGGACTTTCCTGCTTTCCAACCGGAGGAGAGGTCCCAGGACCCAGCCGTGTGGCCCCCACCCATCCCTGCAGAGTAGGGCTGCACGATTTTGGGAAATAATCTAATTGCGATTTTTCTGACAGATAATGCGATTGTGATTACATTTGTGATTATAATTATATATTTTTTTAAGCAGCCCCACAGAGGTTTATTGTAAAATGCGGCTTGCATCTATTAGCCTACGCTGTGGGTCTGTTCGGGACACCGAGCCTGAAAATGTTTCTTTTTACCTGGGAATCGAACTGGTACCCAACGGTACCTTCTTTTCTGTACTTTACTCTCCCTCTCTGAAGTCTAAACAACACACAATCTAAAACCCCTTACCTCCCTCTCCCAAACCGTTCCTACAACAATAACAACAACTTGCAAAGGAGATCTTGTATCTCAATGGGAGTTCCTGGTTAAAAGAAATAAATAATAAAATTGCGATTTTTTTTATTCTTTTTTTTATTTGCTAATTGCATCATTTCAAATAGCAATTTCGATTTAAAAAATCGATTAATCGTTCAGAGCACGGGTGTGTTAGTCGTGAGTGTGTGCTAGCTTTAACATGTGGAGGCTGTTATTTGGAGGTTTAGTTCTGTGCACGAGTCTTGTAATTTTTTTTATTATATACAATATTGTTAGGAATCCAGGTAAGAATGTTGAGTTCAAGTGTGGCAAGAAAGAATGTGTTATTTTATTATCAGAACCACTTTGAGTGATAACATTACTTTACAAGGTAAAGCAGTTAATAGTAATACAAGGAAAGATACTATGAGGGCCGACGTTCCACTCTACTGGTTAAAATTGCTTACTCGTGAGTAGTACGTTCGTTGATAAAGAAAAATAATGTCCACAGCCGCTCCAGTGTAAAACAAAGATATCCAAATGGTTTATTTCTCTTCCACAGCGAAGTCTTTCTTTACAGAAGTGGTCCTAAATCTATTTTCCTAAATATTCACGTCACTAATACAAGGTAAGAAAACTGTATTTTCCCAGTCTCCAAAATTACAGCCGACTCGACATATGAAAATTCCTCCACACTGGAAAGCCGTAAATCCACTTGCTGGCTCTTTCCACAGCAAACCGGAAGGCTTGGCAACTTGGTTGAGAAATGCAGGCTTCAGTCTTGGTTGTTGAGTCCATCCGTTCAGTACCTTGGTACCAAAGCACCTCAAAGGCGCTAAAAACAAAATTACAAACATCTCAAAACAAACTGGTCAGACTACTGCTTGACCTTACTCCTAGAACCCACCTCACCCCTGCCCACTTTGACAACCTAGGATGGCTTAGAGTAGACGACAGAGTACAGCAACTTGCAATGGGCCTGGTCTACAAGATACACTACACGACCAAGGTACCCATGTACATGTCAAAATACTTCCCAAAGGTCAGTGAATACCACGATCACAACACCAGAGGGAGCTCCACAAATCATGTTAAACCCAGATTCGGCTCAAACAAGGGACTAAACACGTTTCGCAATTATGCCACATCAATGTGGAACGCCCTACCCAAAGCTGTAAAGGAATGTGAATCACTACCCACTTTCAAAAACACTCTCAAAAAACACCTAAGGGAGACTGCAACTCGAAACTGGCCCCTGTAAATGTCCGAACACAACCCCCTCCAATATACAGTAAATTACCAAGTATGGTCTTGTCAATATTCCAATGTACAGTTTTGTTTGTACAGTTGTACAGTGTCCCCCACCCACCCCTCCTACCCAACCTCCCCCCCACTCCTACCCACCCCCCCCCCCCACCCACCCAACCACCTCCAATGTACAGTCCCCCCCACCCCCACCCCCCCCACCTACCCAATCCAATGTACAGTTTCTACGTCAAATGTATATACTCTTTTTTCTGGACTCTTTTTGTATCACAAACAGTACTGTATTTGCAAATCTGGTATGTCATAAATGTATAGATGTAGCAGTACTGTCTATCTGTATGTCATGTATGTCATATATGTTACGATGAATTGAAAATGGGGGACCCTGATGTAAACAAGACGAAAGTCTTTCTCTGGTCTGCATCCCCTTAACAATTGTATGTATTGAGCTGTACTGTACCCATTCTGCAATCTGTTAATAAAGTTTTCAATCAATCAATCAATCAATCAGTCCTTGTCTACACACTGCTCTGAGAGAATTGTGGACTATATATAGAGACACAAATGTTCTAGCATGGTCGGTTATGACATCATACAGTGACATCACGAATGTTCCAGAACGTTCTATCATGACGTCATACTGTGACATCACCAATGTTCTAGAATGTTCTATGTTCTAGAATGTTCGGCTATGACATCATCACAAATGTTCTAGAATGTTCGACCATGACATCATACTGTGACATCACAAATGTTCTAGAATGTTCTATGACAAATACGACGGTTCAATGACTTTATCTAAATCCAATCAATATTAAACATTCATATAATACAATAACCTAAATACATAGCTTTGGCTCCTACAGATACTTAGATAAACAACTTAATGAAGCAAGGAGAGAAAAGGGCGGTGAGAGATCCGACTTCTCGACCTTAAGCAAAGATAACTTTAAATCATGATAACGGGCGAGATATCCGACTTCTGCCCGTGGACGGCTGTTCCCAGTAACACTGCTGAAGAACAGACAGAAAGAGAGAGGCAAGGTATTACTATAAAGGCCTCAATACAGCCAGCAGACTGAATCAGAACCAGTGACACAAACACAGGCAGGTGACAACAATCAGGGTAATTACAGACAGCAGGTGACAACAATCAAGATAATTACAGAGACAGAGTGAGAATTCCAGGATGACAGCAGAGCTTCCAATCCTGAATAGGGAGAGAAAGCCAAGACGTTACAGTACCTCCCCCCGACGAACGGCACCTGACGTTCATCTGGGTGCCTCGGGATCTAGCCGGCTATAATCGTCGATAAGGCTGCAAACTAAGATATCCCTTTGAGGCACCCAGGAACGCTCTTCTATCCCGTACCCCTCCCAATCCACCCAAGAACTGGAACCCCCTACCCCTCCGCCTACAACCCAAGATCCTCCGCACTGTGTAGACCGTTTGACCGTCAAGGATGCAGGGCGGAGGAACCGCAGGAAGTGGCGGGGACAAGGGAGATGAGAGGAATGGCTTCAACAGGGACACATGAAACGTCGGGTGGACCCTCATAGAGGCCGGGAGCCGCAGCCTGTAAGCCACAGGGTTCACCCGACGAACCACTCTAAATGGTCCTATGAAGCGGGGAGCTAGCTTCCTGGATTCCACCCGGAGAGGGAGATCACGGGTGGAAAGCCAAACCCGCTGCCCAGGACGGAAAACCGGAGCCGGACGCTGCTTGCGGTTAGCCTGGTGCTGAGCCTTAACCAAGGTCCTCCGCAGCGCCGTCCGAACCCGGTTCCACGTCCTGCGGCAGCAAACCACATGGGCCTGGACCGATGGTACCTCAGCCTCCTGCTCCTGTTCGGGAAACAGAGGAGATTGAAAACCATATTGACACTGAAAGGGAGACATACCAGTAGAGGAGGAGAGTAGGGTATTATGCACATACTCAGCCCAGGCCAACCTCCTACTCCTAACATCTCAGGACGCCCTCCAGATCCTGGTTGACGCGCTCCGTCTGCCCGTTCGACTGCGGATGAAACCCAGACGACAGGCTGACGGAGGCGCAGAGGCTGGAGGCAAATGCCTTCCAGAACCTGGAGGCGAACTGAGGGCCCCGGTCAGACACAATATCCACTGGTAACCTGTGGACCCGAAAGACGTGCTGCACCACCAGGTCAGCAGTCTCTCGAGCTGAGGGAAGTTTGGGAAGGGGAATGAAGTGGGCCGCCTTGGAGAAGCGGTCCACTACCACCAAAATGGTAGTGAACCCATCTGATGGGGGAAGGCCAGAAATAAAATCCAGGGATATGTGCGACCAGGGATGTTTAGGAATAGGAAACGGTCGGAGGAGACCCGCCGGTGCACGGCGAGAGGTCTTACTACACGCGCACACCGGACAGGCCGCCACAAAGGAACGCGTATCCCCCTCCTCTGTAGGCCACCAGAACCTCCTACGGATAAACTCCAGGGTCCTGGCGGCCCCAGGGTGGCCGGTGAGTGAAGAGGTATGTGCCCACTGCAAGTCAAGTCAAGTCAAGAGTTTTATTTGTCACGGCATACAAGTATACAATGAAATGCGGGGGGTCTTGCCCGCAATGATGTGCATAATACAATAGTAATATATAATAAGAATCCAATAGAACGACATTGTGCAATAAAACAAGTAAACAAAGTAGGGCATATCGGTATATGTACATGAGTTATTTACAGAGCATGGTAGGACATGCTAGGTCCTGTGGTAGTGCAATACACTGTTAGCTACAGATGAGGCACTGGGTCTTTATGTACACTGTTATACAATGCTATATTATACAATCTCAAGTTATACTATTCCAGTAGCGGCTCGTGGATGCTTCGCCACTAGGGGCGCTATACCAAACATTTTGCAAACATGTACAGTACCACGCAACCGACTCATGGCAAGACGTGAGCGATTCGACTCACGCTCACGGCAATGAATCGGCTCTTATGAACGAGTCGCTCAGCTGTTACTACAACAACACACAACCAGTCAAATAAAGTATAGTCTAATTCACAACTTGAAACACAATATATAAATAGAAAAGTTAGAAACAAAACTCGCTCCGTCTCCAAACACACGCAGATCTCTCCCTCTCTCCTTCTCTCTCTCACACACAGCGCGACGTGGAATCGATTCGTTACACAATCAGACCTATTATATACCAAGAATAACTTCAGTATGAGTACAGGGCTGTACACATATTTTGCATATTGTTAAACGAGCCAAGGCTAGCTATTAAACTATCGATATGAATCGAAAATCTGGGACCCTGATGTAAACAAGACAAACGTCTTTCTCTGGTCTGCATCCCCTTAACAATTGTGTGTATTGAGCCGTACTGTATTGTACCCATTCTGCAATCTGTTAATAAAGTTCTCATTCATTCATTCATTCAAACATAGACGATATTGAACAAGCCATAATCCACGTATTTTCAATCCAAAAGCGAGAGAGAGAGAGAGAGAGAGAGAGAGAGACTCACTGTTTAGTTGACAAGTCCAGGGCAGGAGGGCTTGCCTTGATAAAGTAGTGTATAATCCACTGTTGATGTATTCCAGACCACTGTCCACTGTGTCCAGACTGCATCCGCCATATAGCTTGTTAGCCAAGTGTTAGCTTGTTAGCAGTTAGCAGCACCACACAACACAAGTACTTCATTCCTTTGTCCATTTCCGCTCGAACAGACTGCAAACTACCTGGCGTTCTATCGCCATGCTCTAAGACAAACTCTAACCTTAACCAACTTTGAAAGAGTGCCTAAGCTTAACAGTCTAAAGAACTTGCAGTCACGGCACGCTCTAAGACAAACAGCTGCCTGCATCTCACAACAACACAACTATCTCCTACCACCAACGGACCAACCTAGGAATAAGCTAGAATTGGAACATTAGAAATTGGATTCGGCCAATCAGAGATCGTCTCTGTGAAATTCTGCTACGGAAAAAAATACTGGCGTCAGCCAATCAGAGAGCGTCTCCGCGAAATGCGGCTACAGAAATTCTTGACGCTACTGGCTAGACCGCTTCAAATCGCGCCCGGATTCCAATATAATAGTCATATTTCAACGCACAATGCGTTATGCACTGATTGGCTGTGACGGATACAGCGATCAAACTGTGACGCGCACTCAGAGCGCTATCGCGTCGAGCCCGGGCCGAGAAATACAAAAAAAAAACGTCACTTCCTGCTCAGGAAAACAAGTGTTTTTTATTTTAGATAATAACGTTATATTGTGCATTGGAAATACAAACATACTTAAAATGAGTAAATATTATTCATTTTAAACATTTTATTTATTTATAGGGCTATAAAACAAAAAACTAAAACGTTTTATTTTCTTCTTCTCTGATTTAACAGCAGGTGGGGCGGCGCCCGTGCGCCCCTAGTGGCAGAGCCGCCACTGTACTATTCTTAAAGTGACCTTTCCTTTTGTAAAGTGACCATAAGTGTGAGCGTGTGCAGCATGAGTGTGTGTGTGCTCATGTTAAAGTGGCTGCTAGTGTGTGAGCGTGTACAGTGTGTCTGTTGTGTGTGTGCTCATGTGTGCTTGTGTGTGGAGAGTTCAGTGTTCAAGGCTCTGATGGCCTGGGGGAAGAAGCTGAGCCAAAGTCTCTCTGTCCTGGTTGCTGATGTTCGCAGGCGTTTGCCTGACCGCAGCAGCATGAACAGGTTGTTGTTGG
Organism: Notolepis coatsorum; assembly: GCF_963971535.1. Lineage (NCBI taxonomy): Eukaryota > Metazoa > Chordata > Actinopteri > Aulopiformes > Paralepididae > Notolepis > Notolepis coatsorum. The sequence goes on from NC_140165.1 coordinate 105,088,997, forward strand.
GGTGGTGAGGGTCTTTCATTATTCTGCAGGCTCCGGATTTGCACCTCTTGTTGTATAGGACCTGCAGGGGTGGTAGTGCAATACCCGTGGTACGCTCGGCTGAGCGCACCACTCTCTGTAGGGCCTTCTTGTCCTGTGCCGTGCTGTTTCCATACCAGGCAGTGATGTTTCCAGTCAAGATGCTCTCTACAACTCCGGAGTAGAAGGACTGGAGTATCTTCCCAGATACTCTGAACTTCCTTAACTGTCTCAGGTGGTAGAGGCGCTGCTTTGCATTTTTTACGACTGAGTCTATGTGTGTTCTCCATGTCAGATCCTCTGAGATGTGGACCCCCAGGTACTTGAAGCTGCTCACCCTGTCCACGGTAGCCCTGTTTATCCTCAGTGGTGTGTGTGTCTCCTGCTGTCTCCTCCTAAAATCCACGATCAGCTCCTTGGTTTTACCAATGTTCAGGAGCAGGCTGTTGTCCTGGCACCAGCGTTCCAGTACCTCAACCTCCTCCCGGTAGGCCTTCTCGTCGTTGTCCGAGATCAGCCCCACCACCACTGTGTCATCCGCAAACTTCACTATGGAGTTGGAGCTGAACTTGGCCACACAGTCATGTGTGTATAGTGAGTACAGCAGGGGGCTCAGAACACAGCCCTGGGGGGACCCGATGCTCAGGGTGATGGTGCTGGAGGTCTGACCCCCCACCCTGACCGCCTGGGGCCTTTCACTCAGAAAGTCCAGTATCCAGGCGCTCAGAGCGGAGCTCAGACCCAGCTCGATCAGCTTGTCCAGCAGTCTGGTGGGGACTATGGTGTTGAACGCTGAGCTGTAGTCAATGAACAACAGTCTCACATAGCCCCCCTTCTGACAGTCTAGGTGAGAGAGGGTGCTGTGCAGTACTTGGGAGACCGCATCATCAGTGGACCTGTTTGGCCTGTATGCAAATTGCATAGGGTCCATATCACTGGGGAGGGAGGCACAAATGTGATCCTTGACCAGCCTCTCAAAACATTTCATGGCCACAGAGGTGAGTGCCACCGGTCTGTAGTCATTGAGACCTGTTGGGGAGGATTTATTTGGTACCGGGATAATGGTAGACATCTTGAAGCAGCAGTCGCGAGCGCGCAGCCTTGGGCACATACATCCGGCCCGGAGGACCCCCACCGGGATCGGGCTCCCATGCCAGAGCCGATCTTACCACCCTATCTATGCCCCATGACACGGGCGCCAAAATAAGGGCTTGTGGAATAATTGGGTGGGGCTTCTCCTCCCGGTCCGGAGTATCAAACTGACGAGACAGAGCGTCAGGTTTGACGTTCTTGGAACCAGGCCGGTAGGAGATGGAAAATCGAAATCGAGTGAAGAATAACGCCCACCTGGCCTGGCGAGTGTTAAGGCGTTTAGCCCCTTGGATGTAAGCCAAGTTCTTATGATCAGTCCAAGCAATGAAAGGGTGTGCCGCACCCTCCAACCAATGTCTCCATTCCTCCAGTGCCAATTTGATTGCCAACAACTCCCGATTACCCACATCATAGTTACGCTCGGCCGGAGACAGCCAGCGTGGAAAAAAAGCACAAGGATGCACTTTCCCGTCCTTTAAACATCTATGAGAGATCACCCCCCCCCCCCCCCCACGCGATGTCAGAGGCATCCACCTCCACAATAGACTGAGCCTCTGAATCGTGGCGGATCAGTATAGGGGTGGAGGTAAACCGACGTTTAAGGTCGCAGAAGGCCGACTCTGCCCGCGGCGACCATTCAAAGCCAGGGAGAGAGGCCTTAGTGAGAGCTGTCAGAGGATTGACTAAGGCGCTGAAATTGCGAATAAAACGCCTGTAACAATTTGCAAAGCCCAAAAAACTTTGTAATTCCTTGAGCGACGAAGGCCGTGGCCAGTCCAAGACTGCACTCACCTTGGCTGGATCCATGCGAAGATCACCCTTCGTCAACACAAACCCCAGGAAGGACACGGTGTCAGTGTGAAACACACACTTTTCTGCCTTAACAAATAGCTGATGCTTGAGGAGACACTGTAGCACCTCACAAACATGCATTTGGTGCTGCACCATATCGCGAGAAAAAATGAGGATGTCATCTAAGTACACAAACACTGACACCCCAATTAAATCCCGCAGCACGTCTTTGACCAGGGCTTGGAAAACTGCCGGAGCATTAGCTAAACCAAAGGGCATGACTAAATACTAAATACTAAATACCATGACTAAAATGCAGTCTTCCACTCGTCCCCCTCCCTAATCCTGACCAAATTGTATGCATTACGTAAGTCAAGTTTAGAGAAGACCTGTGCCCCCTGTAAGCACTCAAAGGCGGTGTCCATGAGAGGTAGAAGGTAGCGGTTCTTGATGGAAACGTCGTTTAGTCCCCTATAATCAATGCACGGGCGCTGGCTACCATCCTTTTTATCCACAAAAAAAAACAGCGCCTGCAGGGGAGGTAGACGGACGTATGTGCCCCGCTGCCAGTGCTTCCTGAGACAGTGTCTCAGGGCGAGAGAGAGAAAACATGCGACCGCGGGGCGGAGTGGTACCAGGTAGAAGATCTATGGTACAGTCGTAGGGCCTATGAAGTGGCAGTGCTTTGGCACGCGACTTACTAAAAACCTCTGCCAGATCCCAGTAAATTTCAGGGACCCCCATTAAATCAGAATTAGGAAGTACTGTAGGCTCAGCAACGCCAGTCGCCATCCTGGAGAAAGACAAGGGGAGAGAAGAAAACAGAGTGGGTGAACTTTCAGTGGAACCCGGCACAACACCCCTATCCAAAGAAAGTTCACCCGTAGACCAGTTAATGGCAGGGTTGTTAGCTGCCAGCCAGGGATGGCCCAGAACAATGGGTGAATGGGGAGAAATAACAACAAAAAAATACAATAATTCCCACTCACCCCCAGCCACCTGTAGACGCAGCAGCGCTGTGCGCTGGGTGATGAGCCCATCACCCAGAGGTTGACCGTCCAGGGATTGCACAGGAATGGGGTTCTCTAAGGTCTCTAAAGGCACCCCCCACTCCTGTGCTAACCCCACATGCATAAGGTTGCCCGCAGCCCCCGAGTCCACTAACGCCCGAGCCTGCTGTAGGTAACCCCCCACCCAACGTGACATCAAAAAAAGTGCGCGACTCATCTGTGACAGAGGAAAATAACCCACCCGCTAGAACCCCTCCCCGGACTAGCGAGCCCTCCCGTTTCCCGATACCGCAGGACAATTGTTGAGACGATGACCAGTGCGCCCACAATGAAAACAACGTTTTTGTTCGATGCGCCTCTGCCTCTCTGTGTCCGAGAGATGCATAGCCCCCAGTTGCATAGGCTCATCCCCCAAAGTATCCTGTGAAAAAATGTATTAAATGTCGTCACCGTGAGGAGGGTGCGAGGGTACCTGAAACGAAGCCTCCCTCTCGCGGCCTCTCTCACGGCGGCGATTGTCCAGACGAATCGTCAGGTTAATGATTCCCTCCAGCTGCTCGGGGAGCTCTCGTGACGCCATCTCATCCTGCATACGCTCGGTGAGCCCCTGTAGAAACAACACGCAACACAATACTTCTGCCCAGGCCGCCTCTCGGGCTACAATACGGAAGTCGATGGCGTAGTCCGCCACAGAGCGACACCCTGTCAGCAGGTGGTGAGGCGTCCGCCCGCCTCATAGATGGAACTTACCTGGGAGGTATCGAACACACGTCGCAACTCCCGGGTAAAGGCAGTCGCGCTGTGGCAGACCGCCGACTGAACTTCCCACTCCGCAGTAGCCCAAGAGAGAGCACGCCCTGTAAGCAGAGTGATTATATATAATGCTACCTTGGATAGTTCGGTAGTGAACGTGAGCGGTTGTAATTCAAAGATTAATGAGCATTGAGTAACAAACTCTCGGCAACCTACAGGGGCTCCCCCATAGCATTCTGGTGGTGGCAGGCGTGGTTCACGAACCTCTCAATGGATAGCAGGATGTAGCGTCCCCTCCTCCCCGACGTGACGCGTTGTTCCAGCCACCGCATCAGCTGCTGTTACGGTGACGGTGTTAGCCAAACGCCGAGTTGGCTGCTGACATTGCCCTGGATATCCCGTCCTGGGCATCAATGGACAGGGCTCCTAAGCGAGTCAATTCGGATCCTACTTCTCATTGACGGATGGTGACGACGCCCAGCTGCCTTCTCTGCGCCTCCAGCTCCTCCCGAAATTCGTCCATGGAACTCATGTTTGTTGGTCGGTTCTTCTGTTAGGAATCCAGGTAAGAATGTTGAGTTCAAGTGTGGCACGAAATAATGGAGACGGAGAGGGTGCTGCTCTGCTCTTTATTATCAGAACCACTTTGAGCGATAACATTACTTTACAAGGTAAAGCAGGTAATAGTAATACAAGGAAAGATACTTAGATAAACAACTTAATGAAGCAAAGAGAAAAAAGGGCGGTGAGAGATCCGACTTCTCGACCTTAAGCAAATCATGATAACGGGCGAGATATCCGACTTCTGCCCGTGGACGGCTGTTCCCAGTAACACTGCTGAAGAACCGACAGAAAGAGAGAGGCAAGGTATTACTATAAAGGCCTCAATACAGCCAGCAGACCCAATCAGAACCAGTGACACAAACACAGGCAGGTGACAACAATCAGGGTAATTACAGAGACAGCAGGTGACGACAATCAAGATAATTACAGAGACAGAGTGAGAATTCCAGGATGACAGCAGAGCTTCCAATCCTGAATAGGGAGAGAAAGCCCAGATGTTACACATCTGCGCATGCCGGTGCCTCACAGGGAGGACTTTACTGTGACGCTTGCTGTAGACATAGGCTATAGGTATGAGTGATGTTACAGAACCACACATAGTCCACGCCACACAGGTCTGCATGCATGATGAAGACGCACATATTGAAATACACATGCTCAGATTAACCCCTCTGATCGAACACTAAAATGCACACACAACAGTCCTATTTACACATAAACACACAGAAAATAGCATTTATTGTCAGTATTTTAGAGACCCCCCAAAATTTCACAAATCATGTTTTCAGGGGAGCTGGTGTCTCATTAAAACTCATTCCCCGCCAACAACTGGGCGCCATGCGCCATCTCTTACAGAATAACCTCCTAGACCCTAATCAGTCAGGCTTCCGGACTGGCCACTCCACAGAAATGGCCCTCATTGCGGTCACAGAGGCACTTCACTTAGCAAAAGCGAAAGGCCTCTCCTCTGTCCTGATTCTCCTAGATCTATCTGCAGCCTTCGATACAGTCAACCATCAGATCCTCCTCGTGTCCCTCGCAGGAATGGGAGTGGCTGGCTCTGCGCTGACATGGCTGACATCATACCTCAATGACCGCTCCTACCAAGTGTCATGGAGAGGAACCCTGTCGGCCACCCGCCCCCTGCGGACGGGTGTCCCCCAGGGCTCGGTCCTAGGACCTCTTCTCTTCTCCCTCTACACTAAATCTCTGGGTAACTTTATCAAGTCTCATGGCTTCTCGTATCATTGTTATGCCGACGATACTCAACTCTTCCTCTCCTTCCCTCCCTCAGATATCCACGTCTCTGAGCGGATCTTGGCCTGTCTGTTCGACATCTCCGCCTGGATGAGGACCAACCACCTCAAACTGAACCTAAGCAAAACAGAATTGCTCCACCTGCCGGCCAAATCCTCCCCCCTGACCGAACTTTCCATCACAGTTGAGAATGCAGCTGTGACCGTATCCCCGACCGCCAAGAACCTTGGTGTTGTCCTCGACGACCAGTTGAACTTCTCCGCTCACATCGCAGCGACAACCAGAACCTGCAGATACCTCCTGAGCAACGTCAGAAGGATCCGCCCCTTCCTGACAAAAGAAGCCACCCAACTCCTCGTCCAATCAACAGTCATCTCCCGCCTCGACTACTGCAACGCACTGCTTGCTGGCCTCCCGGCCACTGCCACCAAGCCTCTTCAACTCATTCAGAACACAGCGGCCCACCTGATCTCAAACCTACCGAAGTCGGCCCATGTCACCCCACTTCTTAGGGACCTACACTGGCTCCCCATTGCTGCACGAATCCGCTTCAAGGCCCTCGACCTGGCATACCGTGCGCAAAGGGAACTGCTCCCGCCTACCTCCAGTCAATGGTCTCTAACTACACACCCTTAAGACCCCTACGCTCTGCATCTTCTGGCCGTCTCAGACCCACTCCTATCCGAGCTCCGGGAGGGTCATCAATGAGAAGCCGCCTTTTCTCAGTCCTTGCCCCACAATGGTGGAATGAACTGCCCACCCATGCACGGTGGTGTAGTGGTTAACACTGTCGCCTCACAGCAAGAAGGTCCAGGGTTCAATTCCCGCTTGGGGACCAGGTTTCCATGATGCCAGTTACCCAGGTGCGGTATCCCCCCCCCCCCGATAAGAGAAACCCAATGGAAAAACATGCAAAAACAACAGATCGCTAATGCTGTCGCGTCCGTGACGAAGACGGGCAGGAGCACTTGAATGGTCCCCGGGCGTGGCTCACGCCACAGCCCTCGTCTGCTCCCGGCTGCCTTTGGGGGGAAGGACGACGGGATGGGTTAAGCGCAGAGGAGTATCGCATCGGCGATCCTACAGACAATGCATGCGTGTGTGTTCCGGTGTGTGTGTGCCGCTAGCATTGGGTGTCGTTGCATGCCGATTGGGGACCTCTGCGACAGGTCCTGCATTATATTATTATTACCCCAGTTAGGACAGCCGAAACCCGTCCAATCTTTCGTCGTCGACTACAGACGCACTTCATTACCATTATCTGAAATAAAAAAATAAAAAATATCTAACCCTAACTAACCTTACTGTCATGCACTTGTCCTAATAAACTAACCTACACTGTAGCACTCAACACTTTGATGAACATTGTTACTCAGCTGATAGAGTTGTGCCCTTCCTGATGACTTGTCATACAGAACTTGTAAGTCGCTTTGGATAAAAGCGTCAGCTAAATGACTAAATGTAAATGTATATGCGTTGAACGCCAACGAGTAAACTCGTTATTTGGTTGTTTTTTCTTTAATCGATATTTGTATTCATTATTCATCCACTTACCTCGGTGTTGCCATAGGAAAGGATTCTGAGTTCGCCAAAGTGCAATACCGGCCGCATCCTGCTAGATGAAACCTTTGAAACCTTATATCTCACCCTGTGTTACACTTAAATCCCTCCGGGCGCTAAATTTTGTCGGAGCCAAGTAAATCGCTTCATCCGACCACTTCGAAGCGCATCTGGCACACTCAATCCATAAGTTGTGCCAAATTATGTCCGGGACCAGATGGACACCAATACTGGAAATCGCGATCAGACAATTGGAATATTCTTTTTGGAATAACCCCGATCAAAGGTAAGGACTATCTGACATCAATTTCAGCTTGATCCAACAATGTTTTCATATCGATCCAGCTGATCAGCGTGTGTAGTGTTCAACACGAATGCCGTTACTGGCCATCAAAGCATAAAAAAACGACCCCCCCCCCCCCCTTCATGCATTCATGATGAAACATAATACCTATTATATACATTTGATTTGGAAATAGTAGCGTGTCCAGGCAAGAAACGCCAACGCTTATAGTAGAATACACGTAGCGCCCTATAACTCAGCTTTTCAGGAATGATCCCGGATCACTCCTAAACTATACTTATATTCACCACGGGATAACACGCGAACGTATGCATGGAAAAATTATCTCTTTTTTGCATGTTCGATGGAAGAAAGTCACTGTCAAATGACCATAGTATTGTCTCCATAGCTATAATATTGAATATAGATATAGCTCTCCAAACATAGTGACGCACAGTGATAATATGCTATGGAAACCTGGCACGTTAGCCACAAGGACCAGGCTAATGGCTGGCGCCCAATGTCACCCAGTGTTGAACAAATCAAGTACAATGTTGATAATGAGTTATAAATAATGTATAACTAATCTGTAAATGTTATATAGTATAGTATATATATATAACAAATATAGTTATAAATGATTTAATAATCATTTACGAATGTATATAAATGGTCTGTTCATGATTAGTTAATTATCTACATATACCTTATAAACGTCTTATAACTGAGTGTTATTATATAAAGTGTTACCCACAAGCCTATTAATTGCTATGGTATTCTATTAATTGCAATAACTTTTCAACACTGAATTGGAAGTAGGCTACCTTTTTGGGGGTCCCTGTATTGCATAGGTATCAGAACCAGGGCTAGGCCACTAACAAAAATACACATTTTATATAATAGGCCTATCTGCCTCCGCCACACACATCAGTCACTCTTAACTGGTTGTTGTTGTTGCAATGCCGTTTCTTACCAGATGACGGAGCTGTTACCTTGTTTTCTGGTGGCTTCGCATGTTTCTGTTTATAACAGTTCATAGAAGTTAAGGACGTTTTCAGTTATACATTATCATTTGTTATTGGGAAATTATTTCTCTGCATTTGACCTACATTCAACTCAGGAGCAGTGGGCAGCCCCAGACAGGCGCCCGAGGACCAACTCCAGTTCTAATGTCAACCCAGTATCTTGGTTTTGATTTTAATTTTTTTTTTAATTTGAAATCTTTATTTCGAACATGCAATGAATACAAACAAACAACAAAAGCAAAACACAACTCAATCTACATGTTCGAAAAGGAGTAGGAAGAAGTATACACTTATTTAATCCTACCCCTTTTCCACTACTCAAATGAGTGTACTATTTAAAAAAAAATATATATATATATATGCAAAACAAAAAAACTAAAACTATATATGTAAAACATGAAAGAAATAAAATTAAAATGTAAACACCCCGTGAATATCAAGTCCCTTCCTCATCCCTGTACCTCGTGAACATCATTTCCTTATACATCAGTTTGAATTGTCTTATGTTTGGACATTGCTTTATCACCACATTTAGACTGTTCCACAGTTTCACTCCACATATCGAGATGCAGTGTCTTCTCATGGTAGTGCGTACATTAAGAACTTTTAAATTGAGTTCTCCTCTCAGATTATAACCCCCCTCCCTATCAAAGAACAATTCTTGAATGTTTCTTGAAAGTGCATGACTTTTTGCTTTAAACATTAATTGTGCCGTTTTAAATTCCACAAGATCATTTAACTTCAATGTCTTTGACTCCAAAAACAATATGTTAGTGTGATCACGATAACCTGCAATGTGAACTATCCTTATGGCCCTTTTTTGGAGTATAAAAAGTGGTTGTAGTGTAGACTTATAATTGTTTCCCCAGACTTCAGCACAGTAATTTAAATATGGTAAAACTAGTGAACAGTAGAGAACGTAGTGATTTTCTATCCAAAATGTGCTTTACTTTACTCATGACTGAAATGCTTCGTGAGAGTTTAGATTGGACATGTTTTATGTGAGGTTTCCAACAGATCTTATGGTCTATTATTACACCTAGGAATTTATTTTCATAAACTCTTTCAATAATCACTTCATTTATTTTAACTTGTACCTGAGTATCCAATCTACAGTTTCCAAACAACATAATTTTAGTTTTGCTCAAGTTCAATGATAATTTGTTTCTATCAAACCATTCCTTCAATTTCTTCATTTCAGATGTGATGACCTCTAAAAGCTGCTGGACATTCTCACCAGAAAAAAAAAGATTAGTGTCATCCGCAAATAAAATACATTTAAATATATTGGATACTTTACATATCTCGTTAATGTACAAGATGAACAGTTTTGGACCCAACACTGACCCCTGGGGGACACCACAAGCAATGTCCAAACATTCAGATTTATAATCTCTCATTGTCACAAATTGTTGGCCAAGAACAAGGGCATCCATCCATCCATCTTACTTCCATATACCCATCCACCCTAAATCAACCCACCCAGCCACAACAATCCATCCTTCCACCCATACAAAATAAATACAATCCCAGTCAATAACTCTTATTGTGTCATTATAGTGTTAATTTATTGTCATTACATTGTAGTTATGTTCACAACAAGAGGTTAACGTACAGTGGTCTCATTAGAATATCGTCATCCAACACAGTAGGAGTAACCGATAAGATTAAGAATCACAGATAGCTTCAGTTAACCCCTCCTTCCTCCACCCATCCGCCCCTTAATTCTCTCCCTCTTTCCCCTTGTCTCTCTCTTTCCTCTTATCTCTCTTTCCCCTTGTCTTTCTCATTCCCCTTATCTTTCTCCTTCCCCTTGTCTCTTTCCCATCCTCTTTCTCCCTCATCTCTCTTTCCCCTTATCTCTCTCCTTTCCCTTGTCTCCCTCTCTCCCCATTGTCTCTCTTTCCCCTTCTCTCTTTCCTCTTGTCTCTTTCACCTTCTCTCTCTTTCCACATTGTCTCTCTCTTTCCTCTTGTCTCTTTCCCCATTGTCTCTCTCTTTCCTCTTGTCTCTCTCTCTTTCACCTTGTCTCTCTCTTTCCTCTTGTCTCTCTCTCTTTCACCTTGTCTCTCTTTCCTCTGGTCTCTCTCTCTTTCACCTTGTCTCTCTATTGCCCGGAGAGTTTACAGGTACATTATTTACCCTTTTGTTTAGATTTTGATTGAGGACTGGGCCTGTAAACAAAATGCCTCCTCCTCCCTCCCTTGTGATCCACCTCCCTCTTCTGCTTCATCTTTCTCCCTTCTTCCTACACTGCTCTTCCCCCCCTCCCTCCCTCCCTCCCTCCCTCCCTCCCTCCCTCCCTCCCTCCCTCCCTCCCCTCCTCCAACCTTCATTCACCCTGCTCCCATCTTCTAATGTTCTTGTGTCAATCACAGACCACTCATATCATAAGCCAATGTGTTACCGGTGTAGGTGTGAAACCAAATAAATAGGACATTTATATAAATAAATAAGCTGGTACATTAATAAATACATAAATAACAACAAGAAGTATACACACAGCTCACCACAAGACATTTGGATCTATAGGCAAGGGCTATATCACATAGCCTTAAGGTATATTTAACACATTCTCAGATTAGACCAGAGACAAATGACACATCCTGAAATCCTTTCAGATTCCCCATGACGGTCCTGTACACCTGGAATCTCATGGGTGGGTTGGTCCCCAACGTGCCAGGCTTGATAAATGTATCCTGATTCATTACATTTGAAACGTTTTTTTTTTTTTTTTTTAAATATAATTACCTCAGGAGTTTTTTTTAAAGCGGAACCATCCTTTGTTTTTATGTGATGTTGCCATGCCCTTCTGCAGCCATTTCGATGGTGGCCATTTTGTGTCCCTCCTAATGAGTATTCTGTTTACTGTACTTCAATTTGGGACACAAAATGATGCCCACCTCATCGGTTCCAGTACACCAGGTGTGACCAGTTGAGCCCAGAGTGCTACTTGAATGGATTTCAGACATGGTTAATGTGACCCAGGACTAATTCTGATAGAGAGGAGGAAGAAGACAAAGATTAATACTGTACAGCTTCCTCACTGAGGTTAGAATACATGTCGCCATTGAGGGCAAAACAAAAAGTAAGAAACAGGTCAAATAATTATCAAAATGAGTCTGAAATTCCTCACAAAAAAGAGAAAAGATTAGCAAATAAAACAGACCACAGATATATAAATGAAACTAAAGGCAATCGTTGAAAAAAAATAAAACAAACAGAATGAACACATTGGAATGCTTTGGAAATAAATACAAAGTACATCAGATAACAAACAAAACTGATGCCATAAAGAAAACATCATAAGACCAACAAACGAATCATTCCCCCTTTTAAAAAAAATGCCCAACAACAGACGTGAAGCGATCCAGTTGCATGCAGCTGATAAACAATCCATAGACGGAATCAGAATTTAGAATTTAGAGTTTGGAGTCTCGTAGTAAGAACCCACAGACGGACAAAACGCTGGTTCAGGTCCTTCTGCAGTGATTAGAGAGGAGGGGGACACATAGCCTACTGGTTCAGTTCCCTCTGTAGTGATTAGAGAGGAGGGAGGGGGACACATAGCCTACTGGTTCAGCTCCCTCTGTAGTGATTAGAGAGGAGGGAGGGGGACACATAGCCTACTGGTTCAGTTCCTTCTGTAGTGATTAGAGAGGAGGGGGGGGGGACACATAGCCTACTGGTTCAGTTCCTTCTGTAGTGATTAGAGAGGAGGGAGGGGGACACATAGCCTACTGGTTCAGTTCCTTCTGTAGTGATTAGAGAGGAGGGAGGGGGACACATAGCCTACTGGTTCAGTTCCCTCTGTAGTGATTAGAGAGGAGGGAGGGGGACACATAGCCTACTGGTTCAGTTCCTTCTGTAGTGATTAGAGAGGAGGGAGGGGGACACATAGCCTACTGGTTCAGTTCCTTCTGTAGTGATTAGAGAGGAGGGGGGGGGGGGCACATAGCCTACTGGTTCAGTTCCTTCTGTAGTGATTAGAGAGGAGGGAGGGGGACACATAGCCTACTGGTTCAGTTCCTTCTGTAGTGATTAGAGAGGAGGGAGGGGGACACATAGCCTACTGGTTCAGTTCCCTCTGTAGTGATTAGAGAGGAGGGAGGGGGACACATAGCCTACTGGTTCAGTTCCTTCTGTAGTGATTAGAGAGGAGGGGGGGGGACACATAGCCTACTGGTTCAGTTCCCTCTGTAGTGATTAGAGAGGAGGGAGGGGGACACATAGCCTACTGGTTCAGTTCCTTCTGTAGTGATTAGAGAGGAAGGAGGGGGACACATAGCCTACTGGTTCAGTTCCTTCTGTAGTGATTAGAGAGGAGGGAGGGGGACACATAGCCTACTGGTTCAGTTCCCTCTGTAGTGATTAGAGAGGAGGGAGGGGGACACATAGCCTACTGGTTCAGTTCCTTCTGTAGTGATTAGAGAGGAGGGAGGGGGACACATAGCCTACTGGTTCAGTTCCTTCTGTAGTGATTAGAGAGGAGGGGGACACATAGCCTACTGGTTCAGTTCCTTCTGCAGTGATTAGAGAGGAGGGAGGGGGACACATAGCCTACTGGTTCAGTTCCTTCTGTAGTGATTAGAGAGGAGGGGGACACATAGCCTACTGGTTCAGTTCCTTCTGCAGTGATTAGAGAGGAGGGAGGGGGACACATAGCCTACTGGTTCAGTTCCTTCTGTAGTGATTAGAGAGGAGGGAGGGGGACACATAGCCTACTGGTTCAGTTCCTTCTGCAGTGATTAGAGAGGAGGGAGGGGGACACATAGCCTACTGGTTCAGTTCCTTCTGTAGTGATTAGAGAGGAGGGGGACACATAGCCTACTGGTTCAGTTCCTTCTGTAGTGACTAGAGAGGAGGGAGGGGGACACATAGCCTACTGGTTCAGTTCCTTCTGTAGTGATTAGAGAGGAGGGAGGGGGACACATAGCCTACTGGTTCAGTTCCTTCTGTAGTGATTAGAGAGGAGGGAGGGGGACACATAGCCTACTGGTTCAGTTCCTTCTGTAGTGACTAGAGAGGAGGGAGGGGGACACATAGCCTACTGGTTCAGCTCCCTCTGTAGTGATTAGAGAGGAGGGAGGGGGACACATAGCCTACTGGTTCAGTTCCTTCTGCAGTGATTAGAGAGGAGGGAGGGGGACACATAGCCTACTGGTTCAGTTCCTTCTGTAGTGATTAGAGAGGAGGGAGGGGGACACATAGCCTACTGGTTCAGTTCCTTCTGTAGTGATTAGAGAGGAGGGAGGGGGACACATAGCCTACTGGTTCAGTTCCTTCTGCAGTGATTAGAGAGGAGGGAGGGGGACACATAGCCTACTGGTTCAGTTCCTTCTGTAGTGATTAGAGAGGAGGTGGACACATAGCCTACTGGTTCAGTTCCTTCTGCAGTGATTAGAGAGGAGGGAGGGGGACACATAGCCTACTGGTTCAGTTCCTTCTGCAGTGATTAGAGAGGAGGGAGGGGGACACATAGCCTACTGGTTCAGTTCCTTCTGTAGTGATTAGAGAGGAGGGAGGGGGACACATAGCCTACTGGTTCAGTTCCTTCTGTAGTGATTAGAGAGGAGGGAGGGGGACACATAGCCTACTGGTTCAGTTCCTTCTGTAGTGATTAGAGAGGAGGGAGGGGGACACATAGCCTACTGGTTCAGTTCCTTCTGTAGTGATTAGAGAGGAGGGAGGGGGACACATAGCCTACTGGTTCAGTTCCTTCTGTAGTGACTAGAGAGGAGGGAGGGGGACACATAGCCTACTGGTTCAGCTCCCTCTGTAGTGATTAGAGAGGAGGGAGGGGGACACAGCCTACTGGTTCAGTTCCCTCTGTAGTGATTAGAGAGGAGGGAGGGGGACACATAGCCTACTGGTTCAGTTCCTTCTGTAGTGATTAGAGAGGAGGGAGGGGGACACATAGCCTACTGGTTCAGTTCCTTCTGTAGTGATTAGAGAGGAGGGAGGGGGACACAGCCTACTGGTTCAGTTCCCTCTGTAGTGATTAGAGAGGAGGGAGGGGGACACATAGCCTACTGGTTCAGTTCCTTCTGCAGTGATTAGAGAGGAGGGGGGGGGACACATAGTCTACTGGTTCAGTTCCTTCTGTAGTGATTAGAGAGGAGGGAGGGGGACACATAGCCTACTGCAGGGATCGGCAATAGGCGGCCCGCGGGCCAACATTGGCCCGCCAACAATAATTTCTGGCCCGTCAGATTATTTTGAGAATATTATATTTATTTGACGCACGGGAAATATTCACTCGGGACGCCAGGGTGTCTTTTATTGTGAAGCTGTATCTATCTACCGGCAGTCATCAAAAGCATGTCTGTCACTATAGCCAATTGAAATGCTAGAAATGGTCAGGTGGACTGGGAGAACCAATGGAATAGTCCCACCGGGCCCTGTGTCTCTTTCCCTAACGCACTTTCACTTCCGCGTTCGAGATGCGACTCGCGAGCGAGTTGAAGAAAACAAAACAAACATCTTTGGATAGCAACGGGGAAATATAACGCTTCTTTTAATAAACAGGAGCCATACTTAAAATACGGGTTTATCGCAACAGGTCGGTGATTCTTGCGTGCCGAGCCGACGTCCTCTCTGCATAATATGTGGCGACAACAACAACAACATTAACAACGAGGCAAGTTGGCAGATAAAGTAGCTGCATTCAACGCCAATCTGGAATTGGAGGGCGGCGAGTGGATATGACATGTTTCAAACATTAGCAGGGATTTTGGAGGACTTAACAACAAACAAGGAGGTACAATATGGTGAGTCGTGTTTTCATGCATTCTGATCTGTTCATCACCCGCCGGCGCCGCGGTGATCTGCAACAGCTGAGAGCTGTTCATGAATGAATGGATGAGTGAGAACTTTGTTTGGCGGATTGCAGAGTGGGTGCAGTGCAGTGCGGCGCAGTGCACACGGTTGTTGGGGGGATGCAGACCAGAGAAAAACGTTTGTCTTTTTTCAATATCAGTATATTAAATTAGCCATTGTTTTTGATCCTGGCCCGCGAAGCAACGGCTTGGGGAAAATCTGGCCCGCCGCAAAACCTAATTGGCGATCCCTGGCCTACTGGTTCAGTTCCCTCTGTAGTGATTAGAGAGGAGGGAGGGGGACACATAGCCTACTGGTTCAGTTCCTTCTGCAGTGATTAGAGAGGAGGGAGGGGGACACATAGCCTACTGGTTCAGTTCCTTCTGTAGTGATTAGAGAGGAGGGAGGGGGACACATAGCCTACTGGTTCAGTTCCTTCTGCAGTGATTAGAGAGGAGGGAGGGGGACACATAGCCTACTGGTTCAGTTCCTTCTGTAGTGATTAGAGAGGAGGGAGGGGGACACATAGCCTACTGGTTCAGTTCCTTCTGCAGTGATTAGAGAGGAGGGAGGGGGACACATAGCCTACTGGTTCAGCTCCTTCTGTAGTGATTAGAGAGGAGGGAGGTGGACACATAGCCTACTGGTTCAGTTCCTTCTGTAGTGATTAGAGAGGAGGGAGGGGGACACATAGCCTACTGGTTCAGTTCCTTCTGCAGTGATTAGAGAGGAGGGAGGGGGACACATAGCCTACTGGTTCAGTTCCTTCTGTAGTGATTAGAGAGGAGGGGGACACATAGCCTACTGGGGAGAGAGAGAGAGAGAGAGAGAGTGAGAAAGAGGTATTTTATTTGTTGCAGTTACTGTTATTCATTTGCTATTGTTGTATGTTTGCTGTGTCAGTGGAAGAAATGTCTCATTAATACAAGCTCTTTTAACTGATTTGAGAGAGAGAGAACGATGCGATGGAGAGATAGAAAGAGAGAGATGAGATGGAGAAATAGAAAGAGAGAGAAAGATGAGATGGAGAGACAGAAAGAGAGAGATGAGATGGAGAGATAGAAAGAGAGATGAAATGGATAGCGATAGAAAGAGAGAAAGATGAGATGATAGATAGATAGAAAGAAAGAAAGATAAAGATAAGATTGAGAGATAGAGAGAGATGAGATGGATAGAGCTAGAAAGAGAGACAGAAGGAGATGAGATCAAGAGATAGAGAGAGATGAGATGGATAGATAGATAGAAAGAGAGAGAAAGATGAGAAAGATATAATAGTTATTCATACAGATGTCTATAGTTCAACAGCCTACTTTACTGATTATAGACTAGCCTACTTTATTGATTATAGACTAGCCTACTTTATTGATTTGTATCGAAACAATATATTTCATTCTGGTTACTTATTGATTAATTATTGAACATCTTTTGAATCCAATTTTTTCGTGTGTGCTGAAAGGCCCTTATAGCTTATGACAAGGTTTTTTAACTTATTAAACCTGGAACCCATATTTAAAACAGTGTATTATTATTACTACTGTGTGTGTCCTGAAAGGCCCTTTTAGCTTATGACAAGGCTATGACCTTTTGAATCTCGAACCCATATTTAACAAGTCTCACCCTGGGACCCAAGCTTATACTCTTGTGAAATGGGGACCCACCAGAAACAGGTCCACAGCCCATTTTGGACCCCTAACCATAGTTTAAGAAACGGGTGTAAAAGACAGGTAAGAGTTAATAAACAGACATCAGTCATTCCGATTGAATGACCTCAGAAAGTGCTGCCGTTCACGCATTGAGGCCGGGATGACATGATGTAGGCTAGTAAAGACCTGGTAGAGGTTGATATTACTGCTGCCTGCAATTATCAAGTCAGTTCGCAACACTGTGGTACACATTTCACCCTACTGCTGTAGTGTAAACAGCTAATTGCACACAGCATACTTAAAACAGAAATTCAGACTACAAATGCTACCATCCGTTTCTGTTACCGTGACATCACGATATTGGAGCACAAGTATTTGTATGACAGAGGCAAGCTACGCATTATAGTAAAGTCAAAACAACCCATGATGGGAATGTTTCCAAATGAACGAGGAGAGGACAGCGTCATCGCAAGAAACTGATCTGAAACTAATCATGCTTTTAATTTTTGGGGCCATTTTCTCCTTTCTCCTCTCCAATATAATTACCACATGCCTCCTCTGTCCGTCTGGGGAGGGTGTAGACTACCACATGCCTCCTCTGTCCGTCTGGGGAGGGTGTAGACTACCACATGCCTCCTCTGTCCGTCTGGGGAGGGTGTAGACTACCACATGCCTCCTCTGTCCGTCTGGGGAGGGTGTAGACTACCACATGCCTCCTCTGTCCGTCTGGGGAGGGTGTAGACTACCACATGCCTCCTCTGTCCGTCTGGCGAGGGTGTAGACTACCACATGCCTCCTCTGTCCGTCTGGGGAGGGTGTAGACTACCACATGCCTCCTCTGTCCGTCTGGGGAGGGTGTAGACTACCACATGCCTCCTCTGTCCGTCTGGGGAGGGTGTAGACTACCACATGCCTCCTCTGTCCGTCTGGGGAGGGTGTAGACTACCACATGCCTCCTCTGTCCGTCTGGGGAGGGTGTAGACTACCACATGCCTCCTCTATCCGTCTGGGGAGGGTGTAGACTACCACATGCCTCCTCTGTCCGTCTGGGGAGGGTGTAGACTACCACATGCCTCCTCTGTCCGTCTGGGGAGGGTGTAGACTACCAATTGCCTAACGCACACGGAGGTTCACACCATCTCACCTAGATCCCCTCCCTGCTGAACAGAGGAGTCGCTATTGCGATGGCCGGGACTCGTACCCCACCCGCGAACACTGCCAATTGTGTCCGCAGGGGTGACTGACCCGGCCGGATGTACTGCTGCCGGGAATTGAACCCGGGTCTCTGCGGTGGTAGACGAGTGCTTTTACCTCTACACCACCCAGAAACCCCTAATCGTGTGTTTTTGGTAATATACAGTATACAGTACTGTATATTTGTATGTCTTGCATGTTATAAATGTCTGGATGTAATAGTACTGTATATCTGTATGTCATGTATGTCATAAATGTCTCGATGAATTGAAAATGGGGGACCCTGATGTAAACAAGACGAAAGTCTTTCTCTGGTCTGCATCCCCTTAAAGGGGAACTATTTGACTATTTCTTTCACTATTTGGGCACTTTTACACAATTCCTGTGAGTTTATGGAACACCCCTGTAATTTTTTATTTTTTTAAATTCATTGTTTTGTATTTCTAATCAAGTCCTCAAAAACAGCATTTTTCTACCTCAAGATCTTAAGCCGTTTTGAGCCTGGGCTCCAACCACAATGGTAAACCACTGCCTCGCCTGAACATTATCATGCAGCGGTGTCTCTCTGACATCACAAATCAGCACATTTTCAGATGACTCAGTTCAGTGAGGGTGAATATTGTGAGAGGAGAATTGGAAGAATGCGCCAATATGAGAATTAGAGACATAGATCATATTAATATAAGTCCACATAGCTAGGAAACAATGCTAAACACTGAAAAAGGCCATTTATAAGATAGTTCCCTTTTAAAAATTGTTTGTATTGAGCCGTACTGTATTGTACCCATTCTGCAATCTGTTAATAAAGTTTCAATGAATCAATCATACATTGAGACATTGTTTTCAGTTCTCAAGGTCTGTTTGAAGTGTGTCGTGACACTTCTGTTAAAAGGATTGTTTTACCTTCCAGTTGAACCTCCCTTGATGACATGGCCCTCTTCTCACATTGTAAACATCCCACTTCTTGAAGATGTCTAAAGCATCAGCGTATATATAAACTTTGACACTGTATGGTTTTACATAGTAGCTATATATATATACAGAATGACTAATACAAACCCAGCATCATAAGGCAGTTACTGGACTGCAGCACTTAGTAACGGCAATGCCAAAATAAATTCTGATCTAATATTCTATTGTTGTAAACAAACCAATATGTATATTTCACAACACAGCAGTGTGTATTGCTTTGGGTCAGTAGGTCCTAAGAGCTTACATATTGGAAGCTTCAAAATCAGTAATAATAATCAGTAATGAATGACTCTAGTTTCCACAGTACGGGTTGAGAGTGTTCTACTGATCAGATACAAATCTGTTATCAGTTGCTTCTATGGTGAATGCAAAGCCTTTGATAAACAGAGTTTGGCCATTGCAGTTTTCAATGGCAGCCTAGCTCCACAATCCTGCTCCATGCCATTGCTAGATAACTGGAGATGGCAGCTGATCTATAGAATGTTGGGCATGTCACCATGGTGATGTTATGGGGAGTATTGTGAGTTATGCTGCCTCCAAATCGAACTTGTGAGTTTGTAGTCTCGAAATCGGAAGTATACGATATGCTTGGCACTCAAGTGGTTAAAGTTGTGAGGATACCGTTGCTAGGCAACTGGGCAATGCATCTTGAAGCCACAGATATATAATTAATTTAAACAAACTTCCACGAGCTTCGCCATTATTAAGAACATCATCACCACATCACAATTTGTGAACTCTTGAGCTTTCGTAAAATGTCCACTTGTGAAGTCGTGAACACTGGCCTCTGTAAAAACATAGTGAACACGACCCCATTTGAAGGCACCATTATTTACAGACAATACCGACAACATGGTGACCACAGTAGCCTGGACAAACTCTCTCTATCAATGCTCAAAGCTGCCGTGACACATGATGTACTATACTGATGTCATATAAAGTAAGTATATTCTATGCACTATATTACATATTACAAACCGTGTCATCTGACACAATGTCTTATAGGATATCCCGTCAACAAGTGACAAAAGAGCTACAGATAACCAACCAGCCAAAAGCCGAACACAGCCCAGCATGCGTTTCAGTTGCTGGAGAGAGCAGATGGAGGACATCTTGATACAGTGGCATCCCAGCTAGTTGGCATGTGTTCTAACAGAATGTCAAGACATGCTCTGGGAACACAAGGTTCACATTATCGTATTATTATTATTGCATTATCAGCAGTTCAGAATAAATAGCCTTTTTCAACAATAAACAACATCAATGTTATTCTCAGGAGCGCAGCCACAGAGATGCTAGTCAACACTGCTATAGGAACGAAACACTGACACCGATACACACTATGGACAGCACCAGGGAGGGGTACAAACACAGCCATCATAGGAATTCCAGTTTTTACTCCACATGCTGCAAGAGTGAAGTTCTGCTACACCAGTGCTCTCCTACCCAGGGGGTAGGATGTGTATCTGTCAGATGAGCAGGGATGACCAAATACTTAGCTCTTTTACAACATTTGAAAAGAGCTGCAGTGACAATGTGATAAATGTGCAGTAGGATGGCAGACTGCCGTAAAACAATATGGATACATGATGGGGGACTCGTACCATAGCAATATATAAATACATGATGGGGGACTCGTACCATAGCAATATATAAATACATGATGGGGGACTCGTACCATAGCAATATAAATACATGATGGGGGACTCGTACCATAGTTGTAACGTTAGTTTAGGTTCGTGTTAACGTTAGATAATGTACAAAATAAACGTTTTCCGCTGCTATAAACGTTGCACTTTTATTTTGACAACCCCAGAAAGGAAGTCATTATATATGCTTTACTATCCTCCTGTTCTGCGTTAGCTCCGGTTAGCTCAGAGCGTCCGGTATAACAATATACCAGCCATTGGATTACTGTTTTCTAAATTGGGGAGGCTTTTAATCGTCAAGGTAAGAGGATTTCAAGTCATGGTATCCATAAACTTCAATCGGTTCGGATCTTTTGAATGAATGAGAATGTAAACAAACACGGCGTCACGTTGAAATCACTGGTATATTTGCTTATAAAACGTAATTGTCTAATTCAATTATTTTTTATTTCTCCACGTGGTGAATACACAGGTCACAACATGTTTACATGAACGTTTTGGAGTTGTATTTGGAGTGTATTCTGCAATCTGTTAATAAACTTTTCAATCAATCAATCAAACTATACACTGTAAGGCTCCGGATCTGCCTCACTTCCAGTGATGAAGCTAAGCTATGCTAACGGAGCGACTGTTCCCTAAGCTAAATGCACGCACAGAGACAAAAAAGGTATGTATCTTCTTGTCTAACTCCAGGGAAGATGTTAAATAAGCTAATTTCCCAAAATGTTGGAGTTTTCCTTTAAGGTACCTGCAGTATATACCCTGTTTCTCATTTGTGTCATACATATTTTGCTCAAGAAATGAGACTGAAATGAAACCCAAACCAAAAGCGGTATTCCACAAGTCTTTTGCATTGCGGACAGATTGGTTTTCTCCTGTTGAGCCCACGACTTAGAAGAACGTATTACATAGTGCTGGTTTTATTATTGGTTCCTTATTAAGGATGTTCTTTATGGAATTGCTGTTTCATCGGATCACTTAACATGACAGTGTGTGTGTGTGCATGTATGTGACATGCTCAAATGCCGCGAGACACATTTGAATCTACAACGACATTTTCCCTCCATGTCGTTGTACCTCTGGAATTCTGTTACATCACAGGCGCTGTCATAATGTCAAACAGTGTGGTTGAATGAAATCATGTCATGGATAGACTTGTGGTTTCATTTGGGGTTTTGTATAACATTTCTATACATAGAGGGAATAGAGGAGGAGAGATTAGCTGAGCAGATAAACTGTCGGCAGCTTGGTGTGTTTTGTTACCATAGAGACGACCGAAACCTTCGCCAAAGGCCTGTCCCGACTAAGGATTTGTATAGTCGACTTTGATTGGCCAAAATTTGTCTGGTAGTCGACTACCCGAATGCAAAAAAGAAAATATAGAAATTAGAAATATATATATATATATATCTTTTTTTTATCATTCCATTTGGGCTGTGGGGGGTGCTTAATGTCTGAAGGAGTCGACTGAAGGCTTCTTGTCCTCTACGAAAGCATGCAATTCATCCACTGATGGATACATCTTGATATTTGTCCAGTGTGTTCATTAGACGGGTGAAATCCTCTTTCAGTGCCTCTGTGCCCGTTTTCTTAGGCAGTTAGCCTCGCTGATATGCGCGCCATTAGTGTTAGCCACGCTTCTAGGCCTCTTTGCTTTTGGAAAGAATGATAAAAAATATATATATATTATACTTAAAAATAAAAAATATTTGCATTCGACTAAAAGGTTGGCAGTCGACTTTGGCTCTTTTCGATCGATTCATTAGTCGACTATTCGACTAGTCGAGGTCAGCCCTACTCTCCACACTATGTTAGCACTGTGCCAGCATCGGAGAGAGGTCTGGCTGAACCTATTATCATCCCACTATAGGGGGAAAAGACTCTCTGGCTTGTTATATTTTGTTAAAAGAATGGCGGTTGTAAAGTTGTTTTCTGAGCCAAATGGTACTTTATAGAACCTGGACAAGAAGTAGTGAAGAAGCGCTCACATCACTAAATGGTTTTACCGCCATTTGCAGAATCATCAGTGGCATCACACCTGGGGGTTCCATACAGAACCAATCGGTTCCTCAGTGGCTCCATCATTGTTTATGGTGGGATTAGAGAAACATTTGGTTCTGGGATGGTACTATTTCAGAACCGACTTCCTAATAGCACCTCAGAGTAGAGGTCCTATACTGAATTCCTCTATGATTA
Source organism: Notolepis coatsorum (assembly GCF_963971535.1). NCBI lineage: Eukaryota > Metazoa > Chordata > Actinopteri > Aulopiformes > Paralepididae > Notolepis > Notolepis coatsorum. Next base: position 105,111,824 of record NC_140165.1, read on the forward strand.
TGAGTAATACTGTGGCCATTCAATCTCTGTGCTGTGTTGATATCATCATTATACCATGTAATACTTTGTAAACTGCTTTGGCAATATTGCAAAAAAAAGAAAATACAGTCATGCCAATAATACATTTTTGAACTGAACAGAGAGAGAGAGAGAGAGAGAGAGAGAGAGAGAGAGAGAGAGAGAGAGAGAGCGAGAGAGAGAGAGAGAGAGAGAGAGAGAGAGAGAGAGAGAGAGAGAGAGAGAGAGAGAGAGAGAGAGAGAGAGAGAGAGAGGGGAGTAAATATAGACAGAAACAGGAAGCAAACAACTTGTCAGGAGGTTTGTTGAGCAGGAAGTGTGCTGGTTTGAAGAAGAAGAAATCTAAACACACACACTCATACACATAGACACACATACACATACACATACACACACACACTCACACACACTCTGTGTCCTCTTTTAAGTCTTGCTTGCCGTCGTGGAACATCTGGTGAATGTCAAAACACCTCCACACCTTCATCCCCCTCCTCGTCTGCATCATTCTCTCACCTGACGCACGCTCAAACTCTTCCCCCGTCTCACTCTATCCTTCTCCCAATAATAATGTCCTCCTCTCGTCTTCTTCTTCTCTCATCCCAAAGACCCCATAGTCAAAAGCAGAAGCCGCACAAAAGCACAGAAGAAGAAGTAGAAAGAAGGTGTGGCTTGTTATTAATGCAAATACAGGGTGTTTTGGGATTGGTTGATTGATTTTGGGGGGGGGGGGGGCGAAGGTGGAGCCTAATGAGGGAGTGGAACCAGGATATCCACGTAGTTGATGGGGAAGAAGCCCGATTGGCCATGGATCATGCCCTCATACCAGTTGTCGTCGATCTGATTGGTCAGGGTGATGATGTCGCCTTCCTTGAAGCCCAGCTCACCCTCGTTCTCTGGCTCGAAGTCATAGGTCGCACGGCAGCACGGCTGGTCCAGAGGAGCTGGAGAGAGAGAGAGAGAGAGAGAGAGAGAGAGAGACAGAGAGACAGAGAGAGACAGAGAGAGACAGAGAGAGATCTTTCTTCACTCTTACATCTAAGAGGAGTTTTCCTGGAGTTCTTCACCGAGGGATCCACCGATCCACCTAGTGCTAAGTACACCATAATCCTATCTTTTACTCCACTCTGAAACATTTTCCTTTCCCTCCCACTCTGCTATTTCTCTACTACCTCGCTTCCTCCCTACTCCCTTCACCTTTCTCCCTGCCACTCTTGACACCACAATGTGTCTCATACCTATATCCACAATCTGCTCCTCCAGAACAGATTCAACCCACCCACGGCAGTTTGCTAGCAACCCGGCTAATCGCTTCTACCCTCCTACAGCCACTAATACACCTGTCACAGTAAGTGAGGCTTATGGAATTGTCAATCAGCAGTCAAGAAAGCTGACTTCATTATTGCCTACGCCCATAGTCAAAATCTGCAGTTCCTGGCTCTAACTGAGACCTGGATAACCCCCAATAATTCATCAACACCTGCAGCCTTATCTACAAACTATAACTTCACTCACACACCTCAACCTTCCAGATGGGGTGGAGGCACTGGCCTCATGACATCTCCTTCATGGGCTACAAACTTAACACCACCCTCCAGGTCCGCTCGATCACTTCCCAGATGAGCTGGACATGCTTCTAAGCTCCTTACCGGAAGATGGTACCCCTCTCCTTCTATTGGGCGACTTCAACCTGCCTGACTCATCTCAGTCGGTCACAGTGGTCTCCCTCCTACAATCCTTTGACCTGACTCCCAATGCCATGCCTCCCACCCACAAAGCAGGCAACTCCTTGGATCTCATATTTTCCCGTAACCCAGCATCATTAACACCACGGTAACTCCCATACATGTATCTGACCATTCCTTCATATCCTTCTCACTAACTCTCATGCTTAACCGAAAGGTCTTCACCCCAACTCAAACCGTCTCACTCAGAGGTAACCTGCCCTCCCTATCCCCCTCCACCCTCTCCTCTGACATACTATCCGCTCTACCTTTGAGTGACACCTTCTCTGCTCTCCCCACAGAGATGGCAACCTCCACCCTCCTCTCAGCCCTTGCAAACTCCTTCGACAAGCTCTGTCCCCTCGTTGAGAAACCTGCCCGCCGTTCCTCACCCAGTCCATGGCTGACGGATGCAGTGAGAGAACAAAGTCCTGAGAGCGGCTGAGAGGAAGTATAGAAAGTCACGCCTCACTGCTGACATCAACACATATCACAACCTCTTGTTAACATTCTCCAAAACCATTACTAATGCCAAAGCTTCTTTCTTTCACCATAGGATCGAGGCCTCTGCCAAGAACCTTCGCAAACTGCATGCTTCCATGTACTCCCTCCTCACTCCCCCCCCACCCCCTCCTCCCTCATCTTTCTCTGCCGAATACTTTGCGTTCTTCTTTGAGGAAAAAGTGGAGAACATCCGCAGCTCCTTCTCCCAACCCCCACCCATTCCAAATACTGAATCGAGAACCTCATCCTTCACTCATCTTTCTCTCCCATTACAGAAGCCGAGACCCTGACGCTGGTAACGTCGAACCGTCCGACTACATGCCAGCTGGACCAGCTACCCTCCCCACTCCTCCAGACCATAGCACTGGACATCCTCCCATTCCTAACTGCAACCATCAACTCCTCACTCAACTCGGGGGTGGTCCCCACCTCCCTAAAACAAGCCAGAGTCACACCGCTCATAAAAAAACCAACCCTGAACCCCACCATCATAGGCAACTATCGTCTTCTCTCCTTCCTTTCTAAAACACTTGAACGTGTTATATCCAACCAACTTACTGCTTATCTCTTACAGAATGACCTCCTAGACCCTAATCAGTCTGGCTTCCGGACTGGCCACTCCACAGAAACGGCCCTCATTGCGGTCACAGAGGCACTTCACTTAGCCAAAGCGAAAGGCCTCTTCTCTGTCCTGATTCTCCTAGATCTATCTGCAGCCTTCGACACAGTCAACCATCAGATCCTCCTTGCGGCCCTCGCAGGAATGGGAGTGGCTGGCTCTGCGCTGACATGGCTGACATCATACCTCAATGACCGCTCCTACCAAGTGTCATGGAGAGGGACTCTGTCTGCGACCCGCCCCCTGCAGACGGGTGTCCTCCAGGGCTCGGTCCTAGGACCCCTTCTCTTCTCCCTCTACACTAAATCACTGGGTAACAATTTCAGTAAACAAATTTTGGTTTCAGTGTAATTTGGTTTCAGTGCATTGCAGTTCCAACATAAAACATAGAACATATAACATATAACATCACTTACAACGTACATACTACATGCAGTTAAAAGAAAACACAATTACATAGATTACAGTTCAGAGTTGTCCATGTCAGCAGAGGTAAGAGGTTGAACCGGGATGTTTTGGTGGTCAGGGATCTGTAGCATTATCCCGTCTCATGGCTTCTCGTATCATTGTTATGCCGATGATACTCAACTCTTCCTCTCCTTCCCTCCCTCAGATATCCACGTCTCTGAGCGGATCTCGGCTTGTCTGTCCGACATCTCCGCCTGGATGACGACCAACCACCTCAAACTGAACCTAAGCAAAACAGAATTGCTCCACCTGCCGGCCAAATCCTCCCCCCTGACCGACCTTTCCATCACAGTTGAGAATGCAGCTGTGACCGCGTCCCAGACCGTCAAGAACCTTGGTGTTGTCCTCGATGACCAGTTGAACTTCTCTGCTCACATCGCAGCGACAACCAGAACCTGCAGATTCCTCCTGAGCAACGTCAGAAGGATCCGTCCCTTCCTGACAAAAAAAGCCACCCAACTCCTTGTCCAATCAACAGTCATCTCCCGCCTCGACTACTGCAACGCACTGCTTGCTGGCCTCCCGGCCACTGCCACCAAGCCTCTTCAACTCATTCAGAACGCAGCGGCCCGCCTGATCTCAAACCTACCGAAGTCGGCCCATGTCACCCCACTTCTTAGGGACCTGCACTGGCTCCCCATTGCTGCACGAATCCGCTTCAAGGCCCTCGACCTGGCATACCGTGTGGCAAAGGGAACCGCTCCCGCCTACCTCCAGTCAATGGTCTCTAACTACACACCCTCAAGACCCCTACGCTCTGCATCTTCTGGCCGCCTCAGACCTACTCCTATCCAAGCTCCGTGAGGGTCATCAAAGAGAAGTCGCCTATTATCAGTCCTTGCCCCACAATGGTGGAATGAACTACCCACCCCAGTTAGGACAGCCGAAACCCGTCCAATCTTTCGCCGTCGACTAAAGACGCACCATTATCTGAAATAAATTTAAAAAATTTAAATAAAAATCTAACCCTAACTAACCTTACCGTCATGCACTTGTCCTAATAAACTAACCTACACTGTAGCACTCAACACTTTGATGAACATTGTTACTCAGCTGATAGAGTTGTACCCTTCCTGATGACTTGTCGTACAGAACTTGTAAGTTGCTTTGGATAAAAGCGTCAGCTAAGTCAAGTCAAGTCAAGTCAAGTCAAGTCAAGTCAAGTCAAGTCAAGTCAAGAGTTTTATTTGTCACGGCATACAAGTATACAATGAAATGCGGGTGGTCTTGCCCGCAACGATGTGCAATACAGTAGTAACAACATATAATAGAATCCAATAAACAACATTGTGCAATAACAGTAACATAGTAGGGCATATCGGTATTTGTACATAAGTTATTTACAGAGCATGGAGGACATGCTAGGTCCTGTGTTAGTGCATACACTGTTAGCTACGGATGAGGCACTGGGTCTTTCTGTACATTGCTATTTTATACAATCTCAGGTTATACTATACTATTTTTAAAGTGACCTTTCCTTAGTGGCCATAAGTGTGGGCGTGTGCAGCATGAGTGTGTGCTTGCTCATGTTAAAGTGGCTGCTAGTGTGTGAGCGTGTACAGTGTGTGTGTCGTGTGTGTGCTCATGTGTGCTTGTGTGTGGAGAGTTCAGTGTTCAAGGCTCTGATGGCCTGGGGGAAGAAGCTGAGCCGAAGCCTCTCTGTCCTCTCTGTCCTCTCTGTAGCTAAATGACTAAATGTAAATGTAACACTGTACCTCTACCAGTACAACAGAAATGTCTGGCAGAACCCATCAGTATTTAGAAATAGAGAGAACAATTTCACAACCAATCACAATCAACTAGGGCAGATTGGCATTCTAAACAATTCTATAATGTCTCTTCTCTCTCTCTCTCTCTCTCTCTCTCTCTCTCTCTCTCTCTCTCTCTCTCTCTCTCTCTCTCTCTCTCTCTCTCTCTCTCTCTCTCTCTCTCTCTCTCTCTCTCTCTCTCTCTCACACACACACACACACACACACCTGGTGATCTTCCGGGGGACTTGGCAGAGTGTAACCCTCCATTGTGGCTCTCGCTGGGGGGGAGGAGCTCCAGGGTCATACGGGGTCTAGGGACATACTCCTTCCTGGGTTTGCTGCTGGCCTCCTTTATCCTGGGGGAGGAGAGGGAGGAGTTTTGAGCCTTCAGAACGTTTTATAAGAAACATACAGTTTCTGCCTTCAGAAAGTTCTATGAGAAACATAGTTTCTGCCTATAAGAAACATAATTGTTGTTTCTATACTAACCTACTAAATATCATCCATATTTCTGGACTGTTGTAGTATTTATATGTGTACTAACCTATCATCCATCTTGTTGGACAGTTGTAGTATTTCTATGAGGGATGAATATGAATTCGGGAAAGCATGGATAATGAGAACATAATTATTTCTTTATGTTATGTGCTCCATTGACGCTCCGCCTAGGCGCACCATCCATTCGCCGTCATAAAACTACTTGTTGGACCGCCGTCAACAACTACCTGTAGGACCTGTAGTGTTAGTTTGGACATTTTCTTGTGTATCTCGGCTGCTCCAGGACAAGCAACGCCTCCCCGACATGTTCAAAAGCATAGAGAAAGCTTGTCTTAACCCTTTCACTGCCACACGACAGAAGGTTAACCCTTTACTATCACACAACCGACGGTCGCCTGGAGCAGCCGAGATACACGAGAAAACGTCCAAACTAACACTACAGGTCCTAGTTTCAAGTTTCAAGTTTCTTTAATAGTTGTCATACAGAAGTACAGAATACTTTCATACAAAATGCTTCTTACTGTTACGCTCCAGAGACTGTGCTAGACAAGATAGTATCAAATAACATAGTATAGCATGTAATTTTAGAAGAAGAAAATGAGGTCACAGTGTTCGGTATAGACATATGTACAATGTTCTGAGTTACCATATAATATACAATACTATGCAGTGTACTAATGTACAGTACTATATAGTGCAAAGCAGAAATGGGATGAGGTACAATTTAGGTACAATTTACAGTAAGGTGTACGAGTTATAGTGCAATCCTTCATCAACAAATATAAAGTGTGGGGAGTGGGTGCTACAGTGTGTTTGTTTAAAGTGGGTGTGTGCTATAAAGTGTGTGGAGTGGGTGCTACAGTGTGTTTGTTTAAAGTGAGTGTGTGCGTGTGGATGTGTGTGCTATGTGCGTTTGGTGGTTGTTGTTGTGTAGTGTTCATTCATTGTTCGTTTAGCAGCCTGATGGCCTGGGGATAGAAGCTTCTTCTGAGTCTTTCTGTGCTCGCCTTGAGACTCCGGTATCGCTTGCCTGACCGCAGCAGTTCAAAGAGGCAGTTGTTCGGGTGACTGGAGTCTTTAATGATTCTCTTCGCCTTGCCCTTGCAACGCTTGTTGTAAATGTTCTGGAGGGTGGGGAGCCCCCCTCCAATTGTGCGAACGTGTCACTCTTTGTAGTCTGCTTCGGTCTTGTGCAGTGCTATTCCCAAACCAGGAGGTGATGTTGCCGGTCAAGATGCTCTCTATTGTACATGAGTAGAAGTTCTTAAGGATCTTCTGACTGACTTGGAACTTCCTTAGGCGCCTGAGGAAGTAGAGGCGTTGTCGTGCCTTCTTCACAACACTGTCAATGTGTGTGGTCCATGTCAAATCCTCGGATATGTAGGCTCCGAGGTACTTAAAGCTGTTGACTCTCTCAACCGGTGCCCCGTTGATGCTGAGGGGGCTGTAGTCCTTGACCCCCGACCTCCTGAAGTCCACAATCATCTCCTTTGTTTTGCTGACGTTCAGGGAGAGGCTGTTTTCCTGGCACCATCCCGCCAGGACCTTGACCTCTTCCAGGTAGGCCCTCTCGTCGTTGGCAGAGATCAGGCCCACCACCACTGTGTCGTCAGCAAATTTGATGATTGTATTGCTACTCCGCTGAGCCACACAGTCGTGTGTGTACAGGGAGTAGAGGAGGGGACTCAGAACACAGCCCTGGGGGGCCCCTATGTTGAGGGTGATGGATGAGGAGGTGCAGTTGCCTGCTCTCACCACCTGGGGTCTGCCAGTCAGGAAGTCCAAGACCCACTGGCAGAGGTCATAGTTCAAGCCCAGGTCCCTGAGCTTGGCTATGAGTATGGAGGGGACTATGGTATTGAATGCCGAGCTGTAGTCGATGAATAGCATTCTCACATAGTTCCCCTGCCTCGTGTCCAGGTGTGATGCTGCTGTGTGCAGCACATGGGCTATGGCGTAGTTGTTGACAGGAATATGATTTATAGATAGCCTAGCTATCATTTATCTGTTTAAAGTTGTCACGAGTTGTCATGGGTTTGTGCTGGTATGACAAATACAAATGCAGTTACTGCATTGCGATGCTTTTGTTCTCCAGACACACACTGTTCCAAATATTATAAAAAATATTTCCACTACTCCAAATCAATAAAAGAATGACATACTATACGTATCTTTTGACGGCGGACACGGTGGTCATGTCAGTTTAACGATCAGACACGGAAAACTACGTCATTGGAACTTGGTGTTAACCGCTGCTTTTTCCTCATGTATGGAACATTTAATATTTAGGCTATTTATTATTCGTATGTATGAATAATCCATTAGATAATAGACTTTAGAAACAAAATCTAAAGGGCCAATTTAAATGTGTAGATAGACGTGAGCATTTTCTTTACCTCTTAAGCATTGGACCGTCACACACTCGCGCGCACGTCATTGTGTAAGAAACTCCAGAATGTTACCTTTCAAAAGAGACCAGACTCATGCATGTGCTATACGTATAAAGTATAATAAATCGCAAATGACTTTGGGTATGCAATCGTCAAAAACTAGCTCCATTTTGCCCGATGCTTAACACTTTGAATGCAGACGACGACTATTCTCGTTTTATCAGACCGATAAAAGTGCCGACGACGAGAAATGTCGCTTGATTTTTTTATTAGCGATCTGAATTCATATTTCATCAACAGAGTCTCCCGTTGGTACAGCAGCCCCTGTAGGAGCTCAGATGGGAAAAAACCGCCCCCTATCGTCTATCCCTGTGTAACTGCAGGTCAGTCGATTAGACTGGGAGATCCCTGTGGGGATCTGTAGAGGTGGAGCCAACTGGCTCCATTGTGCTGGCGAGCCGTCTGATGATGAGGGATCTGATCGCGAGTTGGAATGCAGCCTGGAATATATATTTACAGCAGCCAATAATCAATCAATAAACGCGATCGATATTTTGAATGGCGATCAGGAATTGGAATAATCTTTTTGGAGAACATCTGATCTAAGGTAAGGAGTCTATGTTACCAGTCTTGGGGTAATCGGAGCTGTATTCACTGAGATAACAGCGTGTGCCCTATGTGTGTGTGTGTGTGTGTGATCTTGAGGAAATGGATAATAGATTTTTCAGCCCGCCTCTATAGCGTGCATAAGTACACATATACTATCGATAATCTAGCGTTTATTTGAAAACGATTCATAAATAGGTCGACAAATGACAACGTGTCTAGTGTATTCGCGAATATTCCAATAAATGCCGTTTATGGGGGAATCTTTCTATTTTCCCGGAAATTTGCGAGAGAACGATAGCTTTTCGAAATGCTATAAAAAGGATATGAACCGATTAAAAAACTATCCGTTTCGACAATGTTGACTGCAAACAAGTCATTGATAAGCGACGGGCAGATTAGACACATAGCCATAATTTAAAACATAGGTTATGCGTTTTTAACGCTAACATTGAAGTGGATGATGGCATTCAACTGGGTAAAAAGGTAAACAAGGTCGGCACTGATAGTGTGGTTAAGAGGTTAAAGATTAGTTTCTGACACAAAGTATCATGCTTAAACCTTTTCTGCTCTATAAAGCTGATTTTGTTTTCAGAAAAGCACACAAATATTAGATGAGATGAGATTAAACTTTATTGTCAGAGAACAACTAAGGTCGCTTTCACACAGGGGCTGTTTGGTCCGGACTTTCGGACCAGAATTCGATAGTCCGGTTTTTCGGGTCTGTGTGAATGCACGTCGAACTCGGTTCGCGGACCAAACAGTCGAACTCTGGTCCGCCTGAAAACGTAGGTCTTGGTTCGGCTTCATCGAACCAAATGCGAACCAAATATAGGAAGTTGTAGTGGGCACTTACATGGGCACTTACCTGGACGGGACATAATCCACCTACACTGTCACTTTAAGGACACGGGGCATCCGGGGTATCTAGAGCGGCCATATTAACGCTTCACTTGGTTTGTTGTGGTATCCATGGTTATGCTATTAAATGATGCACACTGATGTGTGGTCAAAGAAACTTCACTCTCTTTGGTCGTGATTTCCCGTCTCCTACATTGGTGAACCTGACGTTCTTGGACGCTTTCAAGGACGATTGAACAATGGAAGAGGCAATCGCGCTGAAGTTTATGGAAGCAGCAGTCGCGCTGAAATTGCCAGAGTTCTGGGAAACGCAAGCTACTGCATGGTTTGTGCAGGCGGAGGCGCAGTTTGCAATAAAGAAAATAACGGAGGATGACACTAAGTACTATCACGTTGTCGCTGTGCTGGGGACTAACACGGCAGCCAGAGTGGTGAGTCTACTCACAAACCCTCCGGCGCATGACAAATATGGCACGCTGAAGGCACACTTGTTGAAGTGTTTTGAACTGTCTGAGGTGGAACGAGCTAACCGGCTGTTTTCATTGCAAGGTCTGGGCGACAGTAAACCGTCTGAGCTTATGGATAGGATGCTGGCGTTGATGGGAGAGCATGAGCCCAACCATTTTCTCTTCCGACAGCTGTTCTTGCGGCAGTTACCGGCTCAGGTAAGGGCCGCCTTGGCAAACACAACAATAAATGACTGCCGTATGTTAGCCGCGGAGGCGGATAGGTTCTTTTTGGCCAGCCAGCAGCAACACTGTACGGCCGTGTTCTATCATGACCAACCCTCTACCTCTCACCATGGGGATTATACCGTCGCTGCTGCGGTGGCAGCCCCTCGCCAGCGAGGGAGAGACACTGGCTGGTGTTTCTTTCACACCAAGTATGGAGCCAGGGCTAACCAATGCCGTCCCCCATGTACTTACAAGGGGCCGGGAAACGCCCGGGCCGGCGCTCAACAGTGGCCATGAGCGTTGGTGGGGCCGGCAGGCTACTGTTTATTCGGGACAACATCTCAGGCAGGCGTTTCATGTGCGACACAGGGGCACAGAGAAGCGTGCTGCCTGCGTCAAGGGTGGACACCCTGGCCGACGGGCATGGACTCCCTATGGAAGCTGCCAATGGTACTACGATCCGCACGTATGGCAGTAGGCTAGTGGAGTTGTGTTTTGGTGAGCGGCGGTTTAGCTGGAACTTCATTACTGCTGATGTGTCTGTGCCCCTGCTGGGTGCTGATTTTCTGTGTGCCTATGGATTGTTGGTGGATGTCAGGAACAATCGATTGATCGACGCCACCACCTTTTGTTCATTTGAATGTACTGTCGGGGCAGCGCCTCCTGTGGGTTTGTCTAACATGTTGTCTGTTACAGATGAGTTTCACCAGCTGCTAGCCGAGTTCCCTGTCCTTACCCAGCCCACTTTCTCGTCCTCCACCAGTAAGCACGGTGTGGAGCATCACATCGCTACGGCAGGTGCGCCAGTCTACTCTCGGGCTCGGCGCCTAGATCCTGCCAAGCTGGCCGTGGCCAAGGCAGAGTTTTCCAACATGGAGAACCTGGGTATTATCCGTCGTTCTGACAGCCCATGGGCCTCACCTCTTCACATTGTCCCCAAGGCTGCCGGCGGGTGGCGCCCGTGTGGCGATTACCGCCGCCTTAACGAGGTAACCACACCGGACCGATACCCGGTTCCACATATTCAGGATTTTTCCACCCACCTGGCCCGGAAGCTCATATTTTCAAAAATAGATTTAGTTTGAGGTTACCACCAGGTGCCGGTCCACCCAGCGGACATCCCTAAGACGGCGGTGATTACTCCCTTTGGTTTGTTTGAGTTCTTGCGCATGCCATTTGGGCTTAAAAACGCAGCACAGACATTCCAGCGCTTGATGGACTCTGTGTTACGGGACCTGCCTTTTTTGTTTGTCTACCTAGATGACATCTTAGTCGCCAGTACCACCAAGGCAGAGCACTTGTCCCATCTCAGGACCCTTTTCCACCGACTCAGTCAGCATGGGCTCATAATTAACCCAGCTAAATGTCAGTTTGGGCTGTCTAGGATCGATTTCCTCGGGCACCACGTCACCAAAGATGGGGCAGTTCCCCTCCCATCTAAGGTTGACGCCATAGCAAATTTTCCACTGCCACCCACCATCAAGGCTCTGCAAGAGTTCCTTGGCATGGTACATTTTTACCATCGGTTTGTCCCCCGGGCTGCTCAGCTAATGCGATCTCTTTACGAGGCTCTCAGGGGTAAAATCGCCAAACATGTGGTGGACTGGACGGACGAGAGACGCAAGGCGTTTGTCGATACTAAAACCGCCCTGGCCAATGCAACCAGGCTGGCACACCCACTTCCCAACGCCCCTGTTGCCATCACCACTGATGCTTCAGACTATGCTGTTGGAGCGGTATACGAGGAGTGGGTGAGTGGGGCTTGGCAGCCACTGGCGTTTTTTAGCCGACAGCTTCGTCCTAATAAGTGCAAATATAGCACTTTTGATAGGGAGCTCCTCGCCCTCTATCTGGCCGTGCGGCATTTCCGTTCCCTGCTGGAGGCTCGTTCGTTCACGGCATTTGTAGACCACAAGCCACTCACTTTTGCTATGGCTAAAGTAAGTGAGCCATGGTCTGCCCGTCAGCAGAGGCATCTGTCATATATCTCAGAGTTTACCACGGATATTCAGCATGTCGCAGGCAGGGACAATCTAGTGGCAGACTGTCTCTCTCGGGCCTTGATCGGGGCCGTCCATGTTGGTTTGGATTATGCACGCATGGCCTCAGACCAGGTTTCCGACCTGGACGTTCAGGCCTACAGGACGGCCATCACAGCACTCAGGCTGGAGGATGTGGCATTTAATGAGGCTAACAGCACACTCCTGTGCGACGTTTCCACGGGGCGGCCGCGACCGGTGGTGCCCAGCAGTTGGAGACGTCATGTTTTTGACATCATACATGGTCTCTCTCACCCCGGTAACAGGGCGTCTCAAAAGCAGGTGGCAGCCAAGTTCATTTGGCACGGGCTGAAAAAGGATGTGAGCGGGTGGGTTAAGACCTGTGTGATGTGCCAGCGCGCTAAGGTACACCGCCACATTAAAGCTCCTTTGGCCCAGTTCTCCGTGCCCGAAAGGAGGTTTGACCACGTGAATGTGGACCTGGTGGGTCCATTACCCCCATCGCATGGTTTCACATACCTCCTCACGATGGTGGACAGAACCACTCGGTGGCCAGAGGCCGTTCCGCTGTCATCCACAACGTCCACTGATGTGGCTCGGGCGTTTATATATACGCGGGTGGCCCGGTTTGGTGCTCCGTCTGACCTTTCGTCGGACCGCGGACCTCAGTTCACCTCTGAGCTTTGGTCCGAGATTGCCAGAAACTTAGGCGTGAGACTGCACCGCACTACCGCTTATCACCCGCAGGCTAACGGTTTGTGTGAGCGGTTTCACCGGTCCATGAAGGCTTCTCTCCGAGCTACCCTTAGCGATGGTAGTTGGGTCGACAGGCTCCCGTGGGTCATGTTGGGTCTCAGGACCGCCCCCAAGGATGATCTCCAGTCATCGTCGGCTGAGCTGGTCTATGGCCAACCGCTGCGGGTCCCCGGGGAGTTTTTACCTGACACCACAGACCCCTGGTCTGCGACCCAGCAGCGCGTTTCAAACTTGGAGAACGCTAGGGCATTTGTGCCGGTCCCCACCTCGCAGCATGGTTTGCCACAGACTCGTGTTCCACCCGGCCTCCAGGCGACGGAATACGTGTTCATACGGCACGATGCCCACCGCGGGTCCTTTCAACCCCCCTACGATGGCCCGTTTCGGGTCCTACAGACGGGAAGTAAGACCTTCGTGGTGGACATTGGCGGTAAACCGGAACATGTCTCGGTGGACAGGCTTAAGCCAGCTCACTTGGATGTGGATCACCCCGTGGCACTCGACCTCCCCATGTTAAACCTCGTCACCATAGGTCGCTTTTTGAAAATATGAGTCCCTCACCGCCCATTAGGCACCTTGCCCCTTGCCCTCCCCGCCACTGCAAGGCCCCAGGGGGTCCCACGGTAGCTCATATGCCGGCTCCAGTTGTTCGGAGCCGTTATGGTCGGGAGGTCCGTCTACCGACCCGTTTTGTGAGTTAGTAGGGTGAATTCTGGGGGGACATATGTAGTGGGCACTTACATGGGCACTTACCTGGACGGGACATAATCCACCTACACTGTCACTTTAAGGACACAGGGCATCCGGGGTATCTAGAGCGGCCATATTAACGCTTCACTTGGTTTGTTGTGGTATCCATGGTTATGCTATTAAATGATGCACACTGATGTGTGGTCAAAGAAACTTCACTCTCTTTGGTCGTGATTTCCCGTCTCCTACAAAGTGATTATTATTACCACTGCTCGCAGCACTCACTGCAAAACAAGCACACTGCATCTAATCTCTCTATCTATCTATCTATATATCTGTGCATCTTGGGAAGAAGGAAGAAAAAACGCTGCTTATTATTATTACCGAGGCGCGCGGCTTATTATATTATTAATAAAACAGCTACTTGTGGGCACTCATAAAAACACCGTGGTCTACAAGTTGTTTAGCGAGAGGATGGTGGTAATGTGCTTCAATAGAACAATGGATCAATGCCATGTCAAAACTCGGCTCCGCTGATCTGGAGGACTCGCAGTCCACACACACACACACACACACACGCGTGCGCGCACACACGGGATCGCAGCCACACACACATTTCCACTGTCCAATAGACAAGCGCCCTTTTCGACAGCGTGACATTGTTCAGAAGGTCTCGGTCCGCCTGACAGATTTCTATGTGAAAGCAGGCGAACCAAATGAAGAATGCAACAATGTTGCAACTTCACCCCCAGAACCGCACCGAGTCCACCAAAACTATATGTGAAAGCGACCTTAACTAAATCTATTGGGCAGCTTACATATTAGTCTACAGGCAGCATAATAAGATTGCACCTGTTTTAGCAGGGGAGGGAAGGTGGCGTGTGTAATAATAGTGTTATTATTATATATATTTTTAGTTTGTGATTGTTCAATGTCGCCAAGTTAAAGGGGGGGGGGGGGTTCCACCTTCAGACAGTTCATAAAACTTAGTTTAGTTAAAAATAAGAATAAAGAGAGAGAGAACAAGTGCAGATGACAAATACAGTATGAGGAGGAATACATATATATTCATAATTGCATTGCATTTGCATTTCCAATCAATATTTGGTTAGGAAATACATTTGCTGGATTTAATGTGACTTCCTTTAATCTAATCTTCATTTGTTAATTTGATTACATCTGTTCCCATCTTGTATAAACTTCCGGTATAAACCATGCCCACTTCCGAATACAGATACAGATAATGTTGTTGGTTGAACAGATACAGATACAGATAATGACGTCTTCTATGTGTACTGACCTGTCATCCATCTTGCTGGATAGCTGTTGTAGTATTTCTGCGGAGCGGCTGTGATATTCCAGCTGAGCCCGGACCAACGCTGCCAACTGGCTCACCTGTTCTATCTACAACACACACACACACACACACACACGCACGCACGCACGCACGCACGCACGCACGCACGCACGCACGCACGCACAGACACACACACACAGAGACACGTGGAAAAACATAACCAAGATATGAAACTTGAAAATGTAAATCAAAAAATCTGACAAGCTCTTACATCTAATGTAAATGAGCGACATATTTTAAAAGATGGTTATAATGAGCTCCGCCTGTTTTCTACCCAGAAGACAACTGCTGTTTCCTCATTTGAGATTCAGTGGTGGTTGGAACACTGAATTTGACACATTACTCCCACTTAGAGGAAAGAGTGATATGTGCAGTAACCTCATTACAGAATAAATCAGAGCCTCTAGGTGGCGGTAGAACAGTCAATCGTCCCTAAACACTTTGTAGAAGAAGATCCCCCCCCCCCCCCCCCCCCGACTCACATGGCGTCATGTGAAGAACAGAAGGATACTTCATAAAAACATCACTATCTGGCGGCCGGGTAGCACAGCGGACTAAGCGTCTGTCTACCACCGCAGAGACACTGGTATCGAATCCGGCTGTCAGCGGTGCCTCCGGCTTGGCCGGTCGTCATACTGGCACAATTGGCAGTGTCAGCGGGAGGGAAGCCGGTGGGTGGTAATCTGGTCGTTGTAAACAGCGACTCCTACAGGTCGGTCAGGGCGCCTGCACAGCGAGGGAGGGAAATGGTGAAGGTAGTGTGACCTCCCACGCATTACACTTCACCAATGAGAGTCCTCGCTGCCAGGTGAAAAGAGGCTGCTGGCTGTCTCCTATGTATCGGAGGAAGCCATGTGATAGACTTCGGGGCTCCCTAGACCGACCAGTGGGGGGCACATGCGCACAACGACCAGGAAGGGGAGGGGGGAATTGGCATAATGACTAAATTGGGATGGGAGGAAAATACAGAAAATAGGAGGAGAAAAAGTGGATCACTATCTATCTCTATGACATCACTCTATCTATCTCTATGAACGCACTCTATACATCTCTATGACATCACTCTATACAGTGTAGGCAACCTTCCTCTTCTCATGTGCAGGTTCTATGTAGGTATATTTCTATCTCTATGACATCACTCTATCTGTCTCTATTACATCACTCTATACATCTCTATGACATACCTCTATATATCTCTATGACATCACTCTATACATATGAATGAAAGAATGAAATAATGAATGAATGGGTGGATGGATGGATGAATGAATGAATGAACGAATGAATGAATGAATGAATGAATGAATGAATCGATGGATGAATGAATGAGTGAAACATTCTTACATCACTCTCCAACAGGTTGAACATGCTCTGCTCAGCGATCTCTTTGCTCTCGTCAAACTTCTCCAGAGCCTGTTTGAGGTCGTCGTCCACGACTTTACCCTGACGCTTCTTCTTGTAGTCGAAGTCCAGTCGACGACCCTCCATCTTCCTCAGATGGTGCTAGTATAGAAGAGGAGAAAGAACCTTTTTAAATGTTTAAATGTTGTTGTTAAAAATATTATTCTTAAATCGTATTTAATATTTCTATGACCTGTATTTCTCTGAGGTCGTATAGGTTCTATGTAGTTATATTTCCAATACCTGTATTTCTTTGAGGTTGATTAGATTAGATTAGATAAAAATGTATTGTCATTATACAGCAAAAGTACAGTACAACGGAAATTTGTTTGGCATCCAACCAGTGCAAATGTAACAGTAAAGTCCAATAGTAATATACAAATGTACATGTGATTAAACTGGATATAAAAATGTCAAGTTAGACCGCGCTCTCAAAGTCTGACACTGGGTGCTGTAATCCCATAAAGTTGAATTGAAGAAAGCAGGAAAGCGGGACCAGCACTCTCAGGTTTTTATATTACCTGTATTTCCTTGAGGTTGTCGAGGTTCTATGTATGTATATTTATATTACCTGTATTTCCTTGAGGTTGTGCAGGTTCTATGTAGGTATATTTCTATTACCTGTATTTCTTTGAGGTCTTTGTCGTGAATATTCTGGAGTGGGTCGATGAAGTTCTGTTTGACCTCCATGTCCAGAGCATCTTTCACCTCCCCCAGCTCCCGCATGGACTCCCCAGAGTCGATCAGAGCCATGCCTGGGAGGAGGGAGAGAAGGAGAGGAGAGGAAGGAGGAGGAAAGGAAAGGAAAGGAAGGAGGAGGAGAGGAGGGCGGAGAGGAGGGGAAAAGGGAGGAGAGGAGGGCGGAGAGGAGGGGAAAAGGGAGGAGAGGAGAGAAGTAGAGGAGGGGAAAAGGAAGGAGAGGAGAGTGAGGAGAATGGAGGAGAGGAGGAGAGAGAGATGGGTTGTGGGGAAAGAGAGAGAGACAGATCCTCGGATAATTGGCCTATACTTCACTATGTAAACAGAACACATATAGGTTTTGGGAAAGTTTTAGGGATGTTTTGACCCTGCTGTCCTCACATTACTTGAGCAGGAGAGTGTGTGTGTGCATGTGTGTGTGTGTGTCATACCGAAGCAGGACTCCTCTCCAAGCTTGTGTGTGTGTGTGTGTGTGTGTGTGTGTGTGTGTGTGTGTGTGTGTGTGTGTGTGTGTGTGTGTGTGTGTGTGTGTGTGTGCGTGCGTGTGTGTGCGTGTGTGTGTCATACTGAAGCAGGACTCCTCTCCAAGCTCCTGTGTGTGTGTGTGTGTGTGTGTGTGTGTGTGTGTGTGTGTGTGTGTGTGTGTGTGTGTGTGTGTGTGTGTGTGTGTGTGTGTGTGTGTGTGTGTGTGTGTGTGTGTGTCATACCGAAGCAGGACTCCTCTCCCAGCTCGCGTCCAAACTTCTGCATGGCGTCTCCCAGCACGGTCTCAGCCTGAGGGTAGCCTGGACCCTTCTCCTGTCCACGCATCTTTGACATGGTGTTGCTCATACTGAGTCTAGCTCTGGATGCTACAGAGGAAGAGAGAGACATGAGGGAGCAGAGGGGAGAGAGAGAGAGAGAGGAAGAGAGAGACATGGGGAGAGAGAGGAAGAGAGAGACATGAGGGGGCAGAGGGGAGAGAGAGAGGAGGAGAGAGAGAGACATGCGGGGGCAGAGGGGAGAGAGAGAGAGAGAGGAAGAGAGAGACATGAGGGGGCAGAGGGGAGAGAGAGGAAGAGAGACATGAGGGGGCAGAGGGGGGAGAGAGAGAGGAAGAGAGATGAGACATGAGGGGGCAGAGGGGGGAGAGAGAGGAGGAGAGAGAGATGAGACATGAGGGGGCAGAGGGGGGAGAGAGAGGAGGAGAGACATGAGGGGGCAGAGGGGAGAGAGAAGAAGAGAGAGACATGAGGGGGCAGAGGGGAGAGAGAGAGGAAGAGAGAGACATGATGGGGCAGAGTGGAGAGAGAGAGGAAGAGAGATGAGGGGGCAGAGGGTGGAGAGAGAGGAAGAGAGAGAGAGAGAGAGACATGAGGGGGCAGAGGGGAGAGAGAAGAAGAGAGAGACATGAGGGGGCAGAGGGGAGAGAGAGGAAGAGAGAGACATGAGGGGGCAGAGGGGAGAGAGAGAGACGTGAGGGGGCAGAGGGGAGAGAGAAGAAGAGAAAGACATGAGGGGGCAGAGGGGAGAGAGAGAGGAAGAGAGAGACATGAGGGGGCAGAGGGGAGAGAGAGAGACGTGAGGGGGCAGAGGGGAGAGAGAGAGACGTGAGGGGGCAGAGGGGAGAGAGAAGAAGAGAGAGACATGAGGGGGCAGAGGGGAGAGAGAGAGGAAGAGAGAAACATGAGGGGGCAGAGGGGAGAGAGACAAGAAGAGAGAGGCGTGAGGGGGCAGAGGGGAGAGAGAGAGGAAGAGAGAAACATGAGGAGGCAGAGGGGAGAGAGAGAGAGGGATATAAGATAATACTGTGTATGTATATAGTTGCGTTTTGTTCCAGAAAGTGGCACTCTGTTACTGAACAGAAGGCGGTATTGAAGAATTCCTCTGAAAATACATATTCCAAGCGGCAACGTTTGGCATCTACTGTGAGTGTATATGTATATACTCAAGTTTCAAGTCTCAAGTTCAAGTTTTGTCTTATTTGTCACATATAAGGTAAATGTACATTACAGTGAAATACTTGGTTCTGTATGAACCCCCTGAGATTGTGCTTCATACAGTAAAAAGTCAAAAGAATAAAGGCCAAACACTATACAAAATATACAATATACAAACTAAAGTACAAAGTGAAGTACAAAATGCAAACGAGAAAGTACAAATCCAGCTTTTTATAATGCAGAAATGAGGTAGGGATGTAGTGCAAATCTTTTTGTAATAAAATAGATAAAATATTGTGTAGTGTTGAAAGTGTTTAAACCTTAAAGTGTCTAAAGTGAATGTTAAGGTGAATGTTTAAAGTGATTGTGTGCATGTGGATGTGTGTACAATGAATGTAGATGGATGGGCTAGTGTTGCATAGACTAATTGAGCATCCTGGTGGCCTGGGGATAGAAGCTCCTTTTGAGTCTCTCTGAACTCACAGACTCCGGTAGCGCTTGCCTGGCTGCAGCAGTGCAAAGAGGCAGTTGTTTGGGTGGCCAAAATCTTTGATTATTATCTTAGCCGTGGCCCTGCAACGCCTGGTGTAAATGTCCTGGGCCCTCATTTATAATTTTTTCTTAGAAAGTATTCTATTTTCATACGTAAGCACAGAATTTAGAATGTGTGCACGCACAAAAAAAAACTGGATTTATCAACTGTGCGTACACAGGTCCTACGCTCCTCCGTGTTGATAAATACCTCTTTGTTCTACCGTCAATGCTTGTGCATGATTATCCATATATGGTCATGAAACACCCCCCATGGGATGTGAAATAATGGACTGACCCGAGCGGAACTCTGAGAAACTTCACGGGAGATTGTTCACTGAGGCGCTGCCGAACCAAGAAGACACAACCCGTGTTTATGGGATAAATAAAAGGCTGACTTGTACACGGTGATGTCAGATATCAACGGCTCCCTAAGACCATTGCTGCAATTCTGCCTGGACAGCTCAAAATACTAATAAAGACCGTTCGTTGACCACTGTTTGGCGCGTTGTTGGTGTGTCATTATAACCGTGCTGTAATATGAATGCCTTTATTAGTTGTGTTCGATTGGCTATAATATGATTTTTAGTGGCATCTATTTTGAATGAATGAAAACTTTTATTAACAGATTGCAGAATGGGTACAATACAGTACGGCTCAATACACACAATTGTTAAGGGGATGCAGACCAGAGAAAGACGTTTGTCTTGTTTACATCAGGGTCCCCCCCTGTTGTTGTCGGTATTAGCCTAATACCGACAACAAAATAGATGCCTCTAAAAATCATATACTATTAGGTAGCCTATATGAATTACATATAATAGTTTACTCTATCAGCATACCAGCATGTAATACGTTCTGAGTGTGTATCTACCTCAACTCCTTATTATTTTGCGCATAGATTGCAGAAATACGGGAACGTTTTGATTTATATTAAAAGGCTTTGACATTGTAAAACTAAATACGTGGAATTCTGTAAGCATAATACAAGTCATATCACCCACACGATATATGCTCTGTGTCCAGAGCATGTATGCTTTTCATTCATTTAAGACACATAACATACACCCTCTGTTCTCATTGCAATGCGTTTTTTATTCTTTCTTATACAGTAGGAAGGGGGAAGAACACTATATCGTGGGTGTTCATATGACTTGTATTCTGCTTACAGCTTCGAAATTCCACTTGTTTCATTTAACGTAAAGCCTTTTAAATATAATCAAAACGTTCCCGTGTTTCTGCGGTCTGTGCGCAAAATAATAACGAGTTGAGCTACGCAGAGCGCAGTCAGTCAGTACACCCCGTATATTCCGATAACGCTATATAAACCATGCTGCATTCATTCGGAGATAAAGACCTATTATTCCAAATGCTATTTATAGGGTTTTGACCATAATTACACTACTGTTGCTATTTTACAATGAACTATAATGAATTACGGTTCATACAGAACACGCCAGTGTTGAAACTAATGCACAGAAGCTTATTTCCTTGTTGTAATAATATATTCTACCACCGGGCGCCAGGTACGCATGCTCTGGGCTGTGCGTAGACATACGCACAAAGTCAAGTTCACGTTCAAATTGATAAATCCCACACTTTGCTTAGAAATGGTTGTACGCACGGGTTAAGCACATATCTGTGCGTACGCAACGTTGATGAATGAGGGCCCTGGAGAGTGGGAAGCCCACCTCCAATTGTGCGTTCTGCTGAGCGAGCCACTCTGCAGTCAGGATGCTCTCTATTGGGCATGAGTAGAAGTTCTTTAGCATCTTCTGACTCACTTTAACCTATGTGAATTCTCTGGGAATGAAGAATGGACACTTGATGGATATATACTCCAGGTTGGTCGAGCAGTGGTCCGATAGTGTCTTCACGTTCCCTGGGTCACACCAGTTATTGTGTCGGTGGGCTGGATAGCATGGTCTGGTACCGCTGGCGTCAACCTAGTCTCAGTGAAACAAAGGACGTCGCAGTCCCTGATGTCCCTCTGGAACTTGATCCTGGCCCTGATGTGGTCCAGTTGGTTCGGGATGCTGGGGAGCGGTGGTCGGTGAGCCCGGGAACAGAGTCTGTTGCGAACACCTGCTTGTTTTCCCCCTTTGTCTCTTCTTACGCCTGATGTTGTTGTGGTTCTGCGTGAGAATCTCTGCCGGCCAGTGTTCGTCAACGAGCCGGTCGAGAGAGCAATCCAAACGGTGAGTAAACTGTAGTCCAATGTTTAAAAGTGTCTGACGGTCATATATATTAACTGCACTAGCAGTTGGTGCGTAAAAAAACTAGTAAAACAAAAAAAAATTACCAAATCAAGCACAATCTCGACGGAGCCCACAGAGAGGCGGCGCCATCTTGGTACTGTGTGTGTGTGTGTGTGTGTGTGTGTGTGTGTGTGTGTGTGTGTGTGTGTGTGTGTGTGTGTGTGTGTGTGTGTTACCTGGGTTAGGCTGTAGGTATTCTGTGGTTTTGGTCATGATGTCCAGAGCAGCTCTGCTGGTGGTGTCCACTTTCTACAGAGACCAGACATGAAAGGTAGGATCTGTAATGTCATCAAACAGAGACCTCTAGGTAAAAGTACCCCACTTGGTATTGCGCTTTCTTAATTTTTTTTTTATGTTTTGTAACTTAGTGTGAATTTCTCCAGACCTCTCTTGGCAGAGCCTGATGTTTTATTCCATATTTTATTATTTTATTTTATTCCGTATTTTACTTTATTCTTTATTCTATTTTATTCCTTTTTTTATATTCTTATATTCTTATTCTTATTTTAGTCCTATTGACTACCTAAATGTTTATTGTTGTTCAATGTGAGTAATCTGTAGTGCCGAATTTCCCTCTGGATTATTAAAGGATTTCTATTCTATTCTAGAAATAGCTGTTTTCAGCTTTTGATCGCCCAAAAAGGTTGTTGTCTCTGCATTGTGTTGTTTGTTTCATGAGTTGTTTGTTCTTACAGTGTAGAATTTTGAATTCCACACTAAGTCTGAATCTTCCCGGTGCATAGATGAACAAGTGTACATGGACCAGTCAATTTGTATAGCAGAAGGAAGGAATCTAAACCGAATGAAATGCGAATCGAAAGTCTTAAAAATGTCTTAAAAAGGTCTAGGAAATGAAACAATAGATTAATAAGACTCTATCTCCGTTCCCTTTCTCTCCGTACTATCTCTCCCTCTGTTTCGCCCCCCCCCCCCCCCACCCTCTCTGCATCGGGACTGTCCTCTCCATCTCTCTCTTTCTGTCTGCTGTCTGACTGCTGTCTCATGAAGACTGGCTCAGTCTGACGTAAAGCCGAGAGCTTTCCTGTCATTCGTAAAGCTAGAGGGGGTAGTTCCTTATTTTTATTTAAATTCTTTTTTATTTAGCCAGATAAAACATTAACACATTCAGCGCCAATAACAAGTACAGTCGTTATTGGCCGACAAGCGGTGAGCGCCAATAACGAGTAAACTCGTTTTTAGATCCTTTGATCTTTTTCCTCTGATCCCCGTTCTAAATCATCATCTGGATCATTCTAGCCATCCCTGGCTCATTTAACTACGTTGGAATTGCAATGCCGATCGAATATCACCAGGTGGCAGTATGGTATGGTTTTGGTAAGGGCTCCTCCTCCTGCTTGAACAGAGATTCACATCGATCACCTAAAAATTCCGTTGCCGAAGCGTATTTTCCATCGAAACGTGTATAGACGTATACACTGGTAATCGCGATGGCGATGCGATCACTTGGAATTATTCTTTTTGGAATACCTTCTGGCTAAGGTAAGGTATATTCTATGTCTATTTTACCGAACCTGAAACATGTTTTTCTAACGATCACAGTTTTGTGTTTTACCGGTCGTAAAACATGCTCGACAAACACGATCACGGTTTTGAGTTAAAATGACCCCCTCCCCTTCATGATTTTGTGAAGGTACCGGTGTACATGGTATATACCTTTGATTTGGGAGTATTTGGGGTTTCAGCGGATCAACAAGAACGGTTTGGGCTTATTGCACATAACATGTTTTATCTCGCGATCTATGGAAAAAGACTGGATTAAGGCGCAGCCGGGTAGCACAGCGGACTAAGCATCTGTCTTCTACCACCGCAGAGACACTGGTATCGAATCCGGCTGTCAGCGGTGCCTCTGGCTTGGCCGGTCGTCATACTGGCACAATTGGCAGTGTCAGCGGGAGGGAAGCCGGTGGGTGGTAATCTGGTCATTGTAAACAGCGACTCCTACAGTTCGGTCAGGGTGCCTGCACAGCGAGGGAGGGAAATGGTGAAGGTAGTGTGACCTCCCACATGTTACACTTCACCAATGAGAGTCATTTTCACTGCCAGGTGAAAAGAGGCTGATGGCTGTCTCCTATGTATCGGAGGAAGCATGTGGTAGACGTCAGGGCCCCATTTATCAATGGTGCGTACGCACAGATATGTGCGTAACCCGTGCGTATGATCATTTCTAAGCAAAGTGTGTGACTTATCAATTTGAACGTGTGCTTGACTTTGTGCGTATATTTACGCACAGCTCAGGGCATGCGTACCTGGCGCCCAGCGGTAGAATATGAATATTGCAATGCAGGGTCCATTAGTTTCAACACTGGCGTGTTCTGTATGACCCGTAATTCATTATAGTTAATTGTAAAATAGCGACAGTAGTGTAATTATAACGGGCTCACGCGCGAAGAGGTTGGCCTGCTTGTTTGGCACAGGGGGGGGGGGGGGCAGACGCAGAACACCCACCTCCAAACGTGATTAAATATTGTTTAAAATAAAAAGCTAAATACTATTATTTTGTGTGTCATGTTTCCAAATAAGATTGGTCACAACGAAATTCTTTCTACTTCAATTTGTTGGTTAGAATAGATGACCTCCGTTGAAACTTCACTGAGACTAGTCTATTTGTGAGCTCCCGCATAGACGTGATAATAATAATAATAATAATAATAATAATAATAATAATAATAATAATAATAATAATAATAATAATAATAATAATAATAGCTTCATTTTATATAGCGCCTTTCAAGAGACCCAAGGTCGCTTTACATAGGGGGAAAAAATAACAAAGTAACAAACATAGTGGACAGACACAACATGATGATGGAATTCAAGTTCGCGTTTTTATTGATCACATAGGCAGGCTATACATAGGCTACATGGCAGTGAGATTCATTGTTCTACTCTCGTATTATTGTTATAGTATATGCCAGGGGTCAGCAACCTTTTTGACATGGAGTGCCTGTTAGTTGTATATAGTTGTAACTAGTGTGCCTCAACAATATTCCATGCATCGTAATTTTTTTTCTCATAATCAGGTCTTTTTAATGATAATTTTTACATTATTACATCATTATTGTTATTGTTATTATTAACAATATTATTATGATGGTTGTATCAACCCTAAATCTGAGTTGGGGGGGGGGGAATGCAATGCAGACAAACAGCTGCATACAGTGCGACCATTTCACTCACATTTGCCCATACATTTTTGGACACATCACACACCATCGGTGTGTGTACTGTACGTGTGCTGTCATAGCTCCACCTACAGGCCTAATTGAGAACACCAGGAGAACACCAGGATGTGAATGGAGGGTGAATGTGAGGTATATCGTGTAAATAAGTTTTGATTGATCGCAAGACTACACTGTAATTTTTTTTTTAATAATAAGTTACCAAAACTTAAAAATATTGAGTTCAGTTACTGTGCATTAAGGTTTTCAGTTTTCAAACCATAATAGGTTAACAGAAAAATAAGTACACAACCACATTATTTCAACCTAATAAAACTATGTTTATTGTCTTATTGTTTTAAGAACACAAGTTGACTTGGTAATACTCACATTTTGAGTAAAAAAAATTGCTTTTAACAAGTGCCGAAAACGTGTTTAGGCGTCTTTCCTAGCCATGCTAAAGTTGCAGAGGACGCCCTAACTCGTCTTTAATATCAATATTTCAAAAATCTGTGATCGAAATCATATTTTTCCTCCGCAGCCCTGAGACACAGTGCTGGCCTCCTCTCAACCCTCTAGCGGTTCAAGAGCGCCATCTGGTGGCCGATCGGCAGAAGCGCCAAACAGGAAGTCATGTGGATGAAGTGGTGATCACCCATATTACTTCCGGCCACTCTCTATAGCTCCCGCGACTCCATCTTGAAACACTCGATAATAGATCGCTCGCCCTAACTCAATAAACAACGTTATTTGGACGTATATACTATTATACAACCTGGAAATGGACCGGGTATTTCGACATCCCATAATGGAAAACTCTCTACCCCACGCTGATCGCCCAACGGCCCGCGGAGACTGGGGTGAGTTTTAGCGTGTAGTATTACCGTGTTCGACACTAACTGCTATGATGAACATTTGACCCACATTAGATGAATGGTATAACGTTGCCCACGGAATTATAAACGATCCCCCGCCCATCCGGTCATCATCAGATGATACGTAGAAACTTCTAGAAGCACGTCCATTTGAAATTTTTCATCTGGCACCGATCGCTACCAAACTGTATTTGATCATCAATATAATGCATTTGGGGCTATAAATCACGTTCTAGAGAAAGCTGCAGAAAGAGATGAAAACATACTTATACTTTAGATCATATTTTAGTATGAATATGTGAATGAAAAAGTGTAACGTTCATACACCCTGAACAATACATATAGGACATTGAATGGGCCCTAATAATGGCAATCTAGCAATAGAATTTAAAAAGTTATAGCCCTGCAAAGAAGGGGAACTTCTCCATAGACAAATAGAGCTGGCAAGGGATGGTATATCATGAATTTAACCTTCGGCAGTTAAAGTGTTAACATGTGCAATGTTCAATGAAATAGAAAAATAAATAATAAAATGTGTTGATTAATCCCACTGGTCACAATGGTGACCGTAATAATGTTTTTGTTATAAGGCTCTGCAAATGTTACTGAATGATGTAGCAATGTATTTCCAGCTAAATTGAAATAATAAACAAATAAAGGGTCTCAATTAAATATGTGGTAGTAAAAAGAACCTGTGGGAGGATTTCAACAAGATAAATGCAACAACAGTGCAAAATATTTCACTATAATATTTCAAAGCAAAAGAAATAAATAATAATAATTATAATATTTTTATTAATTTTTTTTTAATGCTGCCCCTGTGCCTATGAAAATGCCCCTGCGTGCCTATGCAGGCACGCGTGCCTAGGGTTGCCTACCCCTGGTATATGCTATTGTCAAGAAGGAAGTACATTATTTTCAATCGTGGCTTTAATCCGTATAGCCGAGAAGCAGTCTCTTATCAGCTTCATTAATCCTGACCCATCTCAGCCACAGCATAACTGAGACCGGCTATGGAAACAAATCATAAATAGACTACTGTAAATAAAATAGCCTAGGATAGGCTATAGCAGGGGTTCCCAACCTTTATTCCCCAGAGCCCCACGATTCCTTGGAGACATAGGAATATGATATGATATAAAGGTATACTGGCCGTCCGCGAGGAGATAGCCCACAGCGGATAGCCATTATGCCATTTGAGAATATAGGCTATTAAGGCAAAACGACGGCCTATAGCCTATACATATTATTTAATGTTTTCATAAGCGTAAAGATACAAGGACAACAGTTATATTAACGATCAAGTTAGTTTACTGTATGCAGGCGTGGGGCTCCGTGTGACATGTCTGTGCCATGCTGCGTTATGCACAAATTACTGTTGCATATGTAGGCTATGCATATATAATTTATATAGGCTATACCTAATACCGACATCAAAATAGATTGTATGCCTCTACAAATCATATTAAACCATGCAGGTAGAAAATTTACGGAGAACTTTAATCCCTGGGTAATCGAACTTTAAAAGAATGAAGCAAAAAAGGGCATTCATATTCCAGCACGGTTATTGACACCAACGCCAAACAGTGGTTAACGGTCTTTATTAGTGTTTGCGCTGCCCAGGCAGCAATGGTCTTTAGGAAGTTAATAGAAATCATATCCGACTGTTTCCGACATCACCGTGTACATGTCTGTCAGTCTGTCGCGTATTTCTCCCAGGCGCTCGCTCGGTTTAGTCCACTTTTCCACATTTCATGGGGGTGTTTCATTACCGTATATGGTTAATTACGGGTGGTTCTATATGCAAATACGTAAAACCGTGCTCGAGCGTGGAGCGTAGATCAAGTGATATTTATCAACACAGAGTACTTGCAGGTGTGCGTGGGACACGTCTACGCACGTGTGATAAATCCCGATTTTTCTGTACATTCTAAATTCTGTGCTTAAGAACGAAAATAGAACACTTTCTAAGAATTGTTGATAAATGAGGGCCCAGGGCTCCCTAGACCGACCAGTGGGTGGCACATGCGCGCAACGACCAGGAAGGGGAGGGGGGAATTGGCATAACGACTAAATTGGGATGGGAGGAAAATACAGAAAAATAGGAGGGGAAAAAGTGGATAAAAGACTGGATTATCTTGGAAATACGCAATGTTTAGCGTGTAATAAACTAACTTCAACTTCAACTTCAACTTCAAATTACTTTATTTTCCTTTCGGAACTTCATTTGTGTAGTAGTTGAAAGACAAACATAAAGTCACAATACATAGACACTCACCACTATATATAAAAAAAAAAATTGTTAAAACTACAATAAAAAGACCACTAGATAAAAAAACACCAACTACATTAAAACTACAGTAGACAGACAGACAGACAGACAAACAGACAGACAGACAATGTCGATCTAGTTCCTATCTACACGGTACGAAGAGATTAAAGCTAGAGGGTTAGTTTATATCTACACAGTACAAAGAGATTAAAGCTAGAGTGGTTTGTTCCTATCTACACAATACAAAGGGTAATGATGATAGACAGACATACAGACAGATAGATAGACAGACAGATTACCTTTTCCATTTCTTTGAAATCATCGTCAAGTTTGGTCCCTTCTGCCCCTCCAACCTTCTCACTGACTTTCTGTCAGGAGAAACACACACACACACACACACACACACACACACACACACACACACACACACACACACACACACACACACACACACACACACACACACACACACACACACACACACACACACACACACACACACACACACACACACACACACACACACACACACACACACACACACACACACACACACACACACACACACACACACACACACACACACACACACACACACACACACACACACACACACACAAACAAGAGAGAGAGTTAAGATGTGTGTCTCTGACCGGGCTAGAAGGACTTAGAGGCGGGTGAGGAACGTTGTGATTTCCTGTTGAAATGAGAAAGAAAGAGAGAGAGACAGAGAGAGCGACAGAGAAAAAAAATCCCTTTTTCATGATATTTGGCGCCTCTGATTGGCTCAATTTCGTTTCAATCTGTATGCATCAACAAATCATATTATACCAGGTAGCCAATTCCGTCAGACTGCGAATCAAATTGACGGATCTCCCAATCAAATTGACGGAAATCCGTCTGGAGACGGAACGCTTTAATGCCTGCATATTATGTTAGGGGATAGGGCTGGGGGGCTAGGTCAAGGTCAAGTTCATTAGTATATTGCAAACTGGGCAATTCATGTTACAGCAAATAAATAGGAGCTCCAAAAAAACACAGCAAACATACATAACAAGAAGAACAGAGACAGACATGTACAGTACATGGTCGCAGGATCAGATCATGACAACAGTGGGGCTAGGGCTGAGTGGCTAGGGCTGAGGGGCTAGGACTGAGTGGCTAGAATATAGAATATCAGGCCTATAAATGACATTATGGCCAAGTCACACATCTATGGATCGGGCCAAATCTTCTCTTTCCAATGGCAGAGTTCAATCTGGATTTAGTACCACCAGGCGCCCCTGACAGAGCAGCAAAAACCGTGAATGAAATCTACTGTAAGTATCAGAGAGAGAGGAAGTGAGAGAGGAAGTGAAGAGAATCAGTATTAATAATGTAATGAAACAGAATAAAAAGAGGTAGAATGAGAAAGAATGAAAGAAAAAAGAGAAGAAAGAAAGGTCCAACAACACCAACAACCAGATAAGTGTTTCACACGTTTTCAGATCAACCATTCAATTGCAACAAAGTCATGCAAGGATGGTAGAATGGACTGACAGATACTGAATACTGCACAGACACACTTCAGAGAATAGATCACAATTGATGAAGCAATAAAACCACTGTCTAAAAGGCGCAGAGCAGTGTCTAGCAATGAGTGTGTGTGTGTGTGTGTGTTGTGGCACGACCCAGCAGTAAGATAACCAATTACTCTAAATTGGATTTCTGAGCTGAGAGAGTGAGATATAGAGATAGAGAAAATTAGAGAGATACAGAGAGAGAGAGAGAGAGAGAGAGAGAGAGAGAGAGAGAGAGAGAGGGAGAGAGATTGAGAAAGAGGGAGAGATTGAAAAAGAGAGAGGGAGGGAGAACGGGAGAGAGAGGGAGGGAGAAAGGGAGAGAGAGTGAGAAAGAGCGGACAGCTGACCAAGCGAATACTGACTCATAACGTTACCTGTTTCCAACGTTAAGTCGAGTTCATTCATACTACACTAGTACACGTATGATCAATCCAATAATGAACACATATATATATCTTGTCATTTTAAACAAGTTACCATTCATTCATTATGCGTCACCTGCTGCGAAATTAAATGTTATAGTTCAACAACAACACGCTGTGATGAGAGAGCGAGAGAGAGAGAGAGCGAGAGAGAGAGAGAGCGAGAGAGAGAGAGAGAGAGCGAGAGAGAGAGAGAGCGAGAGAGAGAGAGAGAAAGAGAGCGAGAGAGAGAGAGAGAGAGAGAGAGAGAGAGAGAGAGAGAGAGAGAGAGAGAGAGAGAGAGAGAGAGAGAGAAAGAGAGAGAGAGAGAGACCGCATTAACTCACTTTGTTTAGTTGAAACGTGGTCCAGGAGGGCTTGATAAAGTGTATATGTCCACTGTCGCACAGTCCCAGACTGTTGATGTATATCCACTGTCCAGACTGCATCCAGCTAGCCAAATAGCTTCTTGTTAGCCAGGTTAGGCACCACAACACAAGTACTGTGATGAGCATGAGCTGTGTCTTTGCCCATTTCCGCATTGAACAGCCTGCAAACTACCTGGCGTTCTATCGCCCTGCTCTAAGACAAACTCTAACCTTAACCAACTTTGAAAGAGTGCCTAAGCTTAACCGTCGAAAGAACTTGCCGTCATGCTCTAAGACAAACTCTAACCGTAACCAACTTCGAAGAGTAACTAAGCCTAACCAGTGTAGAAACTGGCGTCGGTCAATCAGAGAGCGTCTCCGAGAAATGCGGCTAGAGCGTCTCCGAGAAATGCGGCTACGGAAAGTATAGACGCTGCTTGCTTAGATGATATAGATCGCTTGAAAACGCGCCCGGCTTCCATCATATTTCAACGCACAGTGCGTTATGTGCGTTGACCTATTTGATTGGCTGCGAGGATACAGCGATGAAACCAGTGCACGCACTGCTGTGCGCGATATGTCTCGCCCCAGCCTGAGAGGTAGTTATTAGTGACTTCCTGTGAATGAAAAACTATTATTTATATTTGATATATTAACGTTATATTGTGCATTGGAAACACAAACATACTTAAAATTAGTAAATATTATTCATTTTAAATATGTTTATTTTATTTCTAGGGCTCTAAAAATATATATATATATATATTTTCTTCTTCTTCTCTCTTTTAACCAGGGAGGGCGGCGCTCTAGCGCCCACTATCGGCCGGCCGCCACTGGCTCTGGCGCTAACTAAGCTAAGCTAGCTAACCCTGCTCACAGACAGAGAAAACAGCGAAGTTCCAATAGTGAGGGGGGGGGGGGGGGCTGAGCCTGTCTCTCTCTCTTTCTCCCTCTCTCTACTGTACGTTCAATTAACGTTTAAGTAGTAGTAGTAGTGTGTGTGTGTGTGTGTGTGCACACGCTCGTGTCTCATAACTGGTCTTTG
Source organism: Notolepis coatsorum (assembly GCF_963971535.1). NCBI lineage: Eukaryota > Metazoa > Chordata > Actinopteri > Aulopiformes > Paralepididae > Notolepis > Notolepis coatsorum. Next base: position 105,143,247 of record NC_140165.1, read on the forward strand.
GAAAGACCAGATGACGTCAGAGGAGTTTGATAGTATTTACTGAGTGAGAATTGCCAGATAATGTTGATATTTAAACATAAAAAAATATATAATACATAATAAATGTATACATGATCATGCAACCTAAAACAAGTATTGTAGGAACGGTTTGGGAGGTAGGGAGGGGTTTTAGATTGTGTGTTGTGATAACATACGGTTATGTCTATAACCATAGTTATATGAGTGTAGTGACGCTCTGCGTCATACTGGAATCCACTTCCATATCAGTACTAGCACTGAATACATTTTCACATGCACCTTTACACACCCATCCGCCTGGCCACACCCCCATCCGCTCCTCTACATAAGCAGGGGTGTGGCCATACTAACAGCTCCTTCCCAAGTCTTTCACCACAAAGGCGAAGACCACGGGGTCCTCAGTGAGTCTGACGGATCCGACTGTGGGAAGAGGAGTTTAGCAACTCAAACGCACAGGGTGAGCAGACCGTGGGACTTACCTTCCACAGAAGAACCCACGACTACACAAACGCGCAACCCACATGCCCCAGGGAACGAATGGGAAGAAATAAAACCCCCGTTACAACCCCTAATATCACGGGGTCAAGGGCAAAAACCCAACCCCGTGGCAAGGCCGTAGCAGCGGAGCGCGAAGGAGGACCCAGCCCCAGGAAGGGACTGGACCACCCGGAAAAGGGGGCCTGGTGAGGCCAACGACGCCGCAGCATCGAGACCCCACCAGGTGGTCACTAGTGACACCACCCCCCACATCGCCAGCGTATTCGGACAGGGCCCATCCAAGAGCAGGCGCTTACCCCCTACAGCACGCCGCCCGAAGCACTCAAGAGGCTACACCCACAGCGGGACCAGGCAGTGCACCGGGGAGACAACCCCCAAAAGAGGTCGATCCCTCAATCCAGGCAACAGGCCACTCGACCTGAGCCTGGAGCACTGCGGACTAGACAGGCGCCAAAGGGGTCTGCTGAAACAGCACCCCGGCGGAAGGGGCGTATGCTGGCATGCTGTGCACCATGTCGCAGCCTCCACAAAAAAAACCTCGACTCTCTAGAGGGGCCGAGGCAGAGAAGGCTGACATGATTGGCAGACGTCATGAAAGGTGCAGGGGCACACTCACAGGTAGACGGGGCCAAACCCGGCCTACCCCGAGAGTTGACTCCGCTACCAACACACCAGGGAACCAACCACCCCCTTGGTTCTAACATGAGGCGGTTGTTCCTATAACCCCCCAAGAAAAAAATAACTCCAAAAACACAACTGCGGGTATGCACTGGCTATACAGCAGTACAAGGGGTTAACCCAGGCCAACAGGTCGACGAAAACAAATTCGAACCCGGGCCCGGCGGACCGGGACGTACACAGGGATGCCAGAGGAGTTCTACAAGAACCACCTCAACAGCCCCCTCCCAGCCCCACCAAGCAGGAGAAGAGAGGGGTGAAAAACATTATAGAGGGCGCCACCCAGACGTTCAGAACACAAAGCACCGCGCCCAGTGGCCCACCCCAAGGGCGTGAGACCCCTCTACCAATGCTTTGATCTATTCTGTTAACATCCCCCAGAGATGAACGAGAATTCGTCGAGACAAGCCTAGTACACTGGCGCTCGGAAGAGACAAACTCCATCCCAGTTGCCCCATAAAAACGCCATTTCAATGATGAGCAACCAAGGCGCGCAAGCCCAAGCATGGTTCCTATCAGAAGCACCCAGGGCCAGCACTATGTACACGTCGAGACCCAAAACATATCAATGGACATTCTAACAAGAACCCAGATACCGTTCCTCCAAGCCGCCTGGGAGAACGACAAGAAGCCGCTTTTTTCACAGAAAAAAATACGGACATGGGTCCCATACGACGCGGCTGAGGGAAAACAACACCCCGTCAACCTGCTCCATAAAAGAGGGGATGAGGAGTGACATACCCTATGGCGGGGGGAATCCCATGACTCAACCGACCATTATAGGTGAGGAGTCAGGGAACTCCCTAAACAACACCCCGTCAACCTGCTCCACAAAAGAGGGGACAGGGAACCCCCAGAGAGACTTCCCACGTGAGCAATAAATTGAACAGACATATGCAACATTGAGCTGTGTAACAATTGGACTAGGACTCTCTGAGGAGGAGGCTCTGAAACTCTGAGGAGGCTCCCTCACTGAGAGGGAGGCTCTGAACTCCCTGAGGAGGAGGCTCTGACCCAATATACACACTACTAGTAGGGAGCAGAGCAGAAGAACAAATCGTCTCTACTGCATTGCATCACCTACCAATCTCAATACACATACAACAGAGCAGAACTTCTTTTTAAGTTCTACTCACCTTGACAATCTGAGGAGGAGGCTCTGAAACTCTGAGGAGGCTCCCTCACTGAGAGGGAGGTTCTGAAACTCACAGAGGAGGCTCTGAAACTCCCTGAGGAGGAGGCTCTGAAACTCCCTGAGGAGGAGGCTCTGAAACTCCCTGTAACAAAGGTCCACAACATGGAGCCTGAAAATAACTCACGAAAGTCTCACAACCAATAGAAACGCGCCCAGTGACGTACTCTATGGCGGAGGGAATTCCGTGGCCCACCGCCCAATATGGCGTGGGACCAGGAAACTCCCCCCCCCTCCCTACCCTGTGATGCGCTGATCCAGCAACGTGACAGGAAGCCCGAAGGACAGGAGGCCCAACCCCCTGACCAATCAGAAAAAGGGGAGGGAGGTTTTATCAGTTCACCCCCTCATGACCCCTCACCCCTGATACGATGCTGTGACGTACATGGTACTGTACGTGGGTTGGTCATTACCATTATTACTGTATTTATGACACCATCAGAACATCAGGTTAGTATATGTAAATGTGTTATGTTTTGTATGTGATGTGTGTGTGTCATGATAGCTAATGCTGTCCCTTTTTATTTCTCTGTCAGGTGCCGCCCGTCCCTACACTGAAGAGTGCTGATTGCCTGATGAATGGCAGCTGACGGCAATCACCTCAAGAAAAGCGGGTGGATAAATACACACACATCCGGGCGCCTCTCTGTGTCAATTGCCAGTGACCAGAGCGTTGGAGGTTGCCCTTGTTTTCCACTGTGTGTGGCTTATATATATTGTTGGCCTCTGTGCCGTTTACCACTCTTAACACTTTGACGACCACGGTTTGCAGTGTAATATGGTTCTAGACGACCAGGGTTTGTCAACAAACCGATGTACTTTTGGATAGCTATATATATACTTTCCTATCTGTCCATTCTCATTGTCACTTGAGTGCATAAACAGTGCCTTCATAATGGCTTAATGAAAAAAAATCCATCGGTTGGTTGTCATTTTATAGCATCGTGAATATAAGCTTTATCGCAGTTTTCGTCTCGTCTTTTTTCTGGAAAGCTATTTATAGGGCTAAAGGCTAGTCACGTTATATCGAACGGCATTTCTGTTATATATACGAATGAAATAAAACAAACTGCTTAGCATCCGGACTATTACAGAGCATCTATGGATGAAATGGGGGCGGCGGGGGACGCCGATTAGTATTATTGATTAGCAATACAGTGTGCGTTCAAGTAGCCACATTCACTGATTGATCGCTTGCGTTTTACCACAATGTCCAATCCGGCTGTAATTTGGGGGAAGTGTGTCCTACCGTCAGCCCATGTGATCGCCAGCAGCATTTCCCCATTATTCATCGGCATCTGGTAGATCGATATGTCCATTGGCTGATCATAAATCCCATTATTCCAGGCTGAAATCTGCGCTTCGAACCGTGATCCACGGTGCAGGATGTTCGCCTGGGACCCAGGCTCATATTAATTAATATGGAATAAAACAATAACAACTTGCCACGAGTTAACTCGTGGCTCTGGTCCACAACGCATGGCACCGAAACCCGAGTTAACTCGTGGCTGGTCCCTATAGTGTTAAGTGGATCTTCACATATATATTTATACTGCCCTTTGTTTCCACTTTGTGTGGGTTGTATATATAGTTGGCCTCTGTGCCTATTTTCTTCCCTGTTAAGGGAATACTATACATACTGTTGGCCTTTAGGCCATTTTTGCCACTGTTTCCCTGTGGGAACTTGATACTGTGTTGGCCCCTGCCATTACTTGTTTGTTCTCCCCTTACCCTTTTCCCTGTTTGTTATTTGTTGTGGGTTTTCATTTTCCCTTCTGTTGCTTTATTTAGTATAATAAATATCATTTACCTTTTGAAAACGCATTTGTATTGTTTCTTACCTGCCCGGGACTGTGCTTAAAGCATCTACTGGACGGGCTGGTTTTCATGTGCAGCCCGCTCCAGCTATATTCTATATGGTCATCAGACCTTTGTACATGACATGGGGGCTCGTTAGTTGGCACAATTGTATAGTTCCTTGTTTTTTATGTAACATGTGGACTTGTCGATTGGAACATGTCAGGTAGGTTGCGTTTTTTCATTTGGTAAGTTACATTATTATATATCCATATTTCCGTGCTGCACACTTGACTGTTGTAAACCGTTCTGTAAGTTATGCTCTTAACCATTCTGTTTTTTGCCACATAGGTAAAGGGTGGATCACCTGCTTGGTTAGGGGGAGGGGGGCACGCGTTGTGTAACCCGGTGGAGTGCGCAATGAAATCGGTAAGCGACTGAAGATATGTGTAGTCCTCATCCCACTAGGGGAGTAGTTTAGATGGGGTAATTAGTGTTACCCAGGTGATCCTAGTTAGGTGGTTAGGACCAACATTTATTATTTTTCATGAATGTTAGATGTGGACATTGAATCGAATTGGTTAGGTTGTTATACTACAGAATGTGGCTGTTAAGTGTTGCGCACAGACATTATTGAGTACTATAGGTGAGTGGCTATTTTGTAGGGCTTATTGAAGTCTAATTTGTTGGGTAGTATTGTGTGTTGCTACGAAAGTGTAGCATACTTTCTTTTATAACTGTATTCTGTGGTAGAGAGTAGAGCTATGGAGGTTTGTGATCAGGATGTTGGTGTGTCGGATCTTGATAGTGTTGACTCTGCACTAGGTTCAGAACATACTAGTATTACTTCTGCTGGTGAGTTGAGCGCACTGAGCGCTGATCTGCGTTTAGCCTGTCTAGAGGAGAGGGCGGCTTTGCGCAGGGAGGATAGAGAAGAGAGGAAGGAGGAGAGAGACAGAGAAGAGAGAAAAGAGGAGAGAGACTGGGAAGAGAGAAGGGAGGAGAGAGACAGGCAGGACAGAGAGAGAGACAGAGAGAGGGACAGAGAGGAGAAGGCGGCTGATAGGGAATTTCAATTGGCGATGAGGAAACTAGAGTTGGAGTGTGGTGACGCTAGACATAGCGCCACTTCCTCTCCAGTACTTTCCAACTCCCAGGCACCCTTTGAGATTAGCCAGCATATGTCCTTGGTTCCCCTCTTTCATGAGTCTGAAATAGAGTTGTTTTTTACTGTATTTGAACGCATCGCGCAGGCTCTGCGTTGGCCAGTGGGCATGTGGGCAATTATGTTGCAGTGCAGGCTCACGGGGAAGGCACAAGAAGCACATGCCGCGTTGTCAGTGGATGACAGCTTGAACTATGAGCGTGTGAAAAGCGCTGTCTTGCGTGTGTACGAACTAGTACCAGAAGCATACAGGCAGCATTTTTGCAACCGCCGTAAGTCTCCTTCCCAATCCCATGTTGATTTCTCCCGGGAGGAGAGAATTAATTTTGATCAGTGGTGTTCTGCGTGTGAGGTAGAGGACTTTGCATCATTGAGTGAATTAGTACTCATTGAGCAGTTCAAAGCCTACATGCCAGACCAAACTGTGAACTATTTAAATGAGCAGAGGGTGTCAACACTCCGACAGGCTGCGATTTTGGCAGATGAGTTTGAATTAGAGATGTTCCGATACCATTTTTTCCTTTCCGATCCGATTCCGATACCTAAGCTTTGGGTATCGGCCGATACCGATACTTATCCGATACCAGTGCACACATAAAAAAAAAAAAAAAAACGATATTATATAAAGAAATTTATAAATATAATATATATATTTTTTTAACAAATACTGTTTTATATATACTGTTTTTTAGTAATAACTAGAAAGTAATGGTATTTATTAAACAACAGGTGATTGTATAGATTTGTATTAGTATCATTAATCAATGAGTATGGGGCTTCAGCACTGCAGATATACCCCACTCCAATGATCCACACGGACATTATACATTGCTGCACTTGCTACCCACTGGCTCTGCAGATATACCCTACTCAGTCTGTCTACAAGGCTCCGTTTCAGTAGCAGTCGGTAGAGCTGCCGCGATAACCGCATTACCGCGGTATCGCTGTTGCATCACGCTCACCGCAGAGTTAGGCTGAATACCGCGTCACCGCTGTTTTTTATCATAATAATAAAGTTGGCTTGCGGCTTGCGGCTCTGCAGATATACCCTACTCGGTTCCAAGCGACCCTATTGGTCCAGCCTGGCTCTGCGGCTCTGCAGATACCCCCTACTCGACGCGTCACACTTTGTAGCCTCTGAACGAAAACAGAACGCCGCGCCGCCATCTTTACTGCCTCGCTAAGGATGCATTTCATTCAGGATTTGTTTGCGACAGAACCAAGTGCAATAAACAAAAAAGAATGGATTCACTGTGTATTCTGCCTTATTTATTGATGAAACAAAACCGACATCAACCCAATTTACCACCGAGCGGAGAGTTTAGTGTCACAACAAGATCGCTGATGTGTTAAGTTTGTTGTTGTTATTACTACAGTCAGCCGATATACACGAGAGAGGTAACGTTAAACCCGGGTTTGCTTGGTAGAATACACAATGAGAGGTAACGTTAGCGTTGGCAGAATAGACGCAACGAGAGTCTGGTTAATGTTGTTATTGATTGATTGATTGAAACTGTGTTAAACTCTGGCTTGCTGCAAGCCCTCGGACATCTATGCCCACGGAGCTTTCAGTGTACACAAGCGAGCGGCGGCGGCCCCGCCTGCATCCCCATTCCCCACACGGAGACAAACGGAGTAGTAGTACCTGGCTGCAGTGGAAAAGGAACAAAGTACCAGGTGCCTAAAGCGGGTCGAGTCGAGTAGGTACTATGCAGTGGAAAAGCGCCATTAGACTAGAGGCAGGCTATAAGAGTAGACTACTAAAAAAAATAAAAATGCATTCAAACTTTTTTTTTTTTTTGTGCGCACTGTGCGGTAATTACCGCGGCGGTAGGAAATATTTCGCAAATTCGTGCGGTAAGGAAAATATCAATACCGCGGCAGCTCTAGCAGTCGGATCTGTTGTGATTTTTGCACAATAAATATTCAACATTCTCTTTTGAGACTCCGCCTCAGACTCTTATCATTTGGCACTAAAAGCTAAACATTGTCACCGATATGGCTGTCCGCAACATGCCATTAATTGTGTACGCGAGGTGGTCTCAATGACGACGTCAACGTGAGCTAAGTTAGCATAGCATGAGCTGCCGGTATATGAAAAGACTGTAACGTTACTGGTGACATTGTGATTTAACGAATACGCCTTTGCCAACTTGCTGTATTTTGCTTGCAGGTCTGCAGCCATTATTGCTGGATTATATGAATAGCCCCAACTTTAGCCAAGGTAATGTTAAAGCTAGCTTTCGGTTAGCTGTTCAATGCTAATAACACCAGCCACCAAGCGTACCCATGAGCTCCCCGTCAACACCGCTCTGTCGGGACGATGACATTTAAGAAAGTATCTGCTGTTAAAATGACAAATGGCATTGACACTTTAATCGATTAAGCACCCGTTTGTTTTATAATGCTTACTCAACAGACCACAGTGTTGTTGATAAATTACGTCATATGGTATCGGAGCGCAGCATTAGAGGGTACTCGCCGATACCGATACCAGCATTTTAGCCAGTATCGGCGGCTTTTCCGATACTGGTATCGGTATCGGAACAACTCTAGTTTGAATGGTCACACAAACATGTTTCTGTACGTCCTGATGTATGTGTTGGAGGCAGCTCATTCACTCCTTGTGAGTCAGCGTTCCAGCCACGCTCACCGCCGTCTAAGAGACCGGTGGTGGTGTGTAATTATTGTAAGAAGACAGGCCATATGGTAAAAGGATGTCATACGCTGAGGAAGCGACAGGAGAAAAAAGGGTCAGCCCAGAAACCAAAAGGTGTGGGGTTGATTGGTACAGTGTCATGTCCTGACCAGAATAGCTCTCTGGGGAAGCCGGATAGCTGTTTTAAACCCTTTATGTTTGATGGTTATGTGTCACTGTCGGGTGATGTCTGTGACCAACGAAAGGTGAGAATACTCCGTGATACAGGAGTCTCTCAGTCATTCATCCTGGCTGATGTCTTACCGTTGAATGAAAACTCTTACTGTCAGTCTAGTGCGATGGTGAGAGGTATTGAAATGGGGTGTATGCGTGCACCGTTGCATAAGGTGCATGTACAGTCGGATCTGATCACAGGTTGTTTTCCTGATTTTATCATGGGGAACGATATCGCTGGGGAAAGAGTTATCCCTGTGTTGGAGGTTGAAAGCACTCCATTGACTGACTTGTGTTGTGATGAATTGATTAATAATCACCCCAATGTTTTTTCTGCTTGTGCTGTCACCAGGGCACAGGAGAGGAAGCAAACTCAAGCTTTGACGTTGAGTGACTCTGTCTGTGGCGAGGCTCTCGCTGAGGACAGGGGGCCATCTAGTGGCGAGATGGAAAAGGTTGCTGTAAGTAGCGTTCAGGGGAAGCTGGTAATTCCCAAATTCGCTGACGTGCCATTACCACTGACTCGTCAAGCATTGATCGCTGCTCAGCACAGTGATTCATCCCTATCAAGCTGTTTTGCGGCAGTGGCCAGTGCTACTGCTAGTAGGAAGCAGACCTTTTGTGATAGAGGAGGGGGTGTTGATGCGCACCTGGGTAGCTAGACCGGGTGTTGCAGACTTGAGGTGTGGAGAAGACTGGAATACAGAGCGTCAAATTGTGTTGTCAAATTGTGTTGCCAATGGTATGTTTTTGGACAGCAACCAGAGAGGTCGCCATTTCGCAGCAGCAACAAGTTCCCAGCACTTTTGCAAACATTTGCTTGTTTCTATCGCAAAAAAACATTTTGAGAGAAATCAAACGTCTTACTATCAGACTGGATTTGTCAGTGGATGAAACCATCGTCGATTTAGAAGCGCTTATTGACGTGTTTTATGATAATATGTCGGCTAAAAAGGCTGCTGGACGGGAAAGAAAACGCAGCAGGAATCAGATGGGCTCTAGCGATACAGAGTATCCACTTCTTCTTGCAGAATTAAAAGTAATGCGTGAGTCTATGTCAGCTATGCAAAAACAGCTGGAGAAGTTGGATCTTTTAAAAAAACTAGGTGACGACGTGAAGGAGTTAAAGGAATCGGTGGAATTCAATAACTCCCTAATTGAAGTCCTACAGAAGGACAACGCTTCTCTCAGGGCTGACGTTATTAGACTACAGAAAGTCACAATCGAGCTCCAAGAAGACAACTATAAAACAGCGAATGATGTCCTGGATCTTCAGAACCGAAGCATGAGAGACAATATAATCATACATGGGCTTCCTGAACAAAGTGGTGAAGAAAGAGGAGGTAAGGGAGCTTACATAAAGTCGGAGCAGATCGTTCTGTCTTTCTTGGTGGACAGTCTCAAGATGATGAAGCCAGACGCAGACGCAATCCGCTTCTGCAGAGTGTACCGTCTTGGACAATCCAAGCCTGGGGTCCAGAAGTCTCGTCCCATAGTGGCGATGGTAACTGAGTCCAGAATGAAGCACGTCATCATGGAGAGAGGCAGAGAGTTGAAAGGCTCTACCTTCTCGATCACAGATCAATATCCATCGGAGATTATGAGGAGACGACGTTTACTACATCCAGTCATGACGGACGCCAGAAACAGCAATAAAAAGACCCGTCTGTTCATCGATAAACTCTTCATCGATGGACAGATGTATCGCAACTCCGACATCACATATTGGCTGACGGGAGGTGATGAAAAAGCACAGGCTGGACGCTAACGTGTTTCTGACTGCAGTAAACAATGGCGCAGGCTTGTGACGTTACACACGCGACTATGGTTGCTATGGTAACTATCCTCATTGAAAGCAACATCCCGTTCCAAGTGATGTCTGATGACCATGTATGTGTGTCCTGGGTTGTTGTTGTGTTTCTTGAGTATTTTTTAACATATGTGTGGTCTTTTATACGTCATGTCTATGGGCAATTTACCTAAGGGCTTAATCTTTGCCCACATTAATATATGTAGTCTTAGGAATAAGACACATGAGCTGGCTCTCTTCTTACAGGCTAATAGGATACATATTCTTGCTGTGTCAGAAACGCATTTGGATGACTCTATATGTAACTCTAGTATGGCTATAGATGGTTTTACTTTATATAGAAAGGACAGAAACCGATTTGGGGGAGGAGTGGGATTATATATATGTGATCTATTTCCGGTAAAACTACGAAATGACATTGACATCAGTAATATTGAGGCCATCTGGTTGCAGGTACAGCTGCCACACCTAAAGCCCATATTGGTTGGTTGCTGTTATAGGCCCCCTAGCTCGGATAGCCGTTACTTCAATAGATTGTGTGATATGTTGGATAGGGTTACTGAAGAAGACTGTGAATTGTATTTATTGGGAGATATAAATGTTGATTGGCTCTCAGATAATTGTTATCTGAGTACCAAGCTTAAATCCATTACAAACACCTGTGGATTATTTCAAATTATGTCTCTACCTACAAGGATATCTGTTAATTGTCATGGAATCACCACTTCCAAATGTATAGACCATATCTATACTAATAATCCTGAAATGTGTTCCATACCTGTGTCTATCCCAGTTGGCTTCAGTGATCATACTATTATTGCTGTTTCCAGGAGAACCAAACTACCAAAGGGCAGGGCTAAAATTGTACTTACAAGATCCTATAAGAAATTTAGTGAGGAGGCTTTTCTTGATGATCTTGGTTCAGTTCAGTGGAAGGATGTGAGGTCTGTAGATGATGCTGAGGTAGCTCTAAATATATTTATGGATTATTTAATGACAATTGTGAACAAACATGCCCCTTTAAAAAAGTTCACTGTCAAAGCGAAATGTGCTCCTTGGATTGATAACTCTTTAAAGGAATTAATGTCGCAAAGAGATGAGGCCAAGAAGATTTCGTTTTTATCAGGTCTAATTGAAGATAGAAATCATTACTGTAAATTAAGAAACCAGGTTACTAAAATTAACAGATTAAGTAAGAGAACCTATTATAAGCAGAAAATCTCAGAAAGCAGTAGGGACAGTAAAAAACTCTGGAATGTACTGAATGAAATCATGGGTAAAAAATCTGCCCTGGCTTCGTTTGTGGAATCAGAAGGTGGTATTTATCTGACTAAGCCTCTTCACATTGCTGATTATTTTAATGACTATTTTGTAAACAAGGTGTCCAAGCTTAGGCAGGGAATGGATAATACTGTCAATAACAACTCTGATGTGTTGATAAGAGAACACATTATGAAGGATAAAAACTGTGTCTTTGAATTCCAACAGGTGGATATTGTGACTGTGGATAGGCTATTGCGCTCTCTACCAGTCTCTAAATCCACTGGTAATGACCACCTGGATAGCAAATAGTTGAGAATAGCTGTGTCTCATATCTCTGCACCAATCTGTCACATTTTTAATAGGTGTTTAATCAGTGGCATGTGTCCTTTGTTATGGAAGGAGGGAAAGATCATTCCACTTCCTAAAGATGCTAAATTACCTTTTGGAGGTCCCAACAGTAGGCCTATTAGCATTTTACCCGTTCTCAGTAAATTACTGGAAAAAATTGTGTCTGAGCAAGTCCAGGCCTACTTTTCAGCTAATGACATAACAACTGTACACCAACATGCATACAGGGCAGGTCATTCGACCAGTACTGCTTTGACACAAATGTCTGATAGTTGGCTTTCAGCTATCGATAGTTCAATGCTGGTGGGTGCTATTATGTTAGACTTCAGTGCCGCATTTGATGTGATTGACCACAATCTTTTAATACAAAAACTCATTTGCTATGGTTTTAATAACTCAGCAATTTTATTTTTTAGGAGTTATTTGTCCTCGAGGTCTCAGAGGGTCTATTTTAATGGTGCTTTGTCAGGCAGTAGAGGGTTAGAATGCGGTGTCCCACAGGGGAGTTGCCTGGGGCCCCTCTTATTTTCTATTTTTACTAATGATATGCCTTTTTCTATTCATCAGGCTAGTCTGACTTTATATGCTGATGATTCAACCCTTTATTATGCTGCAGCTACAAACTCTGAGCTCAATCAGGTTTTGGCTGGTGAATTGGACATTTTATATGACTGGATAAAAACAAACAAGCTGGTGCTTAACATATCAAAAACTGTTTGTATGCTTTTTGAGACCAATCAAAGATTGGCACGTAAACCTACATTGGTTCTACAAATTGCAGGTCAACCTATACATCAGGTTGAAAAAACTAAGCTTCTAGGCCTTTGGCTTGATAGTACTTTATCATGGTCTGATCACATAAACAAAACTGTTTTTAAAATGGGTAGAGCTATTGCTACTGCCAGGAAATGTGCACCGTTCCTTCCATTTGCACTGTTTAATCAGATTGTTTGTGCTTTGGTTTTGTGCCACTTGGATTACTGTTCTGTAGTGTGGGCTTCTGCTTCAAAGCAGTCGCTAAATAGGTTACAAGTGGTACAAAATAAGGCAGCAAGACTCGTTCTTGGTTGTTCATATAGGACTAGTGTTGTTCAAATGCATGAACGTCTTAGTTGGAGGAGTGTTGAGAAAAGACTTTCTGCCAACCTTTTAATTTGTTTTCATAAAGTGATCACAACCCACAGTCCTAAATATATCACGGATAAAATAATTTACGCCTCAAATGTGCACATGCATTTTACCAGAGGGGCAAGTAGAGGGCAGATTATTCTACCCCATACAAACACTAACAGTATGCAAAGAACAGTTTTATATAGGGCTATTAGGGCATGGAATTATCTTCCAAGTGACATACGTGACATAAGAGGTGTAGCAAGCTTCAAAAATAAATTAAAATCTTACATGTAGCCAATATTGACAATGCTGAGATATGCAATATGTTACCGTTGATGTACATATTTAGATATAATTTGTGTTATAGTTTGTGTGTTAATGTTGTTGTGGTTCCTCGGTTGGTACGTCTTGCTATGTTGTGTTTCCTTATTTGGTATGTCTTGCTATGTTTTAATTGTATTATGTTTTAATTGCAATGTATATGTTGTAATGTTTTAATGTTGTCTTGGACCCCAGGAAGACTAGTTGACGTCTCGGCGTCAGCTAATGGGGATCCTTTGCTAATAAACAAAACAAATGTAGACATCACGTGTTAATGTTAGCACATGAACATGTGTGGTCTGGCCATTTAGGTATTGCTAAAATTTGTAATAGTGGGGAAGCCAAATCAGGGGGTGCCTCCAGCTCCCCTGCACTCCATTCCGGACATGGGGGAACCTTTTGTACATGACTGTGTGGGTCCCCTGCCTGAAACAATAGCAGGAAATCAATACATGTTGACACAATTATGTGTGGTTCCACCCGTTTCCCAGAGGCGATACCTCAGAGGAAAATTACTGTTCCGGCCGTTACCAAAGTTCTAATTTGAGTGACACCATTTTGGGTCCTGTTGATGTTATTTTTACTGACACCATTTTGGATCCTGACCATGTTATTTTTGTGATGGCATTTTGGAGGGAGATGGGCGCTGTGATGGTACCAGGGAAATGTGCTGATTTGTTTCCCTGTTTGCTGTCCTGTTAAGCGCGATGAGTTGATTTTTTTTCAAGGAAATGTTTCCGGTTTGTTGTCTCCTGTTGACAGGTCGGTATCGGTGGAGCGGCCTGTCAAAGTAAAGTTTGTTGTCTCCTTTTGACAGGTCGGTATAGGTGGAGCGGCCTGTCAAAGTAAAGTTTGTTATTTTTTTCACAACATTCGGTAATCCATGTGTAGACCCTTAAAGGGCAACACAAAACAGTTTAAGAAGTATTTCCAATAGTCCAAACTATTTGCGAACATGTTATTCTCTAGAGTTCTACACACCATGGGGAATGTTATGTGTGGCTACATTTTCTGTTCTTGAACTGAGAACACTACCAGTTATACCAAATACTGTGTTGGTGCAGGTTGTGGTTGGGATGAGGCTGTGCCATTTGTTCTGTTTGCTATTAGGGATGCTGAACAGTCACTTGGGTTTAGCCCTGCAGAGCTAGTGTTTGGTCACGGTGTGCGTGGTCCATTAACAATGCTCGAAGAGAAAATGTTGTCTGGTTCTTCTAATTCAAGTGTGTTTGATTTTGGCTCCCAGAGTAGGGAGCGTCTCCACTGTGCGTCCTCGTTGGCTAGGGAAGCCCTCGCTTCTGTCCAGGGGGAAATGAAGGATATAGGATCCTATAAAGTGGAGAAAAAAGTGTCAGACACTACTTATGTGATATGTACATTGTTGGTTTTGGATGGGATGTGCCTCATTGCTGAGAAAGACCGTTCACAACTTGAATCACAAGTTGCAGTGCTGACAGCATTGAAGGGAACGTTTTTCGTGATTTGGATCTCACCATGCTTTGAAAACAATGTACATACAGTAGCCAGTATGTACTACATACAGTTTTCATTATTTTTATACTTGGACTCTCATCATGTCCTCTTGGAGAGCAAGCCCTTGTTTGCCAAGATGAGGCAACATATAGCCTCCGGTGATCCCTGTAGTTATGCCCATGGGCAGCCCGGTGCGGCTTCTAAATTACTTTGTTTATATGCCTTGGGGAAATACCGTATATCCATTTTCCTTTTTGAAGTTTGACTCAATATAGTGCGCTGGTGTTCGCTGCATCGGCGGGCTGGAATTCGGATGGGTGTGTAAAGGTGCATGTGAAAATGTATTCAGTGCTAGTACTGATATGGAAGTGGATTCCAGTATGACGCAGAGCTGAGCTAGACGACTTATAACAATGGGTCTCATTCCCAAATATTTTCCAAAGAGTTCTCTTGGAAGACTTATCTTGGAACCGACTGAGACAGAATCGACCGCAAGTTCACTCTGAGTCCCAAACGTGTGGGGAAGATGTCTTAATTAAGTGGCTCAAACGATCACAGCTGAGATGCATTTTGAAACATGAACGAGCATCCCTGTTCAGGTCATTTGCATACAAAACAACGCCTCCAAAGCTCCTTATAAGGCAACTAATGATGCAACCGTGTGAAAATGGTGGCGGAAGCGCTTTGCGACCGATCAAAATGAGATTAGATTAATGTATTGTCATCCAGTGGAGGTTATTCCATGACAACATGTGAAACACAAATTCACTCATAATTCATAATTATTATTAATTTACATATATATATATATTATATATATATATATATATTTTTTTTTTTTTATTATTATTATTATAATTGTTTTATTAGAAATGTTTTCCTCTGTAAAAAAAAATGCCAGTGAAATTTTTTTTTTCTTCAAAAATGGCCAAAAGTGACAGCTCTCTGATCAGGCCTGCAGTCAGTAATGGCTAGCTGTCAATCACTCAAGTGCAACTTTCCCTGCACGGGTTGATCTTTTTATTCTATTATCCAATCAAAATAGGCTATTTGAGTCATCTAAGCCCTGCCCGTGCAACTTTGCGCACGCTACTCACGAACGCGGGTTGAATGATTGACAGCCCTCGACGGTCTGGGACTCAATCAGAGAGGAGCTGCGAGACATGGCATAGACCACTGCACTTCCGCGTTACATGGAGCTTGTGAGGAGGAGGGGGGCGGGGGGACGAGAGCAGAGCGAGTAACAAGACGCTTTAGGGAAGTGAGGAAGGAAGGAATGTTTATGATTCCCAAGATGTGATGAGGAGATATCAATAGAGAAGGAAAGAAGGAAGCTGCAATATTCAATGGAAGATGAGATCGGTCACTGCTTTGGCTGTTGTGTGGTGTTACAACCCTGGCTCAAAGGCACGCAACCTATGTGCAAAACCCACACCAAAACCCGTGTTTAACTCAAAATACTACTCTAACAAGGAATTACTGGAACAAACTAAAGAATAAAGAATGAGAGAACGTGACAAGTCTCTGCTTCCACACTATTCTCCAGCCACAGACAGACTGCATGTGTGTCTGAAAGGCTGGTTTTAACCTCCCAGCAGGTAACCAATCAGCAGCAATTAGCTAATTAGTAGCCCTCACTTGCATGCCCAGTGACACAGGACTAATCAGGCTCATGGTACATAACACCTCCCCCACCAAACTGGTTGCCCAAGAGGCAACCACCACACACCAAACCCATAAACAAAAAAAACAAAAAAAACTGTGACCCATTAGTTGCCAGGGCCACTACCACTACAGCGATAACGGGCCGGCCCCTGTCGAACACGACGGGCAAGCTAGACCTCACAAAAGGTTCCGCCACTGCGGTATATGGCTGGAGTGGGGCAGGCGCCTCCTCCCCTGAGGCGTAAGACTTAGGACCCCGTCGACAAACCAAGACCTTATCATATATGAGCTCCATTTCAACAGGCCCCTCCACCGATACCGACCTGTCAAAAATAGACTGCAAACCAAAATCAATCTGAGAACTAAGCTCACTGCGCTCAACAGGACAGAACACAGAAAAACAAAAACCATAGATCTCTGATACCACCACCGCGCCCATATCCATCCCACCTGGCACTGGCAGTTCAGGATACTGCAAACCGTGAACATTAGGATGTACCACCTCAGGTACAGCCCCACCGTCCCTGGAACATGGCAATACATCAGTCACAAAAGCGTCCGGAACACCATCTAAAATGGTGTTGCACAAAATAACATTGTCCTGATCAAAATGGCTGCCACTCAACAGACCAGGTCGCGAAGGCGGCTCCTGCTCCACAGGACACAGGTAACTAGGTTGACTTTCACACCTAGTGCATGGCAGAGAATCAGTGTGGACATGTGAATCAATGTCAGAATCATCAACTGACATACTGGGACCATCCCTGCCCACAAGTGAAACATCAGGGACAATAGAGCTACTGTGGGAAGGCTGGCAGCCTAAGTCAGGGCTAGTAGCCTCTTCAACTAGAACGGTGTCACATGAATCAACAGCATCTCTCATAGCATCCTTCCCACACTCATCCTCCAATTCGTTCGTGGCCACAGCCACCGTACAGGCTGGGAAGACCTTGAGACACTGCGCTGCCAGATCATCTCCTGCCACATGCCTCTCCGGCACGCATGTCAACTCTGGTTTCACCACCGGGCCTAACACAAAGGCACAATCAAGAGAATCATTATGCCGAGGTACATCCACAGTGGGCTTTCCAAAATTCTCAACAGGTACACTTTTCACTTCAACAAAGAATGTGTCACTAAGTGTAATGTCCCAAGTCGAAGTATCAACAACATCACTTTTGTCCTTTGACATTGCCCGTGTCACAGCACACACAGGGAACACTCCTGGATGTTTCTGTGCCAGCTCATTAGGGACCTCAGAAACCACAGGAATGGGAGTTACAACTGGAGTAGCCAACACTTTGTCACCAGCCAAATCATTCCCTAGAATGAAGGACACCCCTCTTATGGGAATGTGAGAACATACCCCCACAACAACATTGCCTGATACTAAGGGAGAATTGAGTGTGACCTCATGCAAAGGTGCATCCACAAATCCACCTCCAAAGCCACGAACAACGACATCGGAAGACTTTTCTGAAAACGGCAAAATCCCCTCCAGAATGAGGGACTAAAAAGCACCGGTATCTCTCCAAATTGTTATAGCTTGTTTGGAGTCTAGTGCATTAGTCAGGGAAACAAATCCATCCATCATAAATCTTGAGGAACCCTCTAGCTCTTTGTCCACACGTTTGATACTTTCCCCATCATCCCCTAACGTTGGCATAGGTGTTCTGCATATGGTTTCTACCAGAGCCACCGTTCTGACATTTTTCTGTTCAAGCACCGGGCACCCAGCAACGATATGACCAGGCTCTTTACAGTAGAAACATATAATCCCTTCTGGGAATGCACCAGCAGAACCACCCCGCCTAGGAGGTGAAGTTAACTGACCAGCAGACACAGGTTTTGGGAAACGCCCCCCCCTGAACAGGACGCCTATCCCTGGACTCAACACGGTAGTCCTCCCCAAAAACGGACTTGTGTGTCAACACAAACTCATCAGCGAAGACAGCAGCGTCGCCTATCTTCGATACCCTACGCTCGTTTAGATGAGTGGAAACGGTATCAGGAACACATCTTTTAAATTCCTCTAGGAGAATCAACTGTCTAAGCTGCTCTCTTGACTCTGCTTTTTGAGAGGTGCACCACCTGTCAAACAGGTTCTCCTTCTCTTTTCCAAATTCAACATACGACTGTCCCTCTGACCTGCGATAACCTCTAAAACGCTGACGATAGGCCTCGGGGACTAACTCATAAGCCCTCAATATGGAAGCTTTAACCAGCTTATAGTCAGCACTTTGTTCAAGGGACAAAGCAGTATAGGCTTCTTGCGCCTTACTAACAAGAACACACTGCAGCAGCAGCGTCCAGGCCGTATCAGGCCACTTCAACGTGGTTGCCACTCGTTCAAAAAGGGGAAAATACCTATCCACATCTTTCTCAAAAAAAGGAGGCACCATCCTAATGTTTTTGCTTACATCAAAACCGCGACTCTGAATGCAGAGCACCCGCCTGCAAGGCAGCATGCTTATACTCAAGCTCCTTCTGCGCACGCTCGTGCTCCAGCAACATTTGTTTCTCCTTAAGCTCACGCTCCTCTCTCCTCTCCTCACGCTCGTGCTGTAGCTGTCTTTCCTTAAACTCTAACTCTCTAAGCCTCCACTCACCCTCCGCCACACCAGATATTAGCGGAGACATGTCAGAAACAAGAGGCTCCTCCACCCTCGCCACAAGCACCTGCTCCCTAATGAGTAAAACCCTCAAAGCACTCAAGGCAGTTGGTTTCAAACGTTTCTGACTGGCAGTAAGCTCTATCTTTTAGTGCACAGCAAGCTCTAGAAGCTGTTCTTTGGAAAACCTATCCAACATATCATGAGAAGGGTGATCAACAAAATCCTTTATGGAAGCCATCCCTACTGCAGTCACCAAAAAGCTGCCAAAAGCACCCTAGCATACACACAATCTACCTAAAGAACCACTAAAGAAACACTAAAGAACCACTGAAGAACCACAAAGAACCACTAAAGAGCCACTAAAGGACCACTGAAGACACACTACAGAACCACTGAAGACACTACAGAACCACTGAAGAACCACTGAAGAACCATAAAGAATGCTAATGCCAATACTAATAACCATAAGGAGACGTGGTGGAAATGTGTGCTCTACTGAGCGCACCTTTCTAATTTGCAAAAATAAATAAAAAAAACAACCACCCTGAAATAAATAGATGTGCCATACGCGCAGGAGGTCAGGTGCTAACAGGTAGGCTATCCAAACACTCAAAACAAACAAAATAAATACAACAAACAAATTCAAACAGGTGCCCCTTCTAACCTGATATGACTACTTACGCTTCTACATCTAAACTGCAGTCAAAACGGCCCACCACATGTCTACCCTAAAAAACACTAAATCAGGCCCTACCACACTACCTGTGTTTTCTGGCCCCCTATCCTACCTACCCTTAAACTAATGCCCTGTAGACCTAACCCTCTTCAACCACACCTGCTACCAGCCAAAGATCATATTTGACCATCCACCCGTCAAGTACATGGTATGGTACAAGACAAGTAGATGGTACTAATCACTTCTCTGACTGCCCCAGGAGTATGTGGTGCACAGGAAGCTAACAAACAACCAGAAAATAATGTCCCTACCTACATGTGGTGTGCACTAAACTATATATTTTAACAGCATTAAGTAGTCACATCAAATTACAAACAAATAAGGGCATACTCACCTGTTTGATGAATGGCTCAAGCCCCCACGTTACACAACATGTAACGAACACCACCCACACCATAGCACCACGACACACCATGCAAAACACACAAAAAAACACCAAACAAATTCTAGGGGTATTTCCAAATTCACTCCCGGACGAGCGCCCAACTGTTACGACCCTGGCTCAAAGGCACGCAACCTATGTGCAAAACCCACACCAAAACCCGTGTTTAACTCAAAATACTACTCTAACAAGGAATTACTGGAACAAACTAAAGAATAAAGAATGAGAGAACGTGACAAGTCTCTGCTTCCACACTATTCTCCAGCCACAGACAGACTGCATGTGTGTCTGAAAGGCTGGTTTTAACCTCCCAGCAGGTAACCAATCAGCAGCAATTAGCTAATTAGTAGCCCTCACCTGCATGCCCAGTGACACAGGACTGATCAGGCTCATGGTACATAACATGTGGTGAGTGCATTTAAAATATATATATATATTTTACAGTGATTATGAATTCATTGGCCCGCTGTGGCCTTGCGTGTGTAATAATAAGGTAGCCCCCAAGGACCACATGAGTCGCGGCAAGCCTTGCTTGCGTTTCTAATCAAATATTAATATCGCCGCGGGGAGGGGTGGGGCATAATCCCACGGGACAATGGGATTGACCGATATGTTTACCAATATTCCAATGTACAGTTTTGCGGTACCATTGACTCAGAATGGTCTGTTTTATTGAAATCGTCACAGCAGTATAGTTTGTTTATACTTCAGAAGTAATTGGCCCGCTGTGGCCTTGCGTGTGTAATAATAAGGTAGCCCCCAAGGACCACATGAGTCGCGGCAAGCCTTGCTTGCGTTTCTAATCAAATAAGCAGTATAGTTTGTTTATATTTCAGAAGTATGATATTTAAACATGGTCCCCAAAATGAATGGAAGCTAATGAGGAGCCTGACACCTGGGAGGAATGGGGGTGTTGCAGCGTTGGGGATGTTTAAAAAATATAATTTAATATATAATATAATATAATAATTTTGTGCTTCACCAAGAAATTTGGTCAGCAGCCGCCACTGTTGTCATCATATATAGTACAGCTCGTGGTGCACCTGCCGCAGCGCGCGCGCACGCAGTACTGTATAGCCTACGTGCGTAATGAATGAACGCAGTATAAGCTTATATTATTCTAATGACTTGTTTTATTAGGAGAGCAGCAAAGATACATGCGCTGCCCGCCCCGTAGACTGTAGTACAGTCCACAATGCAGTCCACTCCAGGCCATGTGAGCGGCGCGGCGCGTGAGCGGCGCGGGGTGCGGAGCGGGCGGTTTTGACGTGAGCGAGGAGTGGGTTTTAAAATGAGTCGGCGTGACGTCCTCCGCTCCAATCCACTCCAGGCCGCTCACAGTGGTTTAACACTGTTGATGTAATATGCAGTACAATGCCAAAGCAACAGATGGCGATGTACAAACATGAAGGCCATTTTCAACCAATGAGAAGGGTGAACCTGTGATATCCTGTCCAGGCTTTGTCACTCACTCCTGTTAGAAAAAGTATCGACGCCATTGTTGTTGTCGTTAGCTTACATGCTAACGTTAATGGCAGCGACCATAGCATTGTGGCTCGGCTAGCCTATCATCGCTTAATAGAGCTAGTGAATGGATAAACAACGTTATTTAACATTGCAGAATGGGTACAATTACAATGCGGCTCAATACAAACAATTGTTAAGGGGCCCAGGGGGTGTAGACTGTTGTAGTTTGAGCTAATTTACACCATGCTCCAAAAAAAATAAAAAATCTGCCGAGCGATCTGGCGCGGGGAGCGCTCGATTCAAGGTGAGCGGGGAGCGAGCGGAGAGCGACTTGGGGGCGGGGTCAACATGAGCGATTAGCGGAGCGGACCAAGCTTTAAAGAGCGAAGAGCGGATTTCTCGGCCGCGCCGATCCGCTCACGTGGCCTGGTCCGCTCATGTTACGCCTGACTCTGGCGGCCTTAACACTTTGATTACCAGCCATGCGGTGCGCCTTACCCCCGTTGAATGCCACCACCCACTTCAATGATAGCGCTCTTATATTTGTGAACGCATAAACTATGTCTTAAATTATGGCTATGTGTCTAATCTGGCCGTCGCTTATCAATGACTTGTTTGCAGTCAACATTGTCGAAACGGATTGTTTTTTAATCGGTTCATTTCCGTTTTATACCATTTTGAAAAACCCTCGTTTTCTTGAAAGTTTCAGGAAAAGATTCTGTGATAAACGCCCTTTACTGGAATATTCTGGAATACACAAAAAACTTTGTAATTTTTCTGCCTATTTATGAATCGTTTTCAAATAAACGCTAGATTATCGATAGTATATGTGTACTTATGCACGCTATATAAGCGGGCTGAAAAATCTATTCTCTCATTTCCTGATCAGCACACACACACGCACGCACACACACACACACACACACACACACACACACACACACACACACACACACACACACACACACACACACACACACACACACACACACACACACACACACACACACAC
>NC_140165.1:105170671-105180671 GCF_963971535.1 Notolepis coatsorum
CCTGGGGTCTGCCAGTCAGGAAGTCCAAGACCCACTGGCAGAGGTCATAGTTCAAGCCCAGGTCCCTGAGCTTGGCTATGAGTATGGAGGGGACTATGGTATTGAATGCCGAGCTGTAGTCGATGAATAGCATTCTCACATAGTTCCCCTGCCTCTTGTCCAGGTGTGATGCTGCTGTGTGCAGCACATGGGCTATGGCGTCCTCCGTGGACCTGTTGGGGCGGTATGCAAATTGCAGGGGGGCCATGTTGATGGGGAGGGAGGAGCAGATGTAGCAGATGTATTAGTATTATTGCACAATCGATGCGGGCATGACCACCCGCATTTCACTGTATGCCCTGGTATGTATGTGACAAATAAACCTCTTGAATCTTGAAATCTTATCACAGAGGTGTAGTGCATTTCTGACAGTAGCTAACGCTTCGTTCACTCCACACCACCAGTGTTGTCAACAACATAGATTTTCCTAAATGCATTCGGAATATCTGACACGGTTTCCATACTCACTTGTAGATACAATAACAATATCAGTTGCTCTTTCATCTCTCTGATAGGCTCCACACACACACAGCCCGCCTCCTGTCACTCAGGGCCAATTTCCACAGCGGTAGTGCGCCACATTCTATTAATTTCCTGTGTAGCAGGAGACGCAGCCACATTTAATGAATTTTTTATTTTAGATTTCTCATGTTAACGTATTTTAGTGAACTGTTTAGAGAACATTTATGAGCTGTCATGTTTTTCCTGTTTGAAAAACAGAGACAAACAAGTCATGGACCACCCATTGTATGAGGCCAAGCCAACATTCCCTCCGAGTCTTGGCTGGACTAGGATGAAAATGGTCCGTCACAATGCCGCTAGTCCCATCTGCTTCATTTGAAAGTTTGTTAAAGACGTTAAAGATGTTCAACACCTACGTTAAAAGGACCGGCAGGCCGACCCACGATGCATTAGAAATGTTCCAGAGGTTGGTGACAGCTCCCATTGCAACATCTCTGAAGCATTAAACACTATGGCTCAATAAACTGTTGTTGATATGGGGGAATATCATATATCTTATATCAATATCAAATATCCAATTGGGAATGGATGTAAAATAATAATAACAAGAAAATAGCAGAAAACACTTGCGTTTTGTGTTTGAGTATGTATGTGTGTTAGTGTTGTCACAATACTGGAATTTCGACTTCGATACGATACCTTGAAAAGTATCGATACTTCGATACCATTTTGATACAAAATTTTTTTTAAATTAAAAATATATATATATATATTTTTTTTTAAACAAATTTCGCTTTTGTTGCTGGTTGATTCTCCTCAGCTTCTCTCTGGTACTATACGAGAAGATAAATATAACACTTTTTTTTTTAAACTTAAATTTTTTTATTAAACATTTATAGACAAACAACACGACATACAATAACCTCAACAACACTATTAAACAGACATAAATAATAAAGAAAAAATGTAATACCCAAAAGACGAAAAATAAAAAATACTGACTTAAGCAAATAAAAAACATAAAACGGTTGTCATACCTTAAACCAAAATAAAATTAGAAAACATTAAGTGTGTGACATGGGTTCAGAGACCCTCTTTGAACCTCTTTCCTCCTTTACCCTTCGCCCTCTTGTGGTGTATTTGGTTCTTCCTCTGTGATGTCGTTTTCGTTCCCCTTGTAATCCTCCCACTTACCCCATCTTTCTCCAAATTTCTCTTCCTGTAACCTCAGCATGTGTGTTATCCTCTCCATATCCTGTATCTCTTCCACTATTCCTACCCATTGTGCTATTGTCGGTGGGTCTTCCTTGTACCACAGTCTCGTTATTGCTTTTCTGGCCGCTATCAACATTATCTTTATTAAATATTTGTCCCCCCCTTGTATTCCCTCGTGTGTCAGGTCTCCTAAGTAAAGCACCAGTCCTGTTTGTGGTAACCCGTATCCTAATATTCTGATCATTGCCTCCCCTATCTCCTCCCAATACCCCTTCAGCTTCTGACATCCCCAGAATATGTGCGTGTGATTTGCCCCCTCCTTCCCACACATCCTCCAGCATGCTCTTTGTGTTGGTACATATTTTCCCTTCAGCTCTGGGGTTATAAAGAATCTGATTATGTTTTTCCATCCAAACTCTTTCCATATCCTCGATCCTGTTGTTGAATGTTGCACCTCGCATATGTTCCCCCATTCCTTCCCTGTTATTTCTATCTCTAGCTCTCTCTCCCATTTCTCCCTTATGTAATCGGTCGTGTGTCCCTTGCTGTTCATTATAGCCCAGTATATTGCTGATATTACTCTTCCTTGCCCCCCTTCGTATGCCCATACTATCATCTTTATTATTCCATTCTGTTCTTCGTCTTTGGCCCCCCTTATTTCTTTGTTGTAGTAGTCTCTAACCTGTAGATATCTGAAGTGGTCCCTGTTTTCTAGTCCAAATTTCTCCTTTAATTTTTGTAGTGTCTGCATTTCCCCCTTCTCTATCATTTTGCATATCGCTGTTGCCCCCCCCCCTCTCCCACCTTCTGAATCCATGGTCTAACCTCCCTGGTTTGAATCTCTTGTCATGTGCTACCCATCTCAGAACCCCTGACTGCTTCTCCAATTTGTGTTTTTACTACTCTGTTCCATATGGTCAAGGTGCATTTGGTGATTGGATCTAATAGTCCCTCTTTTTCTTTAAATAGTTCCCTATCTCCCACCAGAGCTTGTACCTTGTATCCCTCCCCTTCTTTTTCAATGTCTTTCCATCTTGCCTCATATCTGTCGTTACACCAGCACGTCACTGCTCTCAGTTGTGCTGCATAGTAATAATCTTGTAGGCTGGGTACTGCCATCCCTCCCTCTTCCTTTGGTAGTTGTAGTGTTTTATATCTGACCCGTGGTCTTCTCCCCGCCCATATGAACCTCGATATCAGTCTGTCCCACTCCCTGAATTGATTCTGTGGTATTTGTATCGGTAGTGACTGGAATAGGTACAGTAACCTTGATAGTATGTTCATTTTAATGACCTCTATTCTTGAATTGAAGTCCAAGGGCATTACTGTCCATCTCTCTAAGTCTCTCTTGATGTTCTGATTTATCTGTGTATAGTTCGCCTCAAACAGTTTCTCCACCCCTCTCGTGATGTTCACCCCTAAGTATTTAATCTTGTCCATGTCCCATCTTATCCCGTACTGTTCTGAAGGGCCAGATTAACACTGAGAATCTACGTTTTATTGTTTTATATAACTTGTATATTATTTATATATATAAGCTATATCCCTTTAAGCCTCCGTTTGAATCATAGCATTATTCGCTTTCCTCATTGGATAACGCCCTTGACACTGGCGGCGCCAAGAATCGCACCCCCCAGACAAGTTCAAAGACGAGTCTGGACAAGTTGAGACATGCCCTTGGCCAGCGCATTGATTCCGGACAAGAGATTCGGTTGCGCCCTAGAAAGCACTCTAAGTATATATTGTGGAAGGCGCAAACAGCAGCAGTTCGACCTAACCTAACGTGAAGTAAAGAGTTCGTCATTACAGCAGTTCGTTCGGTGTGCAGCAGTAACAAGCAGTTCGTTCGTTTAGTAACTAGTGTGAACCTTAGCAAGTGTGTGTGGACTTAACGTAATTAGTATCAGAACACGAGGTGAACCTAGCAGCAGAACTATTGGACATGTGAGCATTGGAACCTACCGCGGCGTATCGTTACGGATAACTAGTAGCTCCTTAGATACTACCTTGATATTGTAGAACCATTGTTGGTGGATTATAGTGACTTGTGGAAACGTAGTACCGTGGAGAAGAGCATCGTTAATACCATTGTCGTTTGGATTTAACTACCCTGAAGATCTGCATCGGGCTAGCTTCGAGGACGAAGCTGGCTGGCTATCATCATTGCTATCGGGCATTGGATTAAAGCTATTACCCTGCTACCGAGCACTTGGATTACAAGGACCGGATCCGTATGAGACCCCCTTTCTTCAAGTGACCAGCCGGAGTATCCGTCTATTCTTCATTCCTCTGGAGCTTACTACTCTGTGGGAGGAAATCACCAGTCTCCAGCTATACCCTCGTTTGCCCCCCGTATATCGCCATCTCACGCCATGCAGCGTCCCGGTCTAGTATCCTTAGCCTAGGAATTATTCATTCCCACTGACTTTGATACTCTGACATTCTAATATCATTCGCCATAAAAGAGCGACCAAGTAATTCTCAGTTGTATATCTGCTATTAATAATAAAATACTGTAAATGATATCTCTTTGTCACCGTGCCGTCTATTGAGTGTCTGCCATAATTAACTGTACTGTCTGGCAAGTAATAATAATATGTAGTAGTGGTTTAATCTATCACAATCTTTAATACAGTCAGGGTTTTGTAACCCCTCAGTTACACGTACTGTTCCCTAATTTCCGTCATTGGGGTATAGTTCCATGCTAAGGTCTGTGTCTTTGTCACGTTTAGTTTGTATCCTGAGTAGTGGCCATATTCCTTCAGTAGATCCATCAGTGCCGGGAAGCTCTTGTCTGGTTGCCTCATGTATACTATCACGTCGTCCGCAAATAGGCCTAGTTTATATTCCGTTCCCTTTATCCTTACTCCCTTAATGTCCTCGGTCTGTCTGATCAGTTCAGGGCTCTACAGTGCGAGCAAATTGCTCGCATATGCCCCTAAAAATATGTGCGAACCTGCAAAATCAAGTACTCTCACGGTGTGCGAGTGGGGCCGGCGAGTGCAGAGTACAGCCTCATTCGTCCTTTTTTTTCTCCGCTGCGAGAATCGTTAAAAAACTACAAGTCCCACAGTTCACAGCCGCATAAACGTTCCAATCACAGTAGAGTTTCCTGTGGTCACGTGACTGGAAACTGAAAGTAATGTTTAGCATCAGCATAGATATATCTATGAGCGTCAGTGTCTGAGTCAGACAATACAGCCATGTCGAAGCGCATTCATTTTTATTTTGCGCGAAAGATACCGGAGAATGAGAAGTCAGGCGAGGCAGCTCATGTTACAGAGGTGATAGTTAACCAAGATACTGACGCTAGCCAGCATGCTAGCGAAGCTAGCGAGGCTACACCCACTACTACCCCCACTGTAGCACCCAATGTACCCACTGTAGCTAACTAGCTAACGAAGCTACACCCAATGTACCCACTGTAGCTAACGAAGCTACACCCAATGTACCCACTGTAGCTAACGATGCTACACCCACTGGAGCCGGAGGGAAGACATACAAATTTAACGTGAATTGGCTAAACATTTTCCCATGGCTAGAGTTGGAAAACAATGTCATGTTTTGTAAATATTGCAGAGGGCAGAAACAGGCAGGCAATACGCCCTTTGTGTCGGGAAACCCGCACCTGAAGAGATTCGGTAGTAAAACACAACGTCTCGCGGCGGCACATCCAGTCATCCAGTGTAGAGATTTGTACATATTGAGAAAGGAGAGACCATCCTTGTGAGTTTGTTTAGCACACACACACAGTGTGGGCCAGTGACTTTGGTGCTATTGCACAGTTCCGTTCCCATTTGAACATGCACATACAGAGTACTACTATACATGTACATTTATTTTTGTTTAAAAAATTTTAGTTTGTTTAGCACACACACACACAGTGTGGGCCAGTGACTTTGGTGCTATTGCACAGTTCCGTTCCCATTTGAACATGCACATACAGAGTACTACTATACATGTACATTTATTTTTGTTTAAAAAATGTGAGTTTGTTAATAAACTCAGTTACTAGAAAAAAATTCACTGTGCTCCTAAATTTCTTTGTGTGCTCCTAAATTTTTTCATTTAGGAGCACCTGTGCCCCTAATGAAAAAGGTTAGCGTAGAGCCCTGCAGTTGTGCCAGTGGTTCTATGAAAACGGCGAAGAGAGTCGGTGAGAGACAACATCCCTGTCTGGTAGCCCTCTCTAATCTGATTCTATCCGTCAAGCTGCCATTCACCTTAACCCTCGCTGTCGGTTCTTGATATAGCGCCTTGATCATCTTCATCGCCCTCCCGTTCAGTCCGAACCTCATCAATGTTTTATATAAAAATGTCCAGCTCGCACTGTCGAATGCTTTTTCTGCATCTAGGCTAATCAGTACCGCGCCTTGTTTTTGTATCTCCTCTACTATGTGTAATGTCTTTCTCACGTTGTCCTGTGTCTGTCTCCCTTTAATAAATCCAGTTTGATCTACATCTATAATGTCTGGCATAAACGTCTCAAATCTCTTTGATATTATCGATGTATACATCTTGTAATCCACGTTGAGTATGGACACAGGTCTGAAACTACTACATAATTCTCTATCCTTCCCTTCCTTCGGTATTGTGGTGATTATGGCTTCCTTCCACGAGGGGGGCATTTTTCCCTCTTCCATCGTGTGTCTGAACGCCGCCCCTAACATGGGTGCTAATTCCGTTCTAAATGTCTTGTAGAATTCCGATGGGAATCCGTCGCTCCCCGGAGACTTGTTGTTTTTAGCTCTACTAATTGCCTCTTCCAGTTCTCGTTCCGTAATTATTTTATTTCATTCTTCATTCTGTTCTTTCCCTATCGATGGTAACTCTAGCTTCTCCAGATATGCTTCTATTTCCTCTTCTCCCGCTGCTTTTGGCTGTGTGTATAGTTTCTCATAGTATTCTCTAAATGTCCTCTCTATTTCAGCTGGGTCTCTCAATATTTCATTAGTCTTTATATCCCTTATTGTGTGTATCGTGTTCAACTTCTGTTGCATCCTAATTCTCCTAGCCAACAGTCTGGTCGCTTTTGGTCCCCCTTCATAGTACGTTTGTTTCATGAACCTCGCTTTCTTTTCTATTTCCGTCAATAATTCCCTATTTATCCTGGCCTTTACTTCTTTGATTTCTCTGAGCGTTTCCTGTTCTTTTGATATCTGGTGTCTCCCTTCTAGCTTCTTCAGCTTCTCTATCAGATTGTGATATGTCTCCGTTCTGGCCTTCTTCAGCATTGCTGTCTTCTCCATCAATTTCCCCCTTATCACCACCTTCAGTGTGTCCCATAGAATGTTCGGATCTACCGCCCCGTTGTCATTTTCTTCCTTATCCCTGGCTATCTCCTCCTTGATCTGACTCACCACCCCCTTGTTATTTAATATTCCTACATTTAGTCTCCAGATCGTGTTCCTCCGTCTCCCTTCTAGATCTACTGTCAGATATATAGCACTGTGATCCGATATGTCCGCTACTCCTATTCTGCTCTCCCGTACCCTGTAACTGTCCCCCGTCGTCATCAAAAAGTAGTCTATTCTCGCATATGTCACGTGCGGGTGTGAGTAATGTGTGTATTCCCTGTCCATGGCGTGCATCCCCCTCCAAACATCTGTAATTCCCATTTCCGTCATCTGAATATTCATATATCTACTGATTGGTGCCCGTCCTTTTCTAGTACTCGTGGTGTCTAGGTCGTGATTCAGTACTACATTAAAATCTCCCGCGCATATCAATATCCCTTCTAGTTCCATCACTATCATATCAAAAATGGTCTCATATAAATCCCTCTCACTCTCTGGGGGTGCATAAACATTCACTAACGTAATCATTTGACCCTCCATTTTTCCCTTCACCAGAACAAACCTTCCCTCCTTGTCTCTTACTTCCTTGATCAATTCAAATTTGACTGTGTTTTTGATTAACGTGATTACTCCTCTCCTCAGGTTCCGTTTAAAGGAACTATAGTATGCATTTTCATATCCGAACCTCTTCAGTTTCTCATGATCCTGTGCTACCAAATGTGTCTCCTGCAGAAAAATCACGTCCATCTCACTTTTTTTTACATTTCAACATCACTTTGCTCCTCTTTATCACATTATTCATTCCATTAACGTTTAACAACATCATTTTTATACCTTTAACCATTGTCATCTTTCTTCTTCTTTCGTCTGTCAGTCCCCCCCATGTCACATTCATTCCCCCCTCCGGTTGTAGCCTCCGCTCTCTTCACCGAATACATATAATGATTAACATAAATAAAAAACATAAACTTTACATAAAGTGCTCCCAAGGCGTTCGGGGGGTCCCTGTGTCCCCCCCTGTCCCCTGCTGGTGGGTGAGGAGTAATTGCTCTCCTAGTGAGAGGCCTCCTCCTGACGGCTTGGGGGTTTGAAACCTTTACCCCCAACCGCTCGTCATATTTGTCCAGCTTTCTTACTGTTTTTATTGCTGTCGTGCTCCTGGTCAAAAGCACTCTGTCCTTCATTCTGATCAAAGACCCCCATTTCCTAGGTCCCTCTCAATGTGGCTCATATGTTCCAATGTCCCTCTTTCCTCCCAAACCCGTGTGTGGTGTCTTCTGTGTACCCCTTTTTATTTTATTTTCCTCCTCTCTATTTTCTATGTGATGTCCATTTATCCCCTTAATCCCTTCCAACTGTGTTACTCTCAGCATGTGTCTATGTACTTGTTTCAATATGTTCTGTGTTCTGTCTATCATACCTAATTATATTTCCATTTATTTCCTGTGTCAGCCTGTGTATTATGTGTCCATGTATACGTTATGTTCGTTCCTATATCCTGCCTCTACCTGGGAATGTGTGTTTATGTATATGTTATTTCAGTTTCTATATTTTGTCTCTATTTGGATAGTTTTTCAATCTCTTGTGCGTGTACTCATCCGTTCGTCTCCTCCCGCCTCCTCTCCTTCTCCGTCTCTGGCCTCCTCGTCCGTCTCCGCCTTCGGTCTGTCACTTCTCACCTCGGCCTTCTCCTCTCTCCTCCCTCCTCTCCCGGGCCTCGATCTCCCACTCTGGTCCATCTGCGTGCCCCCTCCAATCTCTGCTGCAGGCTCCGCGTCTGGCCCTCCTGTCTCCTTCCCTCTCCGTCCTCCGCCATCTGCATCCCCCGTCGCCTCATCTCCTCCGCCGCCTCCCGCGCCGTCGCGTATGTCACCGTCCCTTCCTTCCAGTGAATCCTTAGCGAGGTCATGGGTGATTGGAATTTCATTCCGTTTTCTTTCAGAATTCTCTTCAGTCCCGCGTAGGACCTGCGTGTTATTGCCACCGCTGTCGAGTAATCTTGATCAAACGACAGTCTTTTCCCCTCGATTTCTATCTTCTTGGTCCACACGGTTCTGAGTATCAATTCCTTAATCTCAAATCTCAGAAAGTTAATAATATGATAATGATAAGCTCTTCCACATATTGGATCACCGATTCCCCTTCGACTCCTTCTTTCAATCCCCATATTCTGATGTTATTTCTCCGTGACCTCCCCTCCATGTCCGATATCTTTGTCTCCATCTGTTCTTGTTTTTGAATCGCACACGTTAACACCTCGTGTATCTCTGTGTTCCATTCCTCCATTTGCGCCGTTCTAGTCTGTACCTCTGTTACTTTTCTGTCCTGTTCCGCCATCTTCTCATCCACCCTTTTGATTTCTGTATTCATTTCACCTCTGAAGTCCTCCTGTTCCTTCCTCAATTCCTCCCGTAACTTCCCAATATCATTTCTTATCGTGTCCGAGTTCAGTTTCATGGTCGCCTGCATCGTGTCCGAGTTCAATTTTATGGTCGCCAATATCCCGGCCTGCATGAGCACGGCCCATCCTGGCATTTCCTTGTCCGTCTCAGCCGAGACTCCCCCTTCCTCCGCTTGCTCCTTCTCGGTCTCGCCTCGGGGGTTCTGCTCCATTGAACTCTCCTCTTCCTGTGAGTTCTCCATTTCTCTTTCCTTCATATTTGTTTTCTCCTCCTTCCTTTTCGTTTGCATCTTGATTTTTGATCACTTTTCGTCACTTTTCGGGTCCTTATTTCTCCGTTTTTCGCTCTTTTGACCAGGAGCCTCACCGCATGCGTGCTACTCTTCCGCTCTCATACCGGAAGCCAAATATAACACTTTTAAAACCCTTTGTTTATCTTTAGATCAGAGAGAGAGAGAGAGAGAGAGAGAGAGAGAGAGAGAGAGAGAGAGAGAGAGAGAGAGAGAGAGAGAGAGAAAGAGAGAGTGGCTGCTGGAGATTTGAGGTCTACTGAGCGCACCTTTCTAGTTATGACCCGAAAACAAGG
>NC_140165.1:105184137-105209137 GCF_963971535.1 Notolepis coatsorum
AGCAGAAAGAAATGACGGGGAAATCCGATTTTTTGATGATGTAAATTTGCTTGATTTGACCAAACTACAATAGTCTGCACCCCCTTAACAATTGTTTGTATTGAGCCGTATTGTATTGTACCCATTCTGCAATCTGTTAAATAACGTTTTCATCCATTCATTCTACTAGCGTTAACGTTACTACGCTAATGTACGCTAGCCGCAATGCTAACGTTTATAATGGCAAATTCCAATCACGTTAGCATGTAAGCTATCAGCGCTCTTTTTGTGAGACTAAACTCTCCGCTCTTGGTGGTACATTGTGTTGATGTTGGCTTTGTTTCATCAACAAATGAGGCAGAACACACAGTGAATGCATCCTTTTTTTTATTGCACTTTGTTTCTTGCTGCAAATAAATGCTATGTTGCTAATGGTTCACGCGAGGTAATTTAAAGATGGCGGGTTTCTGTTTTGATCAGGACGTGTAGTGACGCGTTCAACCCTTCTGATTGGTTGAAAATGGCCTTCATGTTTGAACTACATCGCCACCTATTGCTTTGGCATTGTACTACATGTATATTACATCAGTTTAAACCACTGTGTGTGTGTACGGACTGGAGGTTTATTTTTACCTGTTTTTTTTTTTTTTTTTTACCTCTGTGTCAAAAATACCTGTGATCGTGTGCACTCAGCGGCTCGGAGCGGCTTGGAGCGGAGGAGAGCTCTCGCTCCGGAAATCACTCTGACCCATCACTAAAACCCACTCCGCGCTCACTTCAAAATCCACCCGCTCCGCTCGTGCTCCGCTCCGCTCACATGCTCTGTCAAGAATACGGCCCAAATATGGCCCATCTGGCATTTTCAGATGGCCCCCAGGCTGAATTTGCTTATCAATTAATTTTGGTCTGCTGCCTCTCCTAGCCTGTGATACAAATCAAAACGTACCTCCATTTCCCTGTGCCCCAATGCACATGTCTCAACTGCAAACACAGGGTTATCCGAATTAGCATTATGTTCTTAGTTTTGTCATGTTTTTAGTTGTTATTGAAAATTCACCCTTTTTTGTGTGTGTCTGGCCCACACAATCATCTGTATGTTTCATTTCAGCCCTTTTGGAAATTCGACACCCTCGCTCTATATGAGCTGGCATGGCTAAGGGGCAACTTTAGCCTCATCCCTGCTGGATGGGACGAGGTGTTTCATTGTGCCATCTGCCACCTCTACATGTCTCTACAACACCTCCTATTGCAATGGTCATATCCTCGGACAGATAGGATGCTAGTCTGTTATGATGGTCCTAGCCTCAGAGAGAGAGGATGCAAGCATGGCCGTAGCCAGCTATGAGGTCACCGAGGTCTGGACCTCTGTAACTATTTGTAACTATTATAAAAAATTAAATAAAAAGTATTATACATTTTTTTTTTTTAAATTAAATAATTTACATTTCTTTTTTTAAGTTTGGTCAATGACCGACCCACCACTAGGCTGGGACATCGGCCCATTGGTACTGACTGACACTGGGCCGGCCCAATCACATCTCTTACCAAGCACCCCCCCACCAGTCGTGCAGGTACATGACTGAGAGGGGGGCTGGTACATGACTGAGATGGGGCTGTGGTACATGACTGAGAGGGGGCTGTGGTACATGACTGAGAGGGGGCTGTGGTACATGACTGAGAGGGGGGCTGTGGTACATGACTGAGATGGGGCTGTGGTACATGACTGAGAGGGGGCTGGTATATGACTGAGAGGGGGCTGTGGTACATGACTGAAAGGGGGCTGGTACATGACTGAGAGGGGGCTGTGGTACATGACTGAGAGGGGGCTGGTACATGACTGAGAGGGGGCTGTGGTACATGACTGAAAGGGGGCTGATACATGACTGAGAGGGGGCTGGTACATGACTGAGAGGGGGCTGGTACATGACTGAGAG
The DNA here is from genome assembly GCF_963971535.1 of Notolepis coatsorum. Taxonomy (NCBI): domain Eukaryota; kingdom Metazoa; phylum Chordata; class Actinopteri; order Aulopiformes; family Paralepididae; genus Notolepis; species Notolepis coatsorum. The sequence continues at coordinate 105,186,051 of NC_140165.1, forward strand.
GGGGCTGTGGTACATGACTGAGAGGGGGCTGGTAGATGACTGAGAGGGGGCTGGTACATGACTGAGATGGGGCTGTGGTACATGACTGAGATGGGGCTGTGGTACATGACTGAGAGGGGGCTGGTAGATGACTGAGAGGGGGCTGGTACATGACTGAGATGGGGCTGTGGTACATGACTGAGATGGGGCTGTGGTACATGACTGAGAGTGGGCTGTGGTACATGACTGAGAGGGGGCTGGTACATGACTGAGATGGGGCTGTGGTACATGACTGAGAGGGGGCTGTGGTACATGACTGAGAGGGGGCTGGTAGATGACTGAGAGGGGGCTGGTACATGACTGAGAGGGGGCTGTGGTACATGACTGAGAGGGGGGCTGGTACATGACTGAGAGGGGGCTGGTAGATGACTGAGAGGGGGCTGGTACATGACAGAGGGGGGCTGGTACATGACTGAGAGGGGGCTGTGGTACATGACTGAGAGGGGGGCTGGTACATGACTGAGAGGGGGCTGTGGTACATGACTGAGAGGGGGCTGTGGTACATGACTGAGAGGGGGGCTGTGGTACATGACTGAGAGGGGGCTGTGGTACATGACTGAAAGGGGGCTGGTACATGACTGAGAGGGGGCTGGTACATGACTGAGAGGGGGCTGGTACATGACTGAGAGGGGGCTGTGGTACATGACTGAGAGGGGGCTGGTAGATGACTGAGAGGGGGCTGGTACATGACTGAGAGGGGGCTGTGGTACATGACTGAGAGGGGGGCTGGTACATGACTGAGAGGGGGCTGGTAGATGACTGAGAGGGGGCTGGTACATGACAGAGGGGGGCTGGTACATGACTGAGAGGGGGCTGTGGTACATGACTGAGAGGGGGGCTGGTACATGACTGAGAGGGGGCTGTGTTACATGACTGAGAGGGGGGCTGTGGTACATGACTGAGAGGGGGCTGTGGTACATGACTGAGAGGGGGCTGGTAGATGACTGAGTGGGGGCTGGTACATGACTGAGATGGGGCTGGTATACATGACTGAGAGGGGGCTGGTACATGACTGAGGGTGGGGCTGGTATACATGACTGAGAGGAGGCTGGTACATGACTGAGAGGAGGCTGGTACATGACTGAGAGGGGGCTGGTATACAGGACTGAGAGGGGGCTGGTATACATGACTGAGAGGAGGCTGGTACATGACTGAGAGGGGGCTGGTATACATGACTGAGAGGAGGCTGGTACATGACTGAGAGGGGGCTGGTATACATGACTGAGAGGAGGCTGGTACATGACTGAGAGGGGGCTGGCTGGTACATGACTGAGAGGGGGCTGGTATACATGACTGAGAGGAGGCTGGTACATGACTGAGAGGGGGCTGGTATACAGGACTGAGAGGGGGCTGGTACATGACTGAGGGTGGGGCTGGTATACATGACTGAGAGGAGGCTGGTACATGACTGAGAGGAGGCTGGTACATGACTGAGAGGGGGCTGGTATACAGGACTGAGAGGGGGCTGGTATACATGACTGAGAGGAGGCTGGTACATGACTGAGAGGGGGCTGGTATACATGACTGAGAGGAGGCTGGTACATGACTGAGAGGGGGCTGGTATACATGACTGAGAGGAGGCTGGTACATGACTGAGAGGGGGCTGGCTGGTACATGACTGAGAGGGGGCTGGTATACATGACTGAGAGGAGGCTGGTACATGACTGAGAGGGGGCTGGTATACAGGACTGAGAGGGGGCTGGTATACATGACTGAGAGGAGGCTGGTACATGACTGAGAGGGGGCTGGTATACATGACTGAGAGGAGGCTGGTACATGACTGAGAGGGGGCTGGTATACAGGACTGAGAGGGGGCTGGTATACATGACTGAGAGGAGGCTGGTACATGACTGAGAGGGGGCTGGTATACATGACTGAGAGGAGGCTGGTACATGACTGAGAGGGGGCTGGCTGGTACATGACTGAGAGGGGGCTGTGGTACATGACTGAGAGGGGGCTGGTAGATGACTGAGAGGGGGCTGGTACATGACTGAGATGGGGCTGTGGTACATGACTGAGATGGGGCTGTGGTACATGACTGAGAGGGGGGCTGGTACATGACTGAGAGGGGGCTGTGGTACATGACTGAGAGGGGGCTGTGGTACATGACTGAGAGGGGGGATGTGGTACATGACTGAGAGGGGGCTGTGGTACATGACTGAGAGGGGGCTGGTACATGACTGAGAGGGGGCTGGTAGATGACTGAGAGGGGGCTGGTACATGACAGAGGGGGGCTGGTACATGACTGAGAGGGGGCTGTGGTACATGACTGAGAGGGGGGCTGGTACATGACTGAGAGGGGGCTGTGGTACATGACTGAGAGGGGGCTGTGGTACATGACTGAGAGGGGGGATGTGGAACATGACTGAGAGGGGGCTGTGGTACATGACTGAGAGGGGGCTGGTACATGACTGAGAGGGAGGCTGGTACATGACTGAGAGGGGGCTGGTAGATGACTGAGTGGGGGCTGGTACATGACTGAGATGGGGCTGGTATACATGACTGAGAGGGGGCTGGTACATGACTGAGGGGGGGGGGGGCTGGTATACATGACTGAGAGGGGGCTGGTACATGACTGAGAGGGGGCTGGTACATGATTGAGAGGGGGCTGGTAGATGACTGAGAGGGGGCTGGTACATGACAGAGGGGGGCTGGTACATGACTGAGAGGGGGCTGTGGTACATGACTGAGAGGGGGCTGGTACATGACTGAGAGGGGGCTGGTACATGACTGAGAGGGGGCTGGTATACATGACTGAGAGGAGGCCGGTACATGACTGAGAGGGGGCTGGTATACAGGACTGAGAGGGGGCTGGTATACATGACTGAGAGGAGGCTGGTACATGACTGAGAGGGGGCTGGTATACAGGACTGAGAGGGGGCTGGTATACATGACTGAGAGGGGGCTGGTATACATGACTGAGAGGAGGCTGGTACATGACTGAGAGGGGGCTGGTATACATGACTGAGAGGAGGCTGGTACATGACTGAGAGGGGGCTGGTATACATGACTGAGAGGAGGCTGGTACATGACTGAGAGGGGGCTGGCTGGTACATGACTGAGAGGGGGCTGGTATACATGACTGAGAGGAGGCTGGTATACATGACTGAGAGGGGGCTGGTATACAGGACTGAGAGGGGGCTGGTATACATGACTGAGAGGAGGCTGGTACATGACTGAGAGGGGGCTGGTATACAGGACTGAGAGGAGGCTGGTACATGACTGAGAGGGGGCTGGTATACATGACTGAGAGGAGGCTGGTACATGACTGAGAGGGGGCTGGCTGGTACATGACTGAGAGGGGGCTGGTACATGACTGAGAGGGGGCTGGTACCATGTATTGTGCATCATTGTAAGTCAAACCATTAAAAAGTTTACTTCCACGGCAGCCATTTTGGATTTTGGTCTCTCACAAATTGTCCCGCATTTTTTTTTTAAATACACCCGGCTAAAATTGTTTATTAACCCTCCTAGATGACAAATCCATTGAGAAACGAAGTGCCACAGATGACCCAACTACTAGGTCCATATCGTATCATCATAATATTATTTAAAAAATCATTAGGATAAGGGTTCCCTTGATAAAGATGCATGAAAAGGCTGTATAATATACAACACCTGTAGCTCAACTGCAAAAACTGCTTTTTTTATTTGATTAGATTTGTATTTGGAAATTAAAAACACATCATAAAACCAAATTATCTTGACCAATTTGTATTCCTGAGGATATCACCTAAAAGCATTCATTAAAACACTTATTTCCAAGGTGGTCCTCGATGGAAGACATAAAAACACAGCACATAGCCTACTCAACTGCTAATTTTTGCTCAACTGCAAAAATGTATGCCTACTTATGTATTAGCCTACAGGGAAAAACACATTCACAACAGGGCAGGCAGCAAAGTTTATCTTCAGCCAAGTATGGTAATAAGGTAACTATTAGGATATATATGGTATGGATTACTTACTCTTATAACTTATTACTATCTGTGGTAGCTCTAGTCTCCACCTACACAAATAGTTGTTGTGCTGTCCATTGATCATGCACCTTCACATGGTAGGCACATTAACACTTTGATTGCCCAACCCGAGTTTCCTCGGGTTTACCCCCCGCGGGGTTGAATGCCCACTCACGAGAATTCTCGTATTTTCTCTTTTTTTTTTTTATTAGCGATCTGAAATCATATTTCATCAACCGAGTCTACCGTTGGAAATTCAGCCACTCAGCCACTCCAGATGTGAAAAAGCACCCCCTATCGTCTCCCAGATGGTAATTCACCTTTTGGATTGAACTCAATGAAAATGAATGAGAAACAAAATCCCTGACTCCACATTTTACTTCTCACTCACGCAGCCGGGGTCGATCAGCTCCACTAGTGAGCCTCAGAGCAGCGGGGATTGTTTACACTGCCTGTGTTGTCTTTTACTACCTGTATACTGTGTTGTTTTACTACCTGTACCCCTCCCCCCCTCCCCCCCATGCTGCTATGATGCCTGAATTTCCCCAAGGGGATCAATAAAGGAATATCTTATCTTATCTTATCTGATTATGTGTTTTTACAGTATACACGGTGAATCAATAAAAGGATCGATTTTTTAGAATGGCGATCAGGAATTGGAATAATCCATTTGGATACCATCTGATCTCAGGTAAGGAATCTATGTTACCAGTCTTAGGATAATCAGACTCGTTTTCACGGAGATATAAGCTTTTATGTGATTATGTGATATTGTTGATTGACTGTGTGAGCGGTCAGGAAATAGGAGAATCGATTTTCAGCTCGCGGCCAGAGCGTGCGTGCGTACACATGTACTATCGATGATCTAGCGTTTATTTGAAAATGATTCGTGAATGGGAGGAATGACAACGTTCTAGAGTATTCCAGTAAAGGGCGATTATCATGGAATGTCTTAATTTTTCCATAAAAACGAGTGCTTTTCAAAATGCTAGAAAACGGAAATGAAGCGATAAAAAAACAATCTGCTACGACAATGTTGACTGGAAAATGAGTCTTTGATAAGCGACGGGCAGATTAGACACATAGCCATAATTTAAAACATAGATTAGGCGATATTAACGTTAACATTGAAGTGGTGCTGGGCATTCAAGGAGGTAAAAAGGAATTTAGCTTGGGCAGTGAAAGTGTTAACTAGGGATGTCCCGATCAAATTTTTTTGCTCCCGATTTGATCCCGATCATATGATTTTGAGTATCTACCGATACCGATCTTTCCCGATCCGATTAAAAAAATTAAATAAAAATTTAATTTTTTTTAATTTTTTTAATCCCAACTTCTCACATTACATTCACCCTGAATGTTGACGTTATCCAGGTGAAAAGTTAACTTCATTCAAGCGAGGCATTGCAATCCTTGACATAAATCATTTGATGTATAATTAAATCAAAGGAAATGCGTTTGTTTTGGCAAAATTCTTCTGCTCTGTGTGACAATAAATAAATGAATGATGATATGCAATTTAAAACCAAAACTAAGGCCTCAGTATGAGTTTAAGACGTGAACATGGGCATGTTTGTTGAATAAAAAAAATAAAGTAAAAAAAATAAAAATTAAAAAGAAATCCGTTTAAAAAAAATTAAAAATTTCGATCCCGATCTTCGGAAAATGTTGTACGAGTTAATTGTAATCATCTCTCTCTCTCCTTATGTCTAGTCAAGCCAGGTTGTGGAGGAGAGAGACAGGGATGAACAGGCTATAGACTACTTTGCCCATCCTGAGCCTGCTATGATGCAGGTGTTTTTACATCACCACCCAAAACAAGATTCAGCCAAGAGGGAGTGAGTACACTGGTCCACTTGCACTGCTACACTTGTCCATGGCACTTACTACCCAGCTTTGTAGTGGTTTGGGGGAATAGTACAGTAGGTACGCATATTTAAGCGGACCGCAAGGATGGTGTACTGGTGGATAGTGTCCGACCGATTATGGTGGGCCGGTCTGGGCCAAAAAAATAAATGGACCTCCCTAATTTCTAAACCCTGGCTACGGCCCTGGATACAAGTATGTTATCTTAGCCTCAGTCAGATAGGATGCTAGTCTGTTTGACACCCTCGCTCTATATGAGCTGGCATGGCTAAGGGGCACCTTTAGCCTCATCCCTGCTGGATGGGACAAGGTGTTTCATTGTGCCATCTGCCACCTCTCTACATGTCTCTACAACACCTCCTATTGCAATGGTCATATCCTCGGTCAGAGAGGATGCTAGTCTGTTATCTTAGCCTCAGACAGATAGGATGCTAGTCAGTTATTATGGTCCAATAGCATCAGTCAGATAGGATGCTAGTCAGTTATTATAAAAAAAAATATATATATATATTAGGCTGTCAAATATATCGCGTTAATATCGCGTTAACTCCCGATTCTATTAATGCCACTAATTTTTTTAACTCAAGATTAACTAAACATTTTTTTTTTTTTTTTTTTTTTTTTTTTACTAGACTTCACTCAGGTGTATTATTGATGCTCTCATTGATACTATGTTTGTTTCTGAAGTGTGTGTGTGTGTGTGTGTGTGTGTGTGTGTGTGTGTGTGTGTGTGTGTGTGTGTGTGTGTGTGTGTGAGATATAGAGAGAGAGGGGGGTGAGAGAGATGAGGAAGGGGCAAAAGAGAAAAAGAGCTGGGAGAGTGTGTGTGTGAGGGAGAGAGGGGGGTGTGTGATTAATCAGCCCTTGTGTGTGTGAATGTAACAAGTTCCTAACGTTTTCTTTCCCCTATTATTTCATGCACACTTTATTCATTGTTTTAAATTATTATTTTCTTTTAAGTTATTTTGTGCATCACTCTGTTTTGAATTTGATGCAAATTTGCAATGCATGAGGGTCATCCTTTTGTGTTAAATGGCTGCACAAAGCAAGCATTTGTTGACTCGCATGTTGATAAGAGTATTAAAACTTGGAACTTGAAAAAGATCTGTTTAAGGTAAAAGAAAAAGAAAAATGCGATTAATTTGCGATTAATCGCGAGTTAACTATGGACAATCATGCGATTAATCGAGTTAAATATTTTAATCGTTTGACAGCAACTAATATATATATATAATTTCTTTTTTATTAAAAAAATATATTTTATTTTTTATTTTTTATCATTCCATTTGGGCTGTGGGCCGTGCTTAATGTCTGAAGGAGTCGACTGAAGGCTTCTTGTCCTCTGCAAAAGCATGCAATTGGTCCACTGATGGATACATCTTGATATAACACTACCTTATGCGCATACTGCACCTTATATGACACTGTGAATACTGTGAATATATTTTTCAGTTAGTTAGATAGTAAATTATATTGACCTATTTGTTTACACTGCTTGTGTTATTTTTACTACCTGTACCCCCCCCCCCCCTTCCCCCTTCCCCCATGCTGCTATGATGCCTGAATTTCCCCAAGGGGATCAATAAAGGAATATCTTATCTTATCTTATTTGTCTAGTCTATAGTGTGTTCATTAGATGGGTGAAATCCTCTTTCAGTGCCTCTGTGCCTGTTTCCGTAGGCAGTTAGCCTCGCTGGTATGCGTGCCATTAGCGTTAGCCACGCTTCTAGCCTCTTTTCTTTTGGAAAGAATGATATTTTTTTTTAATTATTATTATAATTTTTTTTTGTATTCGACTAAGACGTTGGCTAGTCGACTACGGCTCCTTTCGACCGGGGTCAGCCCTAGTGTGTAGGTGTGTGTAGGTGTTTGTGTCTGTGTGTGTGTGTGTGTGTGAGTGAGAGAGGAGAGAGAGAGAGAGAGAGAGAGAGAGAGAGAGAGAGATAGAGAGAGAGAGAGAGAGAGAGAGAGAGAGAGAGAGAGAGAGAGAGAGAGAGAGAGAGAGAGAGAGAGAGAGAGAGAGAGAGAGAGAGAGAGAGAGTGAGTGAATGTGTGTGTCCCCGTGCATACATAACCATGAATAATCCATGTTGATGAACTGGATCACTGTGTCTATCTGTCTCTCTCTCTCCCTTTCTCTGTATCTTTATCTGTGTCCATCTCCCTCTCCCTCTCTCTCTCTCTCTCTCTCTCTCTCTCTCTCTCTCTCTCTCTCCTCTCTCTCTCTCCCCCCACAGTACTTTCTCTGGTTCCCCTGGCTATGGTTGATGACATCACACCGCTGGTTATTAGCAGCAGCGTCTGGTTGATTCATACATCTGGGTTCCTCAGCAGCCCCCCCCCCTCAGCAGCCCCCCCCTCAGCAGCCCCCCCCCCTCACACAGGCGTACTGGCATTTTCAATCACTTTAGCAATGTTTCCTATAATTCATTAGCAGTCCTGGGCACCACAGCAAAAACATTACCAGCATTGCTGGAGAGAATTATGTACAGAAATGATGTATGGATATATGTATGTATATATGGTGAATTGTTGAACATTTCTTAAATATTCTGAAGTCCTCAAAAGAAGATCGGAGGCCACAAAGGAAGAAACCATACAAATGGTCTTCCATGACACTTGGCTTCAGATTCAAATAAATAAACAAATAAATAACACATAAGTGTTTGTCTGTCCTGCTTCCAATCACTCACTCACTCACTCACTCACTCACCTCACTACTCACTCACTCACTCTGCACTCACTCACTCACTCACTCACTCACTCACACTCACTCACTCACTCACTCACTCACTCACTCAATCACTCACGCACGCACTCACTCACTCACTCACTCACTCACTCACTCACTCACTCACTCACTCCTCACACACTCACTCACTCACTCACTCACTCACTCACTCACTCACCCACTCACACACACCATCCATCCATCCATTATCCATTAACCCGTTCACTCACTCACTCACTCACTCACTCACTCACTCACTCACTCACTCACTCACTCACTCACTCACTCACTCACTCACTCACTCACTCACTCACCCCTCACCCACTCACTCACTCACTCACTCACTCACTCACTCACTCACTCACTCACTCACTCACCCACTCACACACACCACCCATCCATCCATCCATCCACTGACTCCCTCACTCCCTCACTCACTCACTCACTCACTCACTCACTCACACACTCACTCACTCACTCACTCACTCACTCACTCACTCACTCACTCACTCACTCACTCACTCACTTACCCCTCATCCACTCACACACTCACTCACTTACCCCTCATCCACTCACACACTCACTCACTCACTCACTCACTCACTCACTCACTCACTCACTCACTGACTCACTCACTCACTCACTCACTCACTCACTCACTCACTCACAGCAGATACAGTACATGTTGGGTTTGTTATCTATGTGATTACAGCAGATACAGTATATGTTGTGTTTGTTATATCTGATTACAGTATATGTTGTTTGTTATCTATCTGATTACAGTATATGTTGTGTTTGTTATATCTGATTACAGTATATGTTGGGTTTGTTATATCTGATTACAGTATATGTTGGGTTTGTTATATCTGATTACAGTATATGTTGTGTTTGTTATATCTGATTACAGTATATGTTGTGTTTGTTATATCTGATTACAGTATATGTTGGGTTTGTTATATCTGATTACAGTATATGTTGGGTTTGTTATCTATGTAATTTCAGCAGATACATTATGTTTTGTTTGCTATCTATGTGATTTCAGCAGATACAGTATTGTGTTATCTATGTAATTTCAGCAGATACAGCATTTTATGTTATGTTTATCTATCTGATTACAGTATTGTGTTTGTTTTCTATCTGATTACAGTATATGTTGTGTGTATCTATCTGATTACAGTATATGTTGTGTGTATCTATCTGATTACAGTATATGTTGTGTGTATCTATCTGATTACAGTATATGTTGTGTGTATCTATCTGATTACAGTATATGTTGTGTGTATCTATCTGATTACAGTATATCTTGTGTTTGTTTTCTATCTGATTACAGTATATTGTGTTTGTTTTCTATCTGATTTCAATCATTGATCGAATTCAAATATCACTGAGAAAGAGGAGAGGCAGCGCTGGTGATTCATCCTTTGCATTAAAATGGTCCTATGGATGGATGTATGGCGAGATGGATGGATGTATGGCGAGATGGATGGATGGATGGATGGCGAGTTGGATGGATGTATGGAGAGATGTATGGATGTATGGATGGATGTATGGATGGAGGGATGAATGGATGGAGGAATTATATTCTATTCTATTTTCAATGTATCCATATATTCATTGTGGTTATTTTCAGAGCTGTGCTGTGGCCTGGTGGCACTCATTCCTATCACTCCCTCCGGTTGAAAGGGGGTGGAGGGGTGTGTGATGGAGAGATACAGAGATGGAGGGAGGCCGGAGGGAGTGAGAAGGGATGTATATAGAGGGAGGGGTGGGGGGGATTCCCGACTGGCAGACGTGTAACGCGTCGAGGCTTCCCTCCCTGCTGCAAGCCATATATTTCACAATATACATAAATAAAATACCCATATATGAGTGAACATGCACCGTTATTTTTGCCCGGAAGTGTACCCGAAACCAAAGGCATATCCAATGTTCCTGTAATGAAACCGCACGAATAACAATAGCATCCACATCTGTAATTGTGAACAGAAGATCATGCTAATATAAGGATTAATATAAGGATGAAGATGGAACAGATGAAGGCTAGATTGGCCGTGCACCCTTCTCATATTGCGTAATAATAATAATAATATCAACCAGAGAGGAAACCGGAGATGATGTGATGACGGGTTTATGTGAATGGAATGGCATTCCCCGTGTTATTATGACTTATTATGTCAACGTTATGACATATATATTATTCTTCCTTCCGTATTTCAGTGTGGTCCATCTATATACTTTAGTGTGATGCCTGGCATTCCCATCTGGAGGACTGAACGACAGCAAAACATGCTGAGATGCTAATGGATAGGACTCGACTTTTGTAGCGACGAGGTGTTGTTAATTAACATCAATATTGTATTTTTGAGACTATGTTCTCGCTCCAAACCGAATGTTTATGAGCCGCTGTGTTCGAAATAGACGCACTGAGGGGGGAAACAACGAGTTGACGGTGATTCCATGTCGGTACATCACCGGACAAACAGACACTAAGGCAGTAATATATCTCCTTACCTGGGTAGCTTTGTGGAACTGTTTTTTCAACCCGGCGACGGACATCGCTTCGTTTTTTATTTTCTTTTGGTAAACACGACCTCTTTCTGTTAGTACTCCTAGAGTAACGGGTTGTTAAAAACGTTGCCTTTTAAGCGTGTTTCTGACAGATGAACTGCAAGAGAGGGTTATATACTAGACCAGCCTTGCTATCTATTTGCAGGCTATAGAGAGAGAGAGAGAGAGAGAGAGAGAGAGAGAGAGAGAGAGAGAGAGAGAGAGAGAGAGAGCGAGAGAGAGCGCACTGCTGGAACGTCGCCACGTTTTTCGTGACGCCTTCAATCGACAAGACTGTGATGCCGCGCTGCTCCTCGTGCTGCGCTGAAGACAGTCGCTTGATGATAATAACAACGCTTTTTTTTTAAATTATTATTATCATTATCATTATTATTATTATTATTATTATTATTATTATTATTATTATTATTATTATTATTATTATTATTATTATTATTATTACTATTGGATTGAAAATAACTGTCAATGGAAATATGGGTTCTGAAAATAGCGAATGTTCGTGGATTGTCAGGGGGTTAAGAATCATAACTTAAGATGACGTGAAAGAGGGTGTGCATAGTAGTACCCTACTGTATGACTATTTCAGCACCATGGACAACACACACGAGGAGGAAGGGAGGGAGGGAGAGAGAGAGGAGGGGCCAGGGAATCACAGCAACAAAATGCTACCTCTCTGCCACCCAGCGGCACACTGAAGTAATAGCAGGACGAATAAAGACAATGGAAAACAAAAATTAAAATGAATAGATAAATAAAACATTTGTCTCTAGAATTCTCTTTGTTAATTCTCTTGACCATAAGCAAACTATTTGTTGAAAAATATTTGTCACTAGAGACATTCTTCACAGGTCAGTGTGTGTGTGTGCATGTGTGTGCGTATTTGTGTCTTGCCATGTGCAACCGTGATTGATTGATTGAAAACTTTATTAACAGATTGCAGAATGGGTACAATACAGTACAGCTCAATACACACAATTGTTAAGGGGATGCAGACCAGAGAAAGACTTTCGTCTTGTTTACATCAGGGTCCCCCATTTTCAATTCATCAGGACATATATGACATACATGACATACAGATAGTCAGTACTGCTACATCTATACATTTATGACATACCAGATTTGCAAATACAGTACTGTTTGTGATACAGAAGGAGTCAAGAAAAGGGAGTATATACATTTGACGTAGAAACTGTACATTGGAGGAGGTTGGGTGGGGGGGGTTGGGTACGTTGGGATATTGACAACCATACTGGGTAATTTACATTGGAGGTGGTTGGGGGGGCACACTGTATAAACAAGCAAAACTGTACATTGAGGGGGGGGGGGGGAGACACTGTACAAACAAACAAAATTGTACATTGGACTATTGACAAAACCATACTAGGTAAATGACTGTACATTGGAGGGGGTTGGGTTAGGATATTTACAGGGGCCAGTGTTGAATTGCAGTCTCCCGTAGGTGTCCCTTGAGGGAGGTTTTGAAAGTGGGTAGTGATCCACATTCCTTTACAGCTTTGGGTAGGGCGTTCCACATTGATGTGGCATAATTGCGAAACGTGTTTAGTCCCTTATTTGAGCCGAATCTGGGTTGAACATGATTTGTGGAGCTCCCTCTGGTGTTGTGATCGTGGTATTCACTGACCTTTGGGAAGTATTTTGACATGTACATGGGTACCTTGGTCGTGTAGTGTATCTTGTAGACCAGGCCCATTGCAAGTTGCTGTACTCTGTCGTCTACTCTAAGCCATCCTAGGTTGTCAAAGTGGGCAGGGGTGAGGTGGGTTCTAGGAGTAAGGTCAAGTAGTAGTCTGACCAGTTTGTTTTGAGATGTTTGTAATTTTGTTTTTAGCGCCTTTGAGGTGCTTTGGTACCATGAGGTGCAAGCATAGTCGTAGTACCCCTGAATGAGTGCTCCTGCCAGAGTCTTCAGGGTATTCTTGTTTACCAGAGAGGAGATCCGGTACAAGAATCGAGTTTGTTGGTTGACTTTTTGTGTCCTTGTATATGCCTGCATGTATGCATAATGTGTGGCGTGCGTGTCACGCAGCGTGTGTGTATGTACGTGTGTGTATGTACATGTGTGTATGTACGTGTGTGTATGTACGTGTGTGTATGTACGTGTGTGTATGTACGTGTGTGTGTTCAACACAGTTGAGTGATATCTAGGCTACTTCAGCCACAACTACCAGACCTATGTACAGCACATCATAGCTAAAACCACAGAGAGCTTTCAGTATGTGTGTGTGTGTGTGTGTGTGTGTGTGTGTGTGTGTGTGTGTGTGTGTGTGTGTGTGTGTGTGTGTGTACTTTGTTTATTTGAAAAATGTACACTTGACAATTTCCACAAGACTCCACACTCACAAAATCAGCACACACTACCAAGTTACAACATTCTCAATGTTCTGATTTAGTTTGACAAGCTATTGTAGTGTGATGGTTATGGTTAAGGTTAATAATAACAACAATAATAATAATAATAATAATAATAATAATAATAATAATAATAATAATAATAATAATAATAATAATAATAATAATAATAATAATAATAATAATAATAATAATAATAATAATAATAATAATAATAATAATAATAATAATAATAATAATAATAATAATAATAATAATAATAATAATAAATAATAATAATACACTTTATTTGTATAGCACCATTCATACAAGAATTGCAGCTCAAAGTGCGTCACAGCAGTAAAAAGGACAGGCACAAAATGAGCACAAAACTGGCAGATCAATGCATAAAGTGCAGACATATAAAACTAGCATAAAATAGATAGCAGCAAAATGGACAAGGTAAGGCAAATCACATTTTTCACAATATGATCTAACATCCCAGTAGGTCTCTTTGTTTATGGTTTGATTCTATGGCAGTTTAAAATAGACAGTAAAATAGAATAGACAGAGTAAAATGATGCAGTAGTGCAGTGCAATAAAATAATTCAATAAAATAAAAGAGCCCTCTACAATACAATAGAGTGTTGATGTAATGGGTCTAGGCGGCACAACAGAGCAGTGCATCGCTCTTAACACTTTGAGTTTCTTTACAAAGTTCAGTTCTAAATTACTTTATAGAACAACAGAGCAGTGCGTCGCTCTTAAGTGTCTAAGGTGAGTAAAGTGGGTGCTATAGTGAGTTGTTTATTTAAAGTGCGTGTGTGGATGTGTGTGCTGTGGGTGAATTTTATGGTTTGTTATAAGATACAAGAGTTTTATTTGTCACGGCATACAAGTATAGAATGAAATGCGGGGGGTCTTGCCCGCAACGATGTGCATAATTACAATAGTAATATATAATAAGAATCCAATAGAACGACATTGTGCAATAACAAGTAACAAAGTAGAGCATATCGGTATCTGTACATGAGTTATTTACAGAGCATGGTAGGACATGCTAGGTCCTGTGGTAGTGCAATACACTGTTATATTTCGTATATAGCATCGCGTCCCGCTCTGAGCCTTACGAGATACTCTATATCTCCTGTGATACCTAATGTATCTCCCACGAACAAAAACACATGCACCCCACCTGTATGGGGCCCCGCCCCTTATGGTGGTACCACCCATATAATCATGACTCTGGTCATGAAACACCCTTCCTCTATTTTCGTCCCAGCGTACTGGATGCTTGCACCATGCGAGCTAGCGGAATGAAAAGATTAAGGAAGATTAATAATGTTGAGGGCTTACCGGAGGATTGTGTTTCCCTGGATTCTCCGGAGCTTGTTTCGACGACGCAGACCTATGCTGGTGGTTCCTCGGCTGACGGCGACGGACCGAGGGGCAGCGTACAAGGTTTGGCTATCGGGTCGGCTTGTACAAAGGTGAGGTCTGTGTCGGTAGGCGTCAATGTCGGTGTTGGTCGTGCTGTGGAGTATGTTTCGGCACCAGGGCCGGGGCGGCTTGGCGATCGTTCCACTGTAGTGGGCGATGTCTTGGCGATCCTGGAACATGCTGTTGACGCTAATGCTACTGCTACTGCTAATGCTAATGCTACTGCTGCTTCTTCTGCTAACGCTGATGTTGACGCTGGAATGTCTAATAATCCCCGCCGCGGGATTCCGCTTTTCCCTCCTCTTGCCACCTTCATTGATGAAGGTCAGTCGGTGGTGGGTGTGGGGGGGTTCGCTGAGCTCTATTTACCTTTTTTGCGGGTGAAGGGGCTGACGACGGGGTGCAGCCCGGGGGTACCTTGGCTAAGTAGCCAGGTAGCTTCTTTTTTGTGCCCAGGCGGGGATGAACGACGTTCCGCCCGGCCATTGCTTGATAGCATGTCGGCTCGGAGGGTGGCAGTATGGACGAATGAGTGGTATACTGCTGCAGGATGGCATTTAGCGGCGGCCAGTGTTGTGGCTCAGCTGGCTACTTTCCTATCCAAGATGGCGTCGGGTTGTAGGTCTTTGAGTCCAACCGACACTATGAACGTGATTCATGTTTGTGGTGTTATAGAGATCTTGACTCAGTCGCAAGCTATAACTGCGGGGAGGATTCGGATGCTATCGACTTTGGTTGTTAGGCATCTTTGGTTGGAGCAGTCTCCTCTTGGGGAAGAGGATAGGTTTTCTCTCCTCACGACTCCTTTTTCCACTTTTTGGGCGTTCTGTGGAGGCGCAGGCGGTTTTTGATTCGGGTCCTACACCGCCTCACGCTGTGCAGCCAGGGGTGGGAGCACGGTCTCGTCAACGACTGTGGCGAGATCCTCGACAGGCGGCCATGTTTCCCCCGCCAGTGGTGCCCTGGTTGGAGAATCGACAGGGTTTCGCAAGGCCGACAGTCTTGGCGGCCGAGGGATCGGCCATTTTGGGTGATTTCGGGGTTGGTAAACCACCCCGTCGTCATTTTGCCGCGAGCAGCCCGCTCCCCGTTCAGTCCTCTCTCTGGTATCCCCAGAAGCGGGGCTTTGAGCGTTCTCCTTTGGCTGCGGGCCGCGAACCTTCTTTGAAGCGTATGCGGCCCCATTCTTCACTTCTCATGGAGACAGGGGCTGACACCCAGTTGATGGCTGAGCCTGGGTCTGTCCGTGAGAATGTTCCGTCGTCGCGTGGTTCCTACACCGCAGGTTGTGGGTGGGTGGAACCTGGTGTTGCAGCTGCCACTAGCTCCAGTGGTCAGCAGGGGGACTCGGTGCCTCTTCTGTTGAATGCTCAGCAGGGGTTACCCCGGCTTCGCCCTCGCCAGGCGGGGTATCGCGCTGTTGCCTCCCACTCCCGTCAAACCGGCAGTGGTCTGCAAAGGAGAGGCTGGCGTGATTTGAGTGGTAGCAATATCACTGCAGGGCTTCGGCGTGTAGGAGCCCATGGGGTCCTCAGGCCTTGCGTGTCTGGCTGCGGAACGGCTCCTCAGCGTGTGCTGGAGGGGTGTTCAGGGGGTGAGTGTGTGTCCACAAGTTTGATGACCGCTCCTCCCGTATCAAACCGGCCCTTTCTGTCGGGGTCCCCCCTTGGGTGCTTTGCACGACGGGGGGGACCGGGCCAATTATCTGCTGTTCCTTGCGGCCCAGCGTCAGTTGACGGCGGGGGCGCTGTGGGATTATATTCACATATGGCGACGGGAATGTCCCTTGAATCGGTGGATGAGGAGAACGTTAGAGGCGGGGCTGGTTTTGCAGTTTGCGCGGCCCCATCCTCCGTTCTCAGGTTTGGTGCCGACCCCATTGTTAGGGTCGGGCGCGGTGACAGCCCTGGCCGACGAGATTCAATCTCTGTTGGCGAAGCAGGCCGTCATTGTGGTCCCGAGAGAGGACGCAATGTCAGGCGTCTACTCCCGTTATTTTCTGGTGCCCAAGAAAACTGGGGGGGTCAGACCTATACTGAATCTGTCCATGTTCAATCGGTTGATTGTAGTGAGACCATTCAGGATGTTGACCGTCCGACTCCTTCTGCTTGCTGTCAGGAGGGGGGACTGGTTCACCTCCATAGACCTGAAGGATGCGTATTTTCACATACCCATTTTCCCTCCTCACAGGAAGTTCCTACGGTTCCTGTTTCAGGGCGTAGCGTACGAGTACCACAGAATGCCGTTCGGTTATTCTCTGGCTCCCCGCACATTCACCAAGTGCGTGGCGGCTGCTCTGGGGCCTTTACGTCGTCGGGGGATACGAGTTCTGTTCTATCTCGACGACATTCTGCTCCTCAGCCGTTCAGAGGAGGTTGCCAGGTCTCATACTCGACTGGTGGTGGAATTCCTCACCAGCCTGGGTTTTGCTGTGAATTGGAAGAAGAGTACCCCTCTTCCCAGTCAACAGGTGGAGTACTTGGGCTTGACATTGAGGTCGAAGCCCATGCTTGCGACCCTCTCGGAGCAGCGTCGGGGGGATCTCCGTCACGCGCTCGGGGGTTTCCGTCTGGGAGGGACGGTTACGGCGCTGCAGGTGATGCGTCTGCTGGGCCTTATGTCGGCGGCCCACACGGTGGTTCCTCTTGGCCTCCTCTTTATGAGGCGGATACAGAGGTGGTTTCTCTCTTTGAGAATAGATCCGGTGTGGGGCAAAGGGAGACGGTTGACGGTTCCTTTGTCGATATGGGGGGATCTCGCCCACTGGGGGAGGCTGGGTATCCTCTCCGCTGGGGTCCCCATGGGCAGCAGTGGCTCCCACGTCACGGTTTTCACCGACGCCTCTCTCACAGGTTGGGGAGGGGCGTTTCGGACCCACGCAGTGGGGGGCAGCTGGACGGGTCATGCCGACCCAGCTGTCCTGCATATCAATGTGTTGGAGTTGAAGGCGGTCCTCCTGGTCCTCAAACGGCTCGGCCACCTGGTGGTAGGCAAGCATGTTTTGATCAGGACGGACAATGTGACGGCGGCGGCGTATATCAACAGGCAGGGTGGGACTCGTTCCGCCCGCCTGCTCCGGGTGGCGCGCGAACTGTTGCTATGGGCATCCCGCAGGCTGCGCAGTCTGCGGGCGCTCCACGTTCCTGGTACGGAAAATGTGGCGGCGGATATAATGTCTCGGGGCGGTCCTCGTCGCGACGAGTGGGAACTCCGCCCCGACATAGTCAGACAGATCTGGGATCGGTTCGGGGAGGCCTCGGTAGATCTGTTTGCGTGCCGACGTTCTCACAAGTGCCCCTTGTGGTTCTCGCTCAGTCGAGCGGATCATCCCCCCTTGGGGGTGGATGCCTTCTCGACCTTTCCGTGGCCGCCCGGTCTTCTGTACGCCTTCCCTCCTGTACAGCTGTTGAGTCAGCTGTTGGAGCGGATACGGAGGGAGCGCAGGACGGTGATCCTGGTCGCGCCGGACCGGGGCACGTCAGTGTGGTTCCCGGTCTTAATCCAGCTTCTGGTCGCTCCTCCTTGGGTCATTCCGTGGTCAGCGATGGCCCTCTCGCAGCACAACGGAGTGCTTGTCCAGCCTCCGGTGTTGGGTCAACGCCTGGTGGTGTGGCTGGTGGGAGGGTGAGTCTGGAGAGGATGGATCCCGCAGTGGTTGATACCATCCGGTGTGCGCATGCTCCCTCCACTGTCGCGGTTTACGCGGGCAGGTGGCGTGCGTTCCAAGAATGGTGTAAGGGGGGGGGCTGGGACCCAGTCTCCTGCCCCCTGGATGCTGTTCTGGGTTATCTCCAGTCTCTCCTTGATAGTCTGTCGGCTTCGACAGTGAGGGTATATGCAGCAGCTATATCCTCCTATCATGAGGGATTTGAGGGGGATGTCTTGTTCAGCCACCCTCTTGTGAAGCGTTTCCTGCTTGGCGCTCGACGCGTTAAGCCGGTGCAACGCTCCTTGGCTCCGACTTGGGATCTTCAATTGGTCCTCGGTCGGTTGTCCTTGGCCCCGTTTGAGCCGCTCGAGCAGGCGCCGTTGGGACGGCTGTCTTTCAAGACCGCGTTCCTACTGGCTGTCACTTCCGCTAAACGCGTGGGTGAGCTCTGTGCTCTCTCGGTACGTCCAGAGTGCCTGTCTTTTCGGACCGATTGCGGTGCCACTCTGCGACCTAATCCTGCTTTCGTGCCTAAGAATATCCGGAGTTCCTTCCGCTCCCGGGATATTGTGGTTCAGGCTTTTCGTCCTCCTCCTCACACTAGTGAGTTAGATGCGGGCCTTCACCTGTCATGTCCAGTCCGTGCTTTGGGGTTTTACCTCAGCCGTACTCAGGACTTCAGGGTTACCGACCAGCTTTTTGTTTGTTACGGTGGGGCTCGTGCTGGTAAGGCACTGTCGAAGCAGCGCCTGTCCCATTGGTTGTGCGAGGGTATTGCCCTCTGCTACACGTTGGCTGGGCAGGATCCCCCTGGGGGCGTCAGGGCGCACTCCACTCGTGGGGTGGCTGCCTCTGCCGCTCTCCTGGGTGGGGCCTCGGTGGAGGACATCTGTGCTGCAGCTTCATGGTCCTCACCGGGCCCCTTTGTAAGGTTTTACCTCATGGACATGACCGGGGGTTCTGTCTCCCAGGCGGTTCTGGGGTCTGTGGCCTTTCCTGCTTCCCGTCCTTTGGTCGGGTAGCAGGAGTGTATGGGTATGGGCCGCAGTGTGTTGAGTCACACGTGGTTCCGCCTGTACGGTGTGTTCAAGGGGTTCTGGCTCCCTCTTGTTCGCATTCAGGTGGAGTTGACTGCGCCCCCCCTTCGTTAGGAAGGATGGGGTGACAGGGCTCCCCGCACCCCTTGATGTGGGCTTACGGGTCCTCAGGGGGTACATCTGTCGGGTCTCGCGCCCGCTCTTCCCCATTATCTCGTAAGGCTCAGAGCGGGACGCGATGCTATATACGAAATATAACGATAGGTTATGTAGATAACCTAGTTATATTAGTATTGGCTAAGCGTCCCGCTCTGCGCGCCCTGAGTTCCCTCTTGAGGGATCTTTTCCTGGGACGGGTTTTTGGCGAGGAAGGGTGTTTCATGACCAGAGTCATGATTATATGGGTGGTACCACCATAAGGGGCGGGGCCCCATACAGGTGGGGTGCATGTGTTTTTGTTCGTGGGAGATACATTAGGTATCACAGGAGATATAGAGTATCTCGTAAGGCTCAGAGCGGGACGCTTAGCCAATACTAATATAACTAGGTTATCTACATAACCTATCGTTAGCTACGGATGAGGCACTGGGTCTTTATTGAGCATCCTGAGGGATAGAAGCTCCTTCTGAGTCTCTCTGTGCTTGCCATGAGACTCCGGTAACGCTTGCCTGAGCAGCAGTCCAAAGAGGCAGTTGTTTGGGTGGCCACTATACCACTGTATAGTACGTCAAAGCCAAGTTTAAAGCATCACACTGGACTGATTTTGAATGGACTGCATTTATTTAGCGCTTTTATCCAAAGCGCTTTGCAACTTATTCCTCACATTCACCCACACACCAACGACGGAGGCAACCATGCAAGGTGCCAACCTGCTCATCGGGAGCAGTTAGGGGGTTAAGTTTCTTGCTCAAGGACACTTCAACATGCCGTTGGAAAGAGCATGGTCTATCAAACTGAGAACCTTATGGTTACCAGACGACCACTTTACCTTCTGAGCCACTGTCGCCCCTATTTCAAAATAATGTAAAATGATTCAGTATCGTCTCACCTCTCACATTCATCCAGCTCTCTGGTGACTCTCCACGGCCAGAGATGTTACACTTGTAGGTTCCTTCATCAGACTTGGAAACCTTCTGGATGGTCATCCGTCCTGTAAACTCGGTCCTGATGAGGGATCCATTTTTATAGAAACTAGCTGTGAGGTTGGAGGGAGTTGTCTTGGTTCTACAGGTCAGAGTCACAGCTTCTCCCTCTGTCACGGGAAGGACTGGACTCTCCAGGATCACAGGGCCCGCAGAACAACAGTCACACAATCAAATATTGATCCAAAACTGGAATTGGAAATGAGTCTAGAGGCCAGATTCCTCTTACTGTAATATAAGTGTAGTATTTGTTCCATTGACTATACATTTTTTTCTCATGTGTATCATTTTATTTTGTAAGACAAATTGCTTCTGATAGGAGAACTTAATGTCTACAGATACATACCAGCTGCCTAGCTGTTGGCCAGAAACACCTCTCAGGGCCCTCATTTATCAAGTTTTCTTGGAAAATGTTCTATTTCCACATAAGCACAGAATTTAGAATGTGTGCACGCACAAAAAAACGGGATTTATCACAAGTGCGTACACAGGTCCTACGCACACCTGTCATGGCTCGTGCACACTTTCACGTATTTGCATACCAGAACCGCCCCGATTAACCATATACGGTAATGGAACACCCCCATGAAATGTGGAAAAATGGACTGACCCGAGGGAAGGGTGTTATGGAGAAATACGAGACAGGTTGACAGACGTGTACACGTATGGTGATGTCGGATATGAAAAAGAAGAACCATTGCTGCCTGGGCAGCACAAACACTAATAAAGACCGTGCTGGAATATGACTGCCTTTTCCCGTTTTGTTCGATTAATACCCAGGGATTAAAGTTCTCCTCAATTTTATTCCAAATCGCGACGGATTTTCCGTCAATTTTCTACCTGCTGCATATGATTTCTAGAGGCATACAATCTATTTTGATGTCGTATTGGGTAGCCTATATAAACAATAATACGAGAGCATATACAAGAACAATGAATCTCACTGCCATGTATGATGTAGCCTAGCCTGCCTATGTGATCAATACAAACATGAACTTGAATTACATCATGTCTGTGTGCAGGAGCAGTAATAACAGTCTACAATATCACGATGGACCATGCCATGTAGCCTATGTTCTATTATGACATGATCTGTGACGACAAATGTTCTAGAATGTTTTATTATGACATCATACTCTGACAGCATGCCTATGTGATAAATACAAACATGAACTTGAATCCCATCATCATATTTACATAGTCTGTCCACTATGTTTATTACTTTGTTATTTCCCCCCCCCCCTATCTATGTAAAGCGACCTTGCATGGGTCTCTTGAAAGACGCTATATGAAATGAAGCTCTATTAATATTATTGTTATTATTATTATTATTAAAATACTGTCTTTTACTGTTAGTCTCAGTGAAGTTTCAACGGAGCGAGGTCTATTCTAACCAACAAATTGAAGTAGAAAGCATTTCGTTGTGGCCAATCTTATTTGGAAACATGACACAAAATAATAGTATGTCGCTTTTTATTTTAAACAATATTTAATCGCGTTTGGTGGAGGTGGCCGGTGGGTGTTCTGTAACCCCTTTCGTGACTGTGATGCACCGAGTGAATCCACAGTCACTTGCTCCTCAATAGGAAACCAACCTAGATTTACCCTGAAGGACTGGTTCTAACCGAACCGTTCGTTATACAAGAATCACAGAGAAATGTCAAAGGTACTCACATTTGCACGAGGGTTTCGGACAGAGATACGGGATGGTTTGAAAGCTCGGCGTTGCTAATAAACATTTTAAATATTTTGTATAAACTGGTCAACACGGCATTATTTCTGGCGTTGGCTGCCTGGTGTGATCACAGCGCATGCGCATCATGCACACAACGCCGGAAATAATGCAGTGTTGACCAGTTTAAAAGAATATTTAAAATGTTTATTAGCAACGCCGAGCTTTCAAACCATCCCGTATCTCTGTCCGAAACCCTCCTGCAAATGTGAGTACCTTTGACATTTCTCTGTGATTCTTGTATAACGAACGGTTCGGTTAGAACCAGTCCTTCAGGGTAAATCTAGGTTGGTTTCCTATTGAGGAGCAAGTGACTGTGGATTCACTCGGTTCGTCACAGTCACGAAAGGGGCTAGGTGGTTGACGGTGGTTGAGAAGTGAGAGAGAGAACCCTTGTAAGTTCTCTCTATTTATACACTGTGGAGCGCAGTTCTGGAAGGTTCTAGCCTGTTCTAACCGGTTCTACTATATGACATACTGAAGCTTAACTTGAATTACACTATGACACGGCGGCAGTTACACTATAGGTGTTCTGCGTCTGCCCCCCCTGCCAAACAAGCAAGCCAACCTCTTGT
>NC_140165.1:105211637-105264137 GCF_963971535.1 Notolepis coatsorum
ATATAATGTACATGTGCATATAATACCATGTGCATATGGTAGACAAGGTGCAAGATAAGGGTATGTATGCCCTCTCAGTTATATTTGCCATACAATAAATATAGTTACAATATACAATCTAATATATAATCTAAAAATGCTAAATATATGCTCTGATGAAGTGTACAGTATACACATAAGGTGCAGTATGCATAAGGTAGACCCCCTAAAGACGCCCTCAGTCTGGGATTAATTAAAGCTAAAGGGAAGGAATACATTTGCAAAAGTTTGCAAAAGTCATGAGCAATGTCTCTCTCCAGAAATCATGACACGGTTACTCAAGGTAATGCACACACCTCTTCGTGAACAGTCTCAGCTGTTACAGCGGGTGTACTTTGGTAGAAAATAGTTCCAGAATAGTTCATTCAGCTCTATTGTATTGGAGTGATGGCGGTCATCTCTATGACAAATATATCCAAAACTCCCGCTTGGGGACCAGGTTTCCGTGATGCCAGGTACCCAGGTGGGGTATCTCCCAGGCCTTTCTGTGTGGAGTTAGCATGTTCTCCCCGTGCTCGCAAGGGTCCCCCCCCCCCGATAAGAGAAACCCAATGGAAAAACATGCACAACAGATCACTGACGCTGTTGCGTCCCTGACGAAGACGGCCAGGAGCACTTGGATTGGTCCCCGGGCGCGGTACCTCGCCGACGCCCTGTCCTCTTTAGAGACGTCTTTATTCGGCATGCAACGACATGGGACATGCAATGGGCGGCACACACACACACACGAATACACACAGACACGCATTATCTTTCTCGGGGTCGCCGATGGGATTGAGCTCTGCGCATAACCCATCCCGTCGTCCTTCCCACCAAGGGCAGCCGGGAGCAGACAGGGCGTCGGCGAGGTACCGCGCCCGCGGACCAATCCAAGTGCTCCTGCCCGTCTTCGTCAGGGACGCGACATGTTGCCGGGAGGAGCGGGAATCGAACCGGGAACCTTCCCATTACCAGACGACCGCTCTACCTCCCGAACCATTGTCGGCCTGTAATTATTATTATTATTATTATTATTATTATTATTATTATTATTATTATTATTATTATTATTATTATTATTATCGTAATTAATTTGTATTTTGGGTGAGCTGTCCCTCTAAAATACTATAATACCTTAGAAGTGTTGGTCAAATATGTAAGCTATTGTAAATATTTGGTTAGTAAGGACATATCAGAGATACAGTAGGCTATATCTTAACTATAGCAGAGGTAAAAAAGACAAGAACAGAAAGATGACCTTGCGTCTTTCCTCCAGGATGGAGAACATCCGGTCAAACCTCTCACACAGACTCTGCTTCTGAGTCTGACCGGGAGGAAGGGGGGATGACAGAGAGAACCAAGACATGGTTGGTATTCATCACAAAACAAGGAGAATGAGGGCTGATCCGTACCTTGCTGGGTATGATTTACAGTATAATTTACATTCACATTTACATTTAGTCATTTAGCTGACGCCTTTATCGAAAGCGACTTACAAGTTCTGTACGAAAAGTCATCAGGAAGGGTACAACTCTGGCAGCTAAGCAGTGTGTGAACCATAGCATGGTCTTCGGGGGAGCCGGGAGCTCATTATTTTTCCTTTGGGGGGGGGGGGGGGGGGGGGCCTCGCAGGGAGGAGTCGGGCTGTCGGAGGATACTGTGACGCTTTCTGTACTCGACATACTGTAGCCTGTAGGCCTTATGTGACAAATAAACCTCTTGAATCTTGTCATATATTCAATCAGTTTCAGTAACTACAGAACACATTGTAATAGACTCACTTGTTGTTGTTTTGTGGTCCGGCCGTCTGGACGGCACAGCACATTTCATTATAAAAGAAAAAAGTATCCATTTAGTTAGATTGGATAGATCCAACTCTGTCTATACGTTCTGATACGACCGCCGGCGCCGGCACCACCGGGCGTTGTCAGAGAAATAGTCCCCACCACTGCAGCAGCGCAGACGTAGATGATCCCGCCTCCTGCTCGTCAAGTCGATTGGCTGCTTCACCTTCTTCGTGAAACCAAAATTGGTTAAAAGGCGATTAATTGTTGGATT
The DNA here is from genome assembly GCF_963971535.1 of Notolepis coatsorum. Taxonomy (NCBI): domain Eukaryota; kingdom Metazoa; phylum Chordata; class Actinopteri; order Aulopiformes; family Paralepididae; genus Notolepis; species Notolepis coatsorum. Next base: position 105,213,714 of record NC_140165.1, read on the forward strand.
TTTCGTTTCGACATTATCCTGAGTGATTACCTTATTTACCTGTCAAACTATCACTGTCACTCACAGGCTACAACGTGGGTCAAGTTTGATTTGTGTGTGCCTGCAGGCTGCAGCGCCGCCACGCTCCAAATGGTAATTGCAAGAATAGCATGCATGTTGCCATATTACGGTGTGAATTAGTGCGCAAATCATTAATCATACATCAAAATAGCCTAATTTTATTATTATACACGATGATGATACAGAAAATTACAGAAAAATTAGAAATGCATGGCAAAAATAGCATTTATTTTCAGTAATTTAGAGACCCCCCAAAAATTCACAAATCATGTTTTCAGGGGAGCTGATGTCTGATCTAGGGGAGCCAATGGCTCACCGAGCTGCCCCATGGTTCGCACCCTGCAGCTAAGTAACATTGTTCGTCAAACAGTGTTGAACTGTTTACAGTCTTGCGTCGCCCATGAGCGTGTCTAACGCTACTCCAACCCATTTGGTGAAGAAGAAGCAGCAAGCTGCATAACGTATTGTAAACAGGAGGCTGCCCAGTGCCCATGGTCGTCATGTCCTGCAACTGCGACTCAAGTAAAAAAGAAAACAGTACACCACATGCCGCCAAAAAAAAGGCTTAACCCGCCACAAGGCTGTACAGGGCTGGACAGCTTCGTCTTTATAAAAAGGCCAAAGACTAACGCTGTTAGCGCAGCAGCTAGCAGCGCTACTGAAGTTGACACTGCTAGTGCTCCTGTTAATGTTACCACGGCTGCCACTGCCAGACCAGAATCTACACTATGGACTGCGCTGCTGCTCAACCACCACAATGCTGGGGACCGAGTCAGTGGACCTTTTGGAAAACTAAATACAGCTGGTTATTTGCCAAGGAGGTAAATGGACGTAAAGTCGACATAAGGTTAACGTTACCCCGTTTCCATGAAGTGTTTAAATAGCAGCAATCTTGTTGAAAATGTAACTTTACTAAAATGCTCTCTCTCTCTCTCTCTCTCTCGCTCTCGCTCTCGCTCTCGCTCTCGCTCTCGCTCTCTCTCTCGCTCTCTCTCTCTAATTTCGCCGCATGTGGGGCATAACCACTCAGACAATGAATGGTAACTTGTTTAAAATGACGAGCTTTACAAATGTGTTTATTATTGAATGGATCTGACATCATCTGAGAGAGAGAGAGAGAGAGAGAGAGAGAGAGAGAGAGAGCGAGAGAGCGAGAGAGAGAGCGAGAGAGCGAGAGAGCGAGAGAGAGAGAGAGAGAGAGAGAGAGAGAGAGAGAGAGAGAGAGAGAGAGAGAGCTGTGCGTGTTTGTGTTGGGCTATTGGAAACGTGGTTGCATTTGACTGACTGATCATATATTGATCGATGGCAATGGTGATAATATTCGCCAATGCGTGCCTTGTACATGTTTGCAAAATGTTTGGTATAGCGCCCCTAGTGGCGAAGCATCCACGAGCCGCTACTGCGAGCAGGGCCGCCTCAGGGGGTGTGCGAGCAGTGCGGTCGCACAGGGCCTCGCGGGAAGGGGGGCCTCGCACAAAAAAAAATAAAAAAAAAATCTTTTTTTCTTTTCTTTTTTTCTTTTTCTTTTTTTTATTATTATTATTATTATTATTATTATTATTATTATTATTATTATTATTATTATTATTATTATTATTATTATTATTATTATTATTATTATTATTATTATTATTATTATTATTATTATTATTATTATTATTATTATTATTATTATTATTATTATTATTTTTTTTTATTTATTTTTATTTTTTGCGAGGCCCCCCTTCCCGCGAGGCCCTTTTTCATCACAGACCTAAAATCTAGTTTTGCTTATATGCTTATATATTTCACATTAGACACGTTTGTAGAATGTTCCTGGCTCTGCGGCTCTGCACTATTCTCTATTGGAGCTTTGGGGCTCTGCAGATTGGTTTCAAGAAGGGAGGGGTTACATCATGTGTATGCCGGTGTGCGTCAGCTGCGTTTGACTATTTTGCGCGTGCAGCTTTGGAGGTTATGCTTAGTTATGCCAGCCAAAACGAAGAGGACGGTCATTCGGCAGATGGACTGAAGATGAAAGTTGTTGCATGTTAGACAGTTCAGTCAGGCTAGCCATCCCGGCTAAAGGCAGGGACAGCTAGTTAGCTTTAGCTACGTTATAATATTGAGTGCTAACGTGTGGTTCAGTCGGGATAGCCATGATGATGTCGGCTAGTAGCTAGCTTAGCTAAAGGCTAACTAGCGTTAGCTAACCTAGAGAGAGCGCGTGCAGCATTGTTATGCCAAGATGAAGAGGACGGTCATTCGGCAGATGAACTTCGTCAACTCCACGCGGTTGTCTCCATCCTCTTGGACGTTTGGTGAGTTTTTAATGCACTCTATTCTATTCCCGCCGTGGATATATCTCTCTCTCTCGGGAGCCAAACGGGCCGGCTAGCTGTTGTAGTAGCTAACGGTGTGTGGCCTGGTGTCAGCACCTGGTGCGAGGGAGGTGAGCTTGGTGTTTCATTATGAGAATATCTCCATGCTCAAGTCGGCTATAGTCCGCGAGGGACTTGTTGCCGGCACCGCTATGGTAAACACCACTCTGTAGTGGGACGTGTATTGCCTTCTTTTTCCCTTCCCTTTTCGGATGAGAAGAGGAAAACACAGCGGCTGTCTGAAGTGTTGGCCTGTATTGCTTTTCTCACGTTGTACAGTTTTTCAGTGGTAGCCGCATAGCTTGCTTCTGCATTAGCTAGTGGTTAGCGATAGCCGGGTTGAGCTAACTGTTAGCCAGTTAGCTGTTTAGCTACGACGTTAGCTGCTCGTTTTCGCTCGGCTGGGAACGTTAGCTTGATGCTATCAGTTAGCCTAGAGTTAGCTGTTAGCTTGTTCTACGACCATTGACATTAGCCGTGAGAATAGCAGGCCCTGGCACTCTGACTACGACATCATCTTTGACAGAAGATGTAGTCGGGCCTGCACCATGACAAGGCGCCGGCCATAGCTTCTTTTTGTCCCGCCAGCGAGAGGCCTTTCGTCAACGTGGAGACCTGTGTTGCGGCCTTTCGCCCTGCGTTCCTTGGTGCAGGTAAGATGTCCATTGGACATTACCCCACTCTTCCTTCCTTCCCCTCCCGAATGTTTTGTTAATAACAATGTTTTTTTCCAGGCAAAACATATGTTACTTCACAACATTTGGAGATACGACATGTGCTGTGTGTGAATTGTCTTGGTCGTTTGTGTAGCTTGGGTAGCGTTGGCCAAAGCTGTGTGTGGCCTGGTGTCAGTACCTGGCTACTCTATTTGCAGTTAGCCTATTTAGCTGATGTCGGCCATTGGCTCCTTGCTACTTTGTTTTCTCTGGTATAGACCCTCTTCTCTTTGGATTTAAGTGTTGATCTTTGTCCTTTTGGATCTATGTATATTCATGTTGCCTTTGTGAAGTTATCTTTTCCTTCTGTTTTGTTCTTCCATTAAAAGTTGAATATCCTTTAGGGGCTCATCTTTGCTTATCTCTCTCATACATGCTCTCTCTCTAACACACACACACAGACATGCTCTCTCTCTAACACACAAACACACATGCTCTCTCTCTCTCTCTCTTTCTAACACACAGACATGCTCTATATCTCTCTCTAACACACAAAATGACATGCTCTCTCTCTATATATTTCTCTCTCTTTCTAACACACATATACATGCTCTCTCTCTAACACACACACACAAACAGACATGCTCTCTCTCTATCTCTCTCTCTCTGGCCTTGCTCTGGTGGAGGGTCAGGGGCATTGCCGGGTCTGTGCAGTGATAACACTGTATATTGACTGTAGAACAGGAGCTCTCTCTCGCTCTCTCTCTTGCTATATGTTGACTGTATCATGCCCAGCCTCGGGCAGCGCTATTATTTAAGAATATGTTGACTGTATGAATTTTTATTTTATTTTATATTTTTTTTATACCTTTTAGGGGGGGGGCTCGCGTTTAAATCCCGCACAGGGCCTCGCATTTCTCCCAGGCGGCCCTGCATACGAGGGGGAGGAAACTGTACATTAGGGGGAGGGTGGGTTGGTGGGAGGGGGGGTTTGGACATTTACGGGGGCCAGTTTCATTAGTTTTCATTATTATTAGACTCTAATCTTAATGAGATATTCCTGTAAATATGACTTCGAAAACGGCCACAATTTCAAAACCCTGACTAATCGAGTTGTGGAATAAGTCAGTACAATCAATCAAATTGCATGCTGTTCATATCCTATACACATATTTACCCTATACATATATTCACCATTCATTCGTTATTTACTTTCATCACAGTCACGAAAGGGGCTAGCGTTACATAATAAATGAGACTAACATTAGGCTACTCGTAAATTGGCTCACCTATTTTGTTTACTCAGGAGTTCAGGTCATATGAACAGGTCTATGACCAAAGAAAAGAGCATAAAACTGTATTCATTGTTTAGCCACAGTTTGATGAATTGCATTCCAAATATATTGCCTTCATGTATGTACTGTTACTGTATTATGAATAATATATATATTTTTTATCCATTTATGTCATTTATCGATTAGGGTGAAGTCCAGCAGGATCCACCAGATACCACATTCAACACCCCAGAAGAGAGTACTGCAGAGTTCAGACTCTGAGCGTGGCACTAAGCTAGCACTGTGAGCATGGCACTAAGCTATCACTGTGAGCATGGCACTAAGCTAGCACTGTGAGCGTGGCACTAAACTAGCACTGTGAGCGTGGCACTAAGCTAGCACTGTGAGCGTGGCACTAAGCTAGCACTGTGAGCGTGGCACTAAGCTAGCACTGTGAGCATGGCACTAAGCTAGCACTGTGAGCGTGGCACTAAGCTAGCACTGTGAGCGTGGCACTAAGCTAGCACTGTGAGCATGGCACTAAGCTAGCACTGTGAGCATGGCACTAAGCTAGCACTGTGAGCGTGGCACTAAGCTAGCACTGTGAGCGTGGCACTAAGCTAGCACTGTGAGCGTGGCACTAAGCTAGCACTGTGAGCATGGCACTAAGCTAGCACTGTGAGCGTGGCACTAAGCTAGCACTGTGAGCGCGGCACTAAGCTAGCACTGTGAGCATGGGCGGCACTAAGCTAGCACTGTGAGCATGGCAATAAACTAGCACTGTGAGCGTGGGCGGCACTAAGCTAGCACTGTGAGCATGGCACTAAGCTAGCACTGTGAGCGTGGCACTATAAGCTAGCACTGTGAGCGTGGCACTAAGCTAGCCAGGGCCGCCTGGGAGAAATGCGAGGCCCTGTGCGAGATTTAAACGCGAGCCCCCCCCCCCCCCCCCCCCCCCAAAAGGTAAAAAAAAATTAAAAAAAATTATATATAATTATTATTATTTTTTTTTCATACAGTCAACATATTCTTAAATAATAGCGCTGCCCGAGGCTGGGCATGATACAGTCAACATATAGCAAGAGAGAGAGCGAGAGAGAGCTCCCGTTCTACAGTCAATATACAGTGTACAGAGAGAGAGAGAGAGAGAGAGACAGACACACATTGGAAAGAAATTGAAATGCTATTTGGCCCTAAACAGAGAGTACACAGTGGCAGAATACCTGAGCACTGTGACTGAAGATCCTTGACTAGGTACAGACTCAGCGAGCACAGCCTAGCCATCGAGAAAGGCCGCCATAGGCAGACTGTGTGTGTTAGAAAGAGAGAGAGAGAGAGAGAGCATGTGTGTTTGTCGTGTGTGTGTGTGTTAGAGAGAGAGCATGTATGAGAGATCCAAAAGGACAAAGATCAACACTTAAATCCAAAGAGAAGAGGGTCTATACCAGAGAAAACAAAGCAGCAAGGAGCCAATGGCCGACATCAGCTAAATAGGCTAGCCAGGTACTGACACCAGGCCACACACAGCTTTGGCCAACGGCCCAACGCTACCCAAGCTACACAAACGACCAAGACAATTCACACACAGCACATGTCGTATCTCCAAATGTTGTGAAGTAACATATGTTTTGCCTGGAAAAAAACATCGTTATTAACAAAACATTCGGGAGGGGAAGGAAGGAAGAGTGGGGTAATGTCATTACATTTTCATTCATCTTACCTGCACCAAGGAACGCAGGGCGAAAGGCCGCAACACAGGTCTCCACGTTGACGAAAGGCCTCTCGCTGGCGGGACAAAAAGAAGCTATGGCCGGAGCCTTGTCATGGTGCAGGCCCGACTACATCTTCTGTCAAAGATGATGTCGTAGTCAGAGTGCCAGAACCCCCTGCTATTCTCACGGCTAATGTCAATGGTCGTAGCACAAGCTAACAGCTAACTCTAGGCTAACTGATAGCATCAAACTAACGTGCGCAGCCGGCAGCTAACGTCGTAGCTAAACAGCTAACTGGCTAACAGTTAGCTCAACCCGGCTATCGCTAACCATTAGCTAACGCAGAAGCAAGCTATGCGGCTACCACTGAAAAACTGTACAACATGAGAAAAGCAATACAGGTGCTGACACCAGGCCACACACCGTTAGCTACTAGTACTACAACAGCTAGTCGGCCAGTTTGGCTCCAGAGAGAGAGAGAGAGAGAGAGATCCACGGCGGGAATAGAATAGGTTGCATGAACTCACCATAACGCAGTATCAATGGTAAAGTTGGAAGGAGACTTTCCGTGGAGATGAAAAGTACCAGTCCTTGGGAGTCCTAGTTTATCTGCCACACGTTAGCACTCGATAACTTAGCAATTAACTAAAGGCAGGGACGCGTAACTAGCGTTAGCTAACGCTAGCTAGTGTTAGCTAACGCTAGCTAGCATTAGCTAATGCTAGTTACGTGTCCCTGCCCTTAGCAAATTGCTACTAGTACTAGCCGACATAGCTATAGCCTGACTGAAGGTTCTTCTAACATGCAACAACTTTCATCTTCAGTCCATCTGCCGAACATCCTCTTCGTCTTGGCAAAGTTGGCATAACCATCATACTTGGTATTGATAACAAGCTTATGGCCCACGGTGTAATTTCTTCTGATCCATGCTGCTTTTGAAAAGACATCCACTCGCTCCTCTGAATAGCGCTGAATAGATCCCTGTACCTCGTGGGTCCGGGAAGAGCCCGGAAACACTATTCTAAAATCTGTAGAGCAGCAGAGCCGCAGAAACCGGAACACTGCAGTCTGCAGAGCCGCAGAGGCAGGAACAAGTCAGACACATTCTACAAACGTGTCTAATGTGAAATATATAAGCATATAAGCAAAACTAGATTTTAGGTCGGTGATGAAAAAGGGCCTCACGGGAAGGGGGGCCTCGCAAAAAAAAAAAAAAAAAAAAAAAAAATTATTTTGCGAGGCCCCCCTTCCCGCGAGGCCCTGTGCGACCGCACTGCTCGCACACCCCCTGAGGCGGCCCTGAAGCTAGCACTGTGAGCATGGCACTAAGCTAGCACTGTGAGCATGGCACTAAGCTAGCACTGTGAGCATGGCACTAAGCTAGCACTGTGAGCAAGTTTCAAGTTTCAAGTTTCTTTAATAGTTGTTGTTACAAAGGATCAGATTAAACCGAATATATATATTTATTGATTGATATATATTGCATAGTATTTGTATATCGTTTGATATCCCTTGTATATTCCTTGTACATATACACGGAATGTCCCTTTAGCCTAGTACAGACCATAATATTTCATTCTCCTATTGGACAGTGGTCCACAGGCGCCAGAGCCGTGCCTCCAGAGTCAGGTTCAAAGCCACCGTCAAGACATGTCTGTACATGCCCGGCCTTGCCCAGGAATACGAGACAGAAATGAGGTTGGCACTAGATTGTTCGCCGTGCATATAAATATGGCGCAGGTGAATACAGAAGTAGAGTTACCCAATAAGTTGAAGCCTCACCCACGATACTCCGTGCGGTGAAGTATGGCCTGTTTGGCCCCAAAGAGAGCATTGAGACCGCGTGCGAATTAATAACTGAATTGTCAGAGTTTGGCGCTATACCGTCGAGTGCGACATATTTCTATTAAGTCAGTAATAGTCTATTTGTGTATAGTGTATCGTGCGGCTAAAGTTCTACAGTGACCAGCATCACCAACGCTTCCTCGTACCAGCTAGAGTGCTTATCCAGGCTGGGCTGCTTTCATGGCGCTTTCACCCGAGGAGACCTAGACGAGAACCGTGTGGACATGTACACTGGATTAATCTACCCGACGACTACATAGCCCTTTGCGGCTGGATTATATTTGTTTTGGTCCTGTGATTTATGGAGCGGAGAATCGCCGACGCCTACACGTGTGGGATTTACCCTGTAAGGAGCCACGTCAAGTCTGCGCCTCAGAGAGCCTGAGGCCGGCTAGCTTTCTTCACTGTGGAGCTACAGTCTATGGAGAACAGCTGTATTCGTCTGTGGATCAAGAGACTATTGCACCGTCTCCTGTACTTGGAGTCTCCTTAGTCATCGTTGACCAGACTCTCTACTACCGACAGATCCTCTACCCCTGCTGGCTTACAACCGGGGGGACCCTTCCAGTATCTCCCGCTATATATTACTAGTGTACCATAGATATAATTCCCTAAGATTCAGGTTGTATAATTACCTCCTGCGTAACCAGAGAATGGACATTCATTATTGATTTGCCTACGCACATTCATTTGCCTTATAAGCGCATCCAAAGTAAATAGAGAAGTATATTATGTACCTTTTGCTGCAATAAATACTTGATTACACCTTTGTGTGGAACCGATTCATTGTGGGAAGTGTTCATCATATTTATATATCATGTACTGTATGGCCAGTAATTAAAGTACATAAAGCGGTAGTGGTTTAATGATACCATACTTATCAATACAGTCAGGGAATTGTACCCCTCAGTTACAATTGGTCCTTCGAGCCGGAGGGTAACTAGTGTAATATTAATATAGTGGTATTAATATTGACATGGCCTATGATGAACACTCCACAAAACGGTTCTCCTAAAGTAGATCGCCCGCAGCGTAGACGGCAGACACCTCAGTACTTAGAGGATTACGTTGCCAATATACTACCTAGCTTTCTACAGACGGTAAACGCGGAAAAAGTAGATAGTAAAATTATGTCCGACCCTATCGACCAGGCTACCCCGCAAATAGAGGCCCTAGTGGGTTCTAACGTAACTGACCAAGCTCACGGTAGGGACCAGGAGGGACCCGACATGACTTTACCCCCCGCCAAGACCGAAGAAGTAGTCCCCGGAGAGCTCCAGGATAAAGACAGCCCTCCAGGGATGGAACTCTACCCGCTACAAGAAGAGGAGAGCACCCCGGAGATGGATCTCCAGGACTCGCCACAGGAGAACAGATCTCCAACGAGTACTGCCAGGAGCGGATCACCTCAACCAGCGTCTTCCCCCAGCGAGGCGGACAAGATGCTGGCACAGGCATTCCTCGCCAGCCTAGCAGCCTCAACAGAGCGCGATCGACTCCAAGCACAGACGCTTAGTGAGCGCGAACATTCTTCCATGGAAAGAGAACGCCTTCAAGCGCAGCAACGGAGCGACGAAGATCGTATACGTCTAGAGATTAGACGCCTTCAGACGGAAGAGAATATGGTAAGGGACCGGGCCGAGGCCCAGCGCGCCGCCGCCGAAGCCCAGCGCGCCGCTGCCGGTGCCCAAAGAGAAGCGGAGCGCGACCTCGCTCCCACCAAGCGCGAAGCCGAGCGCGACCGATTACAAGCGCAGATAATGGAGCAGCTGATTACCAGGGCAACACCCCCTCCCTCCGCACGGGGCTCCAGGGCCTCGTCAAGACAAGGGTCAAGGGCACCCTCCCCTACCCGATCAAGCGACCCTGAGCCCGACCACCAGAGAGAGCCTATACCCCCCTCCGAACCCCTTCCCCGACCGGTCCAAGTGAGACCCAGCTACAAGGAAGAAACGGTCTACACCGCGGAGAGGCTAAATAGACGACTACAGGATCTAGAGGACCTGCCAGAGGGAGAAGAAGAGGGAGAGGAGGAGAGTCAAGCCCAACAGCAGCACAGTACTCCACAGGACCAGGAGGTCCAGTACAGCCCAGGCTTTACCCCCGCGGCTCTGCGCTACAGACCCCCGACTCAACTCACGGGTGAGCTTGACGCACGACCAGCCCCGAGGAACAGCACCTGGATACGCGGGCCATGGTACCCAGCAGGTACCAGCCCACCAAGAGGCGTAAGAGGAGACTCGCCTAGGAGGCCTCTCTTCCAACGCTCACCGATGTGCCAGCCATCCATGGCATCATACATTGGCACACCGACGTTTCCGGACTTCACCCACGAGAACAGAGCACAGTACACGGAGCTACGAATGTGCTTAGAGACAATGATGTCCGATGTAGCTGATGAACCGTACAAGTATGCTATCCTACTGAAGCACCTCAAGGTGCCCCGAGCGCACAATATAGCGCTGGCCTATGCCACCTCTACTACCCCATACACAGCGGCTCTAGCAGCACTCGACCAAAGATATGGACGCATATGGGACTACGTAATACAAGAGATAAGGCATATTGACCGCCTACCCCCAGCCACAGACAATCGCTCACTAGATGACCTGTCTATCAAGGTACAATCCCTGGTAGGGATGCTGGGGGCGCAAAGAGAAAAGGGTATGCACGAACTGTACGCGAACTCTAATGTCGAGAGGATTTTAGAGAAGCTTCCGCCCGCCCGACAAGAGCGCTTCAGGCGGCAAAGAGACCACCGTGATCCTAACGGTCCCGAGCCATCCCTCCTAGACCTAGCCGACTTCCTGGCGAGAGAAGTCAACAGCCTACGGTTGGATACGTTCATGCGGAGCACACCAAGCTCCAGAGAGGGACCTAGGAGAGCAAACGATGGCCGCAGATTGGTGACCGTCATGCACCAATCAGAATCAGTACCGAGCAGCAAGAACCACAGTACCCCCTCGATGAAAGAGAAGTGGAAGATGGTGTGCCCGTACTGCAAAAAGGAACACTGGTTGTCACAATGTGACACGTTCAAGAAGATGACCGCCGACGAGGTGAGTCAATGGATAAAGTCCAACCGACGCTGTTACCGATGTGCGCGCAGTCACATGGCAGCCGATTGCCGCTTAAAGAAGAGGTGTAGTCGGTGTGACGGAGCCCACCTAGATGTCCTACACGACAGTAACAGAAGAAAGCCTGCACCCTCAAGCAGCACAAAGGCAAGTGTTATGTACATTGACCCCGCCAGCAGCGGGGGCGCCCGGGTGCTCTTAAAGGTGGTCCGCGTAACACTGAGTTACCAAGATAAGGTCATGGACACTTACGCCGTCCTTGACGACGGGTCAGAGAAGACCCTTCTCCTCACGTCCGCTGCGGCCCAGCTGGGGCTGCGGGGGAGCGAAAACCAGATGACGATTCGGACAATAAGAAGAGATCTAAAGACGATAAAGGGCGAGAATGTCTCCTTCACTATCGCAGCAAGCGGGCAGCCAGAGAGACGGTATAGGATTACTAACGCTTTCACCAGCCAAGAAATAGGCCTGTCGCAGTACACCTACCCCATCGCCAAGCTGATGGATAAATATGTGCACCTGCGTCAACTACCTATACCGCTCATAGACGGTGCCACCCCGACCCTGGTGATAGGCTCCGACCATGCAGACCTCATCGTCCCGATAGACCGGGTCCACACAGGGCCCAGAGGCTGTCCTGCAGCAGTCGAGACCCGCCTAGGATGGACATTACAAGGCCCCCTCGCTAAGTCTCTTAACCGAACAGCAGCCACTAACTGCCTCCACTCCAGAGTGACAGAAGAAGACACCACCCTCCTACAGCATGTCGAGAAGCTATGGACACTAGAGACAATGCCCTTTAAGAACGAAAAGAAAGACATTCGTTCCAAGGAAGACATTTACGCTATAGCCCTCCTCGAGCAGGGGACAAAGAGAGTCAAAGTCAACGGAGTGATGAGATACGCAACTCCACTCCTGAGGCGAGAGGGTATGCCTACCTTCCACGCCCCAAAAGAAGCGACGGAGCGGTATCTATTGAACACAGAGCGGCGCCTAGCCAGAGACCCCGCTCAAGAGACGGTGTACCGCGCTGAGATTAACAAGCTAATCACAGCGGGACACATAAAGAAAATTGACATTAAAGAGGCCGATCAGACGACCGAATCATGGTACGTGCCGCACCACAAAGTCCACCACAACGGCAAGGATCGTATTGTGTTCAACTGCAGCTACCAGATCGGATCACAAAATCTGAATAAAGAGCTCTTGCCCGGCCCAACACTCGGCCCCTCTCTACTAGGCGTGTTACTACGTTTCCGCCAAGACAAGGTGGCCATCAGCGGCGACATCAAAGGGATGTTCCTGCAGGTGAGACTAGTGGAGGAGGACAAGCCCCTGCTGCGGTTCCTATGGAGAGAGAGGATCGGGGATGAGCAACCAGCCATCTATCAATGGGAAGTCCTCCCTTTCGGAACCACATGCAGCCCATGCTGTGCTACGTTTGCACTGCAAAAACACGTCGCAGAGGACCCAGCAGCTGATGAAGAGGTCCGACAAAGTGTAGGAAATAGTTTCTACGTGGACAACTGTCTGCAAAGCGTCTCGACGCCAGAAGAAGCCGAGGCCCTTCTACTCAAGCTCCGCGCCTCCCTGATCAAAGGCGGCTTTGATCTCAGGCAGTGGGCCAGCAGCGACCCGCAAGTATTGCGCAGCCTCTCCCCCGAGGACAAGGCAGCAAGCAGCGAGACCTGGATGGCGACCATCCCAGGAGAAGCCCAAGAAATGACATTAGGACTAGTCTGGCGCTTCAAAACAGACTCGCTCCATTATAAACACACACCCCTGACCAAGGAGCAGGGAAGGTCGACTGCACTACCGACCACCAGACGGAGTGTATACAGAACACTCGCCAGACAATATGACCCGTTGGGATGTATTCTACCTTACACCACCAGGGCAAAGATGATTGTAAGAGCGTTATGGGACAAGGACCAGGGCTGGGACGACCCCATACCCGAGCACCTTGCATCCACATGGAGAGAGTGGGAGACGGAACTCAGCTCACTCCCAGGTGTCAACATACGCCGCAGCTACTTCCCACCCACAGTGAGGCCGGAGACGTGCCAGATGGACCTGCACGTCTTCAGCGACGCCTCCGAAGTAGCCTACGGTTCGGTGGCCTACTTGCGTGCCCGAGAGGAGGGAGGAGAAATACATACTGCTTTCATCCTGGCTCGCTCAAGAATAGCCCCACGAAAGCAACAATCTATCCCGCGTCTAGAGCTCTGCGCAGCCCTAGCAGGAGCGCAACTCGCCACGTTAATCCAACGTGAACTCACCATTCCGGTGCAAAGAACAATCTTGTGGTCAGACTCCACGACAGTACTCACATGGATCCGGTCTGATTCGTGCAGATACAAGGTCTTCGTGGGAGTCAGAGTCACAGAGATTCAAGATTTAACAGAAGTAGCAAGCTGGAGGTATGTGGACACAAAACACAACCCAGCTGACGTCATCACCCGGGGAATGTCCCTGGATGACCTCACCCGTCACAACCTATACAGTGACGGGCCAGAGTTCCTCAAGCTCCCGGAAGAAGAGTGGCCTACACCCACCCCACGGGAAGCGAGTAAAGAGGAGGCAGAAAACAAGAAATCTATGTTCTGTGGATTGAACACACTCGTCTCCACAGACCCCGACATAGACGATTGCCTCACCCTAGAGAGTGCGCAGCTAAAGACATTCCTGTGGCACCACCCAGAGGTTCAGCTCACTACTGACATTACAGCAGCTGACTACGAAGAAGCAGAACTTCTTCTACTACAACGAGCCCAGAGAGACTCGTTCCCCGATGAGCTAGACTGTCTACAGGGAGCAAAGCCCGTCCCATCAGACAGCAGACTGCTCCACCTAGCCCCCGAGAGCGACGCCCATGGTCTCATCAGAGTGGGTGGTCGTCTGCGGAGAGCTCCAGACTTACCGGATGACGTCAAGTACCCGATAGTCTTAAACAGCCGACACAAGGTCACAGAGCTGATCATAAAGAAATACGACGAGGATGTGCATCACGCCGGGGCAGAGAGAGTCTTCGCGGAGATCAGACGTCGTTATTGGATACTGCAAGGGAGAGAAGCAGTGCGGCGCTTCCAGCGAACCTGTCTAGACTGTCGTAAGTGGCGAGCGCAGCCCAGTATACCCCGGATGGCTGACCTACCTCCCTGTCGCCTCCGACTCGGCGACAAGCCTTTTCACTCCACCGGTATGGACTGTTTCGGCCCGCTGTATATAAAGAAAGGAAGAGGAACCGAGAAGCGGTGGGGTATTGTATTCAAATGCATGACCACCCGAGCGATGCATATAGAACTCCTTCCAACCATGAGCACAGACTCATTCCTTATGGCCTTCCGAAGATTCACATCGCGGAAAGGCAAACCGTCTATATTATTGTCTGATCACGTGACAAACTTCAAAGGCGGAGAAAGAGAGCTGAGAGAGAGCTTCCAAGCTATGGGCCCAGAACTTAAGACCCACCTCGCTCCATCCCAGATTGACTTCCAGTTTAACCCCCTGAACGCACCTCACTTAGGTGGAACTTGGGAACGAGAAGTACGTTCAATAAAGACAGCCCTGTACGCCGTGCTTGGGGCCCAGACCGTGGCGGAAGAAGTCCTAATGACAGTCCTCACAGAGATCGAGGGAGTATTGAACTCAAAGCCCCTCGGTTACGTCTCAAGTGATGTAGCAGATGTCGACCCAGTCACCCCCAACACACTCTTGATGGGGCGGCTGGACCCCGCGCTACCACAGACAATGTACAGGCCTGAAGAAGCGAACGGCCGAAGAATGTGGAGGTACAGTCAAGTATTGGCTGACAAGTTTTGGAACAGCTTCCTACTTCACTATCTACCGTCTCTACAGACCCGCCAGAAATGGGTGAAAGAGAGAGACAATTTGACAGAAGGAACAGTCGTCATGATTATCGACCAGTCACTACCCCGAGCTATGTGGCCGGCTGGCCGCGTAAGCAAAGTGATCACCGGTGCCGACGGAAAGGTCCGAGCAGCCGAAGTGCTCGTCCAAGGACGGATCTACACCCGACCCGTGGCGAGGCTAATAGAACTGCCAAGGCTCCCCGATACTATCGATGACGACCATGACCCCATGACTTTGTGAACTGCCCGACCCCTCACAACAGACATTGAGTAGTGGACAGTGCGGTTAATCTGTCTCTGCTTAGCTAATTAGGTGGGACTAATTAGGAGGCGGCTGTTACAAAGGATCAGATTAAACCGAATATATATATTTATTGATTGATATATATTGCATAGTATTTGTATATCGTTTGATATCCCTTGTATATTCCTTGTACATATACACGGAATGTCCCTTTAGCCTAGTACAGACCATAATATTTCATTCTCCTATTGGACAGCGGTCCACAGGCGCCAGAGCCGTGCCTCCAGAGTCAGGTTCAAAGCCACCGTCAAGACATGTCTGTACATGCCCGGCCTTGCCCAGGAATACGAGACAGAAATGAGGTTGGCACTAGATTGTTCGCCGTGCATATAAATATGGCGCAGGTGAATACAGAAGTAGAGTTACCCAATAAGTTGAAGCCTCACCCACGATACTCCGTGCGGTGAAGTATGGCCTGTTTGGCCCCAAAGAGAGCATTGAGACCGCGTGCGAATTAATAACTGAATTGTCAGAGTTTGGCGCTATACCGTCGAGTGCGACATATTTCTATTAAGTCAGTAATAGTCTATTTGTGTATAGTGTATCGTGCGGCTAAAGTTCTACAGTGACCAGCATCACCAACGCTTCCTCGTACCAGCTAGAGTGCTTATCCAGGCTGGGCTGCTTTCATGGCGCTTTCACCCGAGGAGACCTAGACGAGAACCGTGTGGACATGTACACTGGATTAATCTACCCGACGACTACATAGCCCTTTGCGGCTGGATTATATTTGTTTTGGTCCTGTGATTTATGGAGCGGAGAATCGCTGACGCCTACACGTGTGGGATTTACCCTGTAAGGAGCCACGTCGAGTCTGCGCCTCAGAGAGCCTGAGGCCGGCTAGCTTTCTTCACTGTGGAGCTACAGTCTACGGAGAACAGCTGTATTCTTCTGTGGATCAAGAGACTATTGCACCGTCTCCTGTACTTGGAGTCTCCTTAGTCATCGTTGACCAGACTCTCTACTACCGACAGATCCTCTACCCCTGCTGGCTTACAACCGGGGGGACCCTTCCAGTATCTCCCGCTATATATTACTAGTGTACCATAGATATAATTCCCTAAGATTCAGGTTGTATAATTACCTCCTGCGTAACCAGAGAATGGACATTCATTATTGATTTGCCTACGCACATTCATTTGCCTTATAAGCGCATCCAAAGTAAATAGAGAAGTATATTATGTACCTTTTGCTGCAATAAATACTTGATTACACCTTTGTGTGGAACCGATTCATTGTGGGAAGTGTTCATCATATTTATATATCATGTACTGTATGGCCAGTAATTAAAGTACATAAAGCGGTAGTGGTTTAATGATACCATACTTATCAATACAGTCAGGGAATTGTACCCCTCAGTTACAGTTGTCATACAGAAGTACAGAATACTTTTATACAAAATGCTTCTTACTGTTACGCTCCAGAGACTGTGCTAGACAAGATAAGTATGAAATAAAATAGTATAGCATGTAAAATAGAAGTAAAAATAGAGGTCACAGTGTTCAGTATAGACATATGTACAATGTTCGATGCAGAATAGAAGTAACTGAGTTACCATACAATATACAATATACTATGCAATGTACTAATATACAATACTATATAGTGCAGAGCAGAAATGGGATGAGGTACAATTTAGGTACAATTTACAGTAAGGTGTACGAGTTGTAGTGCAAATCCTTTACCAATAAATATAAAGTGTAAAGTGTGTTTAGGTGATCTAAAGTGTGGAGAGTGGGTGCTGCAGTGTGTTGTTTGTTTAAGTGAGTGTGTGCGTGTGGGTGTGTGTGCTGTGTGCATTTGATGGTTGTTGCATAGTGTTTATTGTTCGTTGAGCAGCCTGATGGCATGGCACTAAGCTAGCACTGTGAGCGTGACACTATAAGCTAGCACTGTGAGTGTGACACTATAAGCTAGCACTGTGAGTGTGGCACTAAGCTAGCACTGTGAGCATGGCACTAAGCTAGCACTGTGAGCGTGGCACTAAGCTAGCACTGTGAGCGTGGCACTAAGCTAGCACTGTGAGCATGGCACTAAGCTAGCACTGTGAGCGTGGCACTATAAGCTAGCACTGAGTGTGACACTATAAGCTAGCACTGTGAGCGTGGCACTAAGCTAGCACTGTGAGCGTGGCACTAAGCTAGCACTGTGAGTGTGGCACTAAGCTAGCACTGTGAGCATGGCACTAAGCTAGCACTGTGAGCGTGGCACTATAAGCTAGCACTGTGAGCATGGCACTAAGCTAGCACTGTGAGCGTGGCACTAAGCTAGCACTGTGAGCGTGGCACTAAGCTAGCACTGTGAGCATGGCACTAAGCTAGCACTGTGAGCGTGGCACTATAAGCTAGCACTGTGAGCGTGGCACTAAGCTAGCACTGTGAGCGTGGCACTAAGCTAGCACTGTGAGCATGGCACTAAGCTAGCACTGTGAGCGTGGCACTAAGCTAGCACTGTGAGCGTGGCACTAAGCTAGCACTGTGAGCGTGGCACTAAGCTAGCACTGTGAGCGTGGCACTAAGCTAGCACTGTGAGCGTGGCACTAAGCTAGCACTGTGAGCGTGGCACTAAGCTAGCACTGTGAGCGTGGCACTAAGCTAGCACTGTGAGCGTGGCACTAAGCTAGCACTGTGAGCATGGCACTAAGCTAGCACTGTAAGCGTGGCACTAAGCTAGCACTGTGAGCGTGGCACTAAGCTAGCACTGTGAGCGTGGCAATAAGCTAGCACTGTGAGCGTGGCACTAGCACTGCCAGGGTTATGGGGGAAACCCAATGATGGATATGTTTAATTAGTAAAGCCCAGACTGAGGGGGTCTTTAGGGGTCTACCTTATGCATACTGCACCTTATGTGTATACTGTACACTTCATCAGAGCATATATTTAGATTTTCTTTTTTATTATATATTAGATTATATATTGTAACTATATTTATTGTATGGCAAATATAACAGAGGGCATACATACCCTTATCTTGCACCTTGTCTACCATATGCGCATGTCCAGAGTTAATTATATTGGTACTGTATATTGTTTAAACTGCCTTTTTTATTTTTATTTTTTACTTCTCCAGTGTGCTATACTTCTATGACCTGTCTTCTACTACCTATGTTGTTTCAGTTCCATTAGGAGTCCCACTTACCTTCTTTTGAGTTGAATTTATTATACTATATGAGTATTTTTGTGATTGCATCGTGAACGTCCCTCTGTCATAATATACTGTAACTGATAGGGCATACAGACCCTCATCTGTACCTGTACCTCCCCTCCCCCGTGTGGACCCCAGGAAGACTAGCAACCACCAAGACGTCAGCTAATGGGGATTCTAATAAACATAAAGTGACACACATCCAGGGAGTGATCATATTCATAATAATATGGGCCCTGGGTTGTTTTCTGTCCTCAGCAACTGGCAGTTAAAGGAAGTGCTCAACTAAATACTCTGGCTATTTGACTGTTTTCTCCTGCTTTGCATCATCATAACAGAGCTTTTTTGTTACTGCAGCCAGAGCTGCCCTGGACATGCTCCCATCACGTTCCAGGAAACCTAGCTCTTTTGTCTAGCAGCCTAACTGAACTTGCAAAGGTACACGTGATCTCATCAGGCTTTTCCTTACCGAAAGTTGCTCAAGTGATCGTCATGCCACACACCGTCGTGTGTGTGTGTGTGTGTGTGTGTGTGTGTGTGTGTGTGTGTGTGTGTGTGTGTGTGTGTGTGTGTGTGTGTGTGTGTGTGTGTGTGTGTGTGTGTGTGTGTGTGTGTGTGTGTGTGTGTGTGTGTGTGTGTGTGTGTGCTGAGACTGCTGATAATATCCGTGTGTGTATGTGTGTGCCGAGACTGCTGATAATATCCGTGTGTGTATGTGTGTGCTGAGACTGCTGATAATATCTGTGTGTGTGTGTGTGTGTGTGCTGAGACTGCTGGTAATACTGTGTGTATGTGTGTGTGTGTGTGTGTATTTGTGTTGTCCATTTGTTATTTCTTGAGACCGCTGAGTTAATAGGTCACTCACTCTGCCTCCCACTCGGTACACGGGGAGCGGCGCCCCTCCTCTGTCGGGTCAGGTCAGGTCCCACCACAGCCAGCAGGGTGGCTGCTTGTGAGGGAGGCGGCACCAGTGGAGAGAGGTACACCTGCGACGACAGCACCCATATCCGGCTGTTCACGCCCGCATTCATGTCGGCATCTCTCCCATCTCCTCCCTATAACCAGACAGAGAAAAGCCACTGCTCCACAGACAGGTATGTCTCTGTCACTGTTGTTGAAGTTATGCTATTGTTGAAGTTATGTTCATTTGTTATTTGTGTATAACGTAACGTGCGTACAATTCCTTAGTAACTCATGACAGAAACATTTTAATTAAAAATGTTACACAGATTTCTACCGTGCATTTTACTGTAATGTGTGATAATTATATGACATAGTTGCAGAGTTATCATCGGTGTGGGTGCCAGATTTGTGAGCATTAACAATAGAGCTTCTCTTTTAGCAGTCTCTGTTCTCCTGGAGGTGTTGTAAGGGGCAGAGCTTCTCCTTTAGCACCTCTGTTCTCCTTGGCGCGAGTGCCCATCTCCTCGAGAGGATCCAGGGTTTCTCCTTGACAACCAGCGCTGAGAGTTTCACTGTGAACCCAGGAAGGACTATTCATGTTACAGTAACGCCATTCATTTGGTCATCCTCAGACAAGTTCGCCAGCGGAGATTCCAATCATCGCGGCCCTCCATACATCCAGCCAGTTCCGTAGAGCTCTCCACAGCTGCATCCTTCCTCAGTATGTCCACGTATGTTGGCGTGGGACGTCCTCTGGGTCGGTGCCCGTGTGATGGCTCCCAGAGCACTAGCTTGCTAGCCGGAAGTTCTTGGTGTCGGTGGCAGTGACCTGCACGTTTCATCCTCCTGGATGCCACCTCGTCACTCAGCCTTGGTAGCCCCCCGTACAGATGCTTGTTGGTTACGTGCTCGTTCTGGTCGATGTTCAGCACCACACGCAGCATTCTGGTGTAGCATTCGTCCAGAGACGTCTGCAGGGTGGGCTTCGGGGTCCATGATTCCCAGCCATAGAGGAGTACAGACTCCACATGTGTCGGGGGAGACTGGATTTCCAACATGCCACATGATAATAGTATGTAAAGCCAAAGGAAGGAATAGAAAAAAGAAAGGAAAGATTTATCCTGTCCTACAACTTCTGCCCATTCTAAAATCTGATATATAAAATATCCTATAAATTGCAACCATAACCCTGACCCCCAGGCAATGGTGTCATGAAGGACACTCAAACATATAGTTAAACAATGACCAAGGCTTAATTTTGGTCCACTAACAATGATTAGTAAGGTACCAGTTCCTATACTGTGTTGAATGTCTCTCATCCAATCACAATGCGTGATTCAGAATGAAATGTTGGTTAATATGGCGTAAAATTAATTCATTCAACTTTCGTACTCGAGGGACACGGGAGGTTTCCTGATTTACAGTGACGTTGAGTATACAACTAAAAGAGATCAACAAGTAATCAGCATGATAACATCTACTTTAAATAAATTAAATCTAACTAACCTTACTGTCATGCACTTACTGTATGTCCTAATATACTAACCTACACTGTAGCACTCAACACTTTGATGAACATTGTTACTCAGCTGATAGAGTTGTGCCCTTCCTGATCACTTGTCGTACAGAACTTGTAAGTCGTTTTGGATAACAGCGTCAGCTAAATTACTAAATGTAAATGTAAATGTACTTAAAACGAGATAAAAACAGGAAACAAGAAACGGGAAAAGCCCACTAAAAACACCAAAAGACATGCATAGGTATATCCTGCCGTTGCCCTTGACCAATAGGTACTGGCAGTGGCATTACAACTGGAGTTGGTCCCTTGACCCAGGTACTGGCATTACAACTGGAGTTGGTCCCTTGACCCAGGTACTGGCATTACAACTGGAGTTGGTCCCTTGACCCAGGTACTGGCATTACAACTGGAGTTGGTCCCTTGACCCAGGTACTGGCATTACAACTGGAGTTGGTCCCTTGACCCAGGTACTGGCATTACAACTGGAGTTGGTCCCTTGACCAAGGTACTGGTCATTACAACTGGAGTTGGTCCCTTGACCCAGGTACTGGCATTACAACTGGAGTTGGTCCCTTGACCCAGGTACTGGCATTACAACTGGAGTTGGTCCCTTGACCCAGGTACTGGCATTACAACTGGAGTTGGTCCCTTGACCCAGGTACTGGCATTACAACTGGAGTTGGTCCCCGGGGCGCCGCACTGTCTGGCTGCCCACTGCTCCTAAAGAGTTAGGATGGGTCAAAATGCAGAGAATGAATTTAATAAAGGTTCAACTTAAATAGTCCAAATGTTGGAAGAGTATCAAACTTTAAAGTGCATTGAATGGCGTTTCCAAGAATATGGAGCACTAAAAGAAAAGACAGTTTAACCAAAATTAGAACAAGCTCAGGGGAACCTTAAGCATGAGCAAATCACTTGAGTGAGTTTGATCAAATCCAGAATTCCAATCAAACATCTTCTTGATCAGTTTGGCTTGATCACTTGTCTTGAGTGACAGGACTATCCCCCTACCCCTGACAGGCTCTGTCTTAAGATGAGTCATCTGTATTTATTTACAACCTTAACCAATGCAGGTGAACAATCTCATATGTGAGATAATTATTCATAATTAATAATTTGGAGAACTAAAAAATCTGATGATGACGTCACATATGCTCATATTGGACTTTGAAAAGCTATGGAGTTCTAGAAGTCCAAGATATACCAAAGCTTAAAGGGTTAAATATGGTTAGCCATTATCTTAATAGCCTACAGTATGCAGAGGCCTTGGCATTTTTGCACGGAACAATGATCAGGCATTACTTAACCACCATGCAAAAAATGTTTAGCCTTTTATTTACAGAGGGTAGGTTCTCTGAGCACAAATGTTCTTTTTCAGCAACACCCTGCTTCATGATTCACACCTGGGAGTTGCCCAGTACAACCACAGTCTGACACAGTTCACGTGGTTGAACTCAAAATACAAAGAAACAGACTAAGAAACCATGTAAACACAATGATCAAATCTGCAAAAAGAAATTTCTTCTTGTCATCACCAATCTGTTGTTTGTTCATCTGTTGTCTGTGCTGTGCCCCATTGTATAATCTAGTTTTGTCTCCCTTGTGTCTGTATCTATGTTCTGTTTGGTCTTGTCATGTTTCAGTATATTAACCCTGTTATGTTTTCTGTTTAGTTTTT
Source organism: Notolepis coatsorum (assembly GCF_963971535.1). Taxonomy (NCBI): domain Eukaryota; kingdom Metazoa; phylum Chordata; class Actinopteri; order Aulopiformes; family Paralepididae; genus Notolepis; species Notolepis coatsorum. The sequence goes on from NC_140165.1 coordinate 105,236,118, forward strand.
CCACCCAGCTGTGTCTAATTTACCAATCACCCGCATGTCTCTAATTAGTCTGTGTATTTAACACATTAATTGCCACTGACAAGTATACTCGTTATTGGCCGCCATGCGTTGAGTGCCAACAACGGTCGAGCCACGTCGTGCAATCGGCAATTCTTAGTACTAGCGTTTTCACTACCGCTTGTTGTACCGTGAGATGACCGGGTGGTGTGATAGCATGGGGGGGCTATGTATTTGGATGAATGTGGTCAACATGAAACGTTGTTAAATGTTTTTCCAATTATCATGGCGCGCGCAGCTACTGCTAATTCTATTGCTTCGGGACGCCGCTCCCATGTGCCCCGTCGGGACTGTGTCCAGTTTCCCCCCCGCTTAACCATTACATTACTGAAGGTCAACCGGTGTTTAATGTTGCGGGTTTGGCTGAGGCTCGTCTACCCTTTACACGGGTGGACGGTCTGACGATGGGGCTCAGGACAGGTGTGCCGTGCTTAGAGAAGCAGGTGGCATCGGTCCTTTGCCCTGACATGGTAGAGCGGTATCCCGCCCGGAAGCCGACGCCAAGGAGCGAGTCGGCCCGGCAGGTGGCTGAGTGGGCTGATGAGGCTTATATCGCCGCAGTACAGAATTTAGCAGCAACTAATAACATTGCTCAATTGGCTGCTTTTCTGTTGAAAATGGTGTAGGGTGATGGGGTCTTAGGGCCAGCTGACGTCAAAACCATCGTGCGGGTTTTGAGGTTATTCAGCTTTTGACCCAGCCGCAAGCTATAACCGCAGGGAGGGCTAGGATGCTGTCGACTCTTATTCACAGACATCTGTGGTTGGAGCAGTCTCCCCTGGAGGAGGAGAGGAGAATTCTCCTCCTCAGGGTCCCCCTCTCCGTGGATGGACTTTTGGTTTGTCAACGGAGGCGCGGGCGGCCTTTGACCGGGGCCCCACGCCGCCCCACACCGCGCAGCCAGAGATGAGAGCACGGTCTCGCCAGCGGCTGCTGCGAGACCCCCGACCGGTGGCCATGTGTCCCCCGCCTGAGATAACCTGGAAACAAAGAGAACAGGCTATCACGGTGCCGACAGCCCTCGGCGGCCGAGGGATCGGCTGAATTAGATGGGCACGCCTCCGCGAGGAGTAACCGTCGCCATCTACCTGTGTCTAGCACGCTCTCGGTTCATTCCCCCCCGCTACACTACGGGATTCAGGGCTTTGTTGTGTCCCCTCTGGCTGCGGACCGCGTTCTTCCAGTGAAGCGCAAGTGGCCCCACATATCGCTTCTCATGAAGACAGGGGCTGACATCCAGCTGCTAGCTGGGCCTGGGTCTGTCTGTGAGAATGCTGTACGGTCAGGAGGCTCCCGCACCACACGTTCTGCGTGTGCGTTTGGTGAGCCTGGTGTTGTATGTGACGACGGAGCAGGGTTCCCTGTATCTAAACATTTTTGTCAGAGTGGGAACCCCTAGGTCCAGGAGGTTGCAGCGTGGGTTTCCCCAGCCCCGCCCTCGCCAGGCCGGGTATTACGTTAGTGCCTCCCCCGTCCGGACTTCCAATCCTAGCAGCGGTAGTGAGTCAGGCACACGTAATTTGTGTGGTAGTAATATCACTACAGGGCTACGGTGTGTAGGGGCTCACCCTATCGGACAGCGTGAGGACTACACACAGAGTCAGGGTGCGAAATCCCGGCTCCACGAGATACCATGCTTGCGCGGTTGGCGAAACCGGGCTTTGCAATGCACAGCGGGAGGGACCGGGCCACCTATCTACGATTCTTAGCGGGCCAGCGCCAGTTGGCAGCGAAGACGCTTTGGGTTTTTTACCACGTATGGCTACAGAAGTGCCATATGTCGGTGTGGATGGAGAGAACGCTGAGGGCGGGGCTTGTGTTACAGTTTGCACACCCCCACCCTCCGTTTTTGGGTTTGATACAGACTCTATTGTCAGAGTCCGCGGCAGTGACAGCTCTGGCCCACGAGATCCGTTCTCTGTCGGCGAAGCAGGCCATCGTCGTGGTCCCATGGGAGGACGCGATGAGTGGCGTTTACTCCCGATATTTTCTGGTGCCTGAGAAATCGGGGGGTGTCAGACCCATACTGGACATGTCCGCGTTCAATTGGTTGATTGTGGCAAGAAGGTTCAGAATGTTGACCGTCAAACACCTGTTATGCGCTGGCAGAGTGGGAGACTGGTTCACCTCCATAGACCTGAAGGATGCGTATTTTCACATCCCGATCTTCCCTCCTCACAGGAAATACCTACGCTTCCTGTTTCAGGGAATAGTGTAAGAGTACCAGAGGCAGCATAGGGAGGTGTAGTCTGACATCACTTTGGACTGCCCGCGAGGTCCACCCGTTTAGGGATTTATCATTGGGAAAATGGATTATCGGCTATTGTAATAATTATGCCTCATGAACATTGGCAAGCTTTCCATTTTTGCACTAAATGAATCACTAACATTATTTTAAGCATTTTTGGTTGAAATAAAATTGTACGTAATTATTTTACGATTAATTGCGATAATTTCCTGTTTAGCTATAGATTGTGGATGAATACGCACAGAAAGGTACACCATGCAAATGTTCATGCTTTATTTGTTTTAAACGAGACGATTTAGAAATGGGCAATGGGGAAATACATTGCGATTTTCAAACGAGGTGGACCGGCCGGAAACAACAATGACGTAACCACTACACCTCCCTATTGCTATCAGGTGGATCCCTAGTTGCAAGATAACTCATTCAGCTCATAGTATCGTATGTGGTGCTCATATCTCACAACAAAGAAGAACCAGAAGGCCACGTGTTTGAATCCAGACAGGAAAAGTGGGTAATGAGTAAACGCTAATACGAACTACCGGGTCCAGCCAAGGTGCCCTTGAGCAATGCGAGGCGCTTCGCCCCCAGCTACCGCAGTGCACCTGCTCAGTGGTCAATTTCTGTACTGTACTTAAGTACAATTGCGAGCTACTTGTACTTTATGTGATTATTTTCATTTTTGGCAACTTTATACTTTTACTCCACTACATTTCAAGGGAAATATTGTACTTTTTACTCCACTACATTAATCTGAACCCATCAGTTACTAGTTACTTTGAAGAGAAGGATTTTGCATAGAAAACTTAATATATACAAAATAAAAAATGTATGAAGATGATATACTTTCACATTTGAAGCCTGTCAAGTTCAAGAGGACATAATCAGAGCAGCATAACTGGACCACATACCACTTTAACATTAACCTTTAATCAGATCAGCATAACTGGACCACATACCACTTTAACATTAACCTTTAATCAGAGCAGCATAACTGGACCACATACCACTTATTACCAACATAACCTATAGAGGTCAATGAATACACAAACGTCATGTAGAATGTGTACTTTTACTTTAGATACTTAAGTACATTCAATAGCAAATCCTTAACTACACACCCTCAAGACCCCTACGGGCCTACGCTCTGCATCTTCTGGCCGTCTCAGACCCACCCCTATCCGAGCTCCGGGAGGGTCATCAAGGAGAAGCCGCCTATTCTCAGTCCTTGCCCCACAATGGTGGAACGAACTGCCCACCACAGTTAGGACAGCCCGAAACCCATCCAATCTTTCGCAGTCGACTAAAGACGCACTTCTTCAACCATTATCTGAAATGAAAAAAGAAAAGTTAAAATAATCTAACCCTAACTAACCTTACTGTCATGCACTTGTCCTAATATATTAACCTACACTGTAGCACTCAACACTTGAACATTGTTACTCAGCTGATAGAGAGTTGTGCCTTTCCTGATGATTTGTTGTACAGAACTTGTAAGTAACTTTGGATAAAAGCATCAGCTAAATGACTAAATGTAAATACTTCTCTACTTTTACTTAAGTAGAATTTGAATGGAGCACTTTTTACTTTTACCAGAGTACTCATTTATCTGAGTATTTCTACTTTTACTTACTTTACTGGACTGGTCAGATGAACTCAATGGTACACTGGTTGAAGAAACATGGCTTGGTTTCAAAACCAAATTTTCAACAATACTAAACGACATGGCCCCCCTAAGAACCACCAGGGTAAAAAATCACGCTGAGCCGTGGATGTACTCCGAAATACTGGCCGCTATGAAAACCAGAGACAAAAAATGCTCTGAGTTTCGTAAAAGTCAGTCAAAGCTGGGAGCTCCAGTAGCTCACCACGTACCGCAAGCGCTATTTCAGCGCCGGGGACAACCGTGCTCGTCACGGATCTGGGGTTTAGCGAGTTCGAATCCCGGACTGCAGCCGTGCCTTTCCCAGAGTGTCTTCCCCCCCATCTGAACCCTTTCAGCCTGTTTCTGTCGGTCGACCTTGACCAGTATAAATGCGATAAACGTATAAAAGAGCCAGGGGAATGGCCAAAGTTTAAAAAAAAAAAAAGTCAGTCAAAGCTTACCAAAAGCACGAGCAGTGAACTCCAAGCCCACGTGACTGAACTCAACCTAGAAAGAAACAGATTAAGAAACGACGTAAACTTCATGATCAAAACTGCAAAAAAGAATTTCATCAATGACAAAACTGAGGAAAACAAAAACAAACCACGTGAACTTTGGAAATTACTCAATAATCAACTAGGCTGCAGTAAAAAACTTAAAACCAGATTCTCAAACATAAACATAAAAACGGACAACACGCTCAGACAAGCTGGATGTAGCCAATTACTTAAACATTTTCTTCACAAACATAGCCACAACACTGGTAAACAAACTACCCTCCCACTCAGGGCTTTATGGGGTAGAACACATAGTAGCTTACTACAAAAACCTAGGGGTCCGCAAGGACGACTTCAAGCTGGAAATGGTAACAACAGATGAGGTACTCAAAAAACTGAGCGCCCTCCAACCTAACAAGGCCACTGGCCATGACAACATCCCCTCCAAATTCCTCAGAGACTCAGCAGCCGCCATCACCCCAGTCATCACACACATAATAAACCTCTCCATAAAACAGGGACACGTCCCCAAGGACTTCAAAATTGCGAGGGTGACCCCTGTGCACAAAAAGGGCAGCAAATTGTTTCTATTTTCACCTCCATCTCCAAAGTCATGGAAAAAATGTTCTACGAACAGGTCAAAAAGTACCTAGCGGAAAAAAATCTAATCTACGAATTCCAATCTGGCTTCAGAACATCCCACTCCACTGACACATGCCTTCTCTATTTGAACGACCACATCAAACAAGAGGTGGATGCGGGCAAATACTGCGGCATGGTCATGCTGGACATACAAAAAGCCTTTGACACTGTCAATCACTCCATTCTGATTGACAAGCTAAAAGCAATTGGTTAGTTTATCAGTGAGCTGGATGCAATCCTACCTTGAGGGGAGGGAACAGATGGTGGAGGTAAACGGTACCCTATCCCCCCCCCCTCACAGTGAGCTGTGGTGTTCCACAAGGAAGCATACTAGGACCGCTACTGTTCCTAATTTATGCAAAAGAGTGTTTTTATGAGAAAAAACCCTCAGCTCGGAACTAGGCAAAATCTGCATATGGCTCGCTGATAACAAACTATCATTACACATGGGCAAAACAGAGTCCATTCTCTTCGGTTCAAATAACAAACTCAGCAAGACCGACGGCTTCTCAGTTACAGTGGGTGACAATATTGTCACAAGGAAAGATGAAATTACCTACCTGGGTTCCATCCTAGAGGCTAATCTCTCCTGTGACAAAATGGCATCCAATGTAATAAAAAAAGTCAACCAACGAACTCGATTCTTGTACCGGATCTCCTCTCTGGTAAACAAGAATACCCTGAAGACTCTGGCAGGAGCACTCATTCAAGGGTACTACGACTATGCTTGCACCTCATGGTACCAAAGCACCTCAAAGGCGCTAAAAACAAAATTACAAACATCTCAAAACAAACTGGTCAGACTACTGCTTGACCTTACTCCTAGAACCCACCTCACCCCTGCCCACTTTGACAACCTAGGATGGCTTAGAGTAGACAACAGAGTACAGCAACTTGCAATGGGCCTGGTCTACAAGATACACTACACGACCAAGGTACCCATGTACATGTCAAAATACTTCCCAAAGGTCAGTGAATACCACGATCACAACACCAGAGGGAGCTCCACAAATCATGTTAAACCCAGATTCGGCTCAAACAAGGGACTAAACACGTTTCGCAATTATGCCACATCAATGTGGAACGCCCTACCCAAAGCTGTAAAGGAATGTGAATCACTACCCACTTTCAAAACCACTCTCAAGGGACACCTACGGGAGACTGCAATTCGAAACTGGCCCCTGTAAATGTCCTAACCCAACCCCCTCCAATGTACAGTAATTTACCTAGTATGGTTTTGTCAATATTCCAATGTACAGTTGTGCTTGTTTGTACAGTGTTCCCCCCCCCAACCTCCTCCAATGTAAATTACCCAGTATGGTTGTCAATATCCCAATGTACCCAACCCCCCCCACACAACCCCACCCAACCTCCTCCAATGTACAGTTTTTACGTCAAATGTATATACTCCCTTTTCTTGACTCTTTTTGTATCACAAACAGTACTGTATTTGCAAATCTGGTATGTCATAAATGTATAGATGTAGCAGTACTGTCTATCTGTATGTCATGTACGTCATATATGTCTTGATGAATTGAAAATGGGGGACCCTGATGTAAACAAGACGAAAGTCTTTCTCTGGTCTGCATCCCCTTAACAATTGTGTGTATTGAGCTGTACTGTATTGTACCCATTCTGCAATCTGTTAATAAAGTTTTCAATCAATCAATCAATCAATCAATCAATCAATCAAAGGAACTGTGTACTTCTTCCACCACTGTATGGAACTGTATGAGGGTGATGCAGGGAGTGACTGTCAAAGAGCAGTAGGTGAATGTGCTAATTCAACTCTCTCTCTCTCTCTCTCTCTCTCTCTCTCTCTCTCTCTCTCTCTCTCTCTCTCTCTCTCTCTCTCTCTCTCTCTCTCTCTCTCTCTCTCTCTCTCTCTCTATGTCTCATAGCCATGTCGGTCCATCCTACATCGATGCCTGTAGTGACAGTTCAGCCAGCTATGTCCTTTGACGGCATGAAGACTGAGGCTTGGAACAGCGGGCTCTGTGACTGCTGTCAAGACATGGACATCTGTGAGTGATCTGCCACTGAAGAGTAGCTCAACAGTGGCAGCTCTGTGTATTGGCTTGCGTTATTGCATGTGTATGTGTGTACTGCGTGTGTATGATGTGTGTACTGTGTGTGTGACTACCTGTTTGTGTGTGAGATAAACCCCTGTTGTGAGGTCTCATTCACACATATCCAGGTTCCATCTGTTTACGTCTGCTTTAACCCTTTCACTGCCGCACTACCAAAACGGTTAACCCTTTCACTGCGACAATACACAGAAGGTTAACCCTTTCACTGCCGTTGGTTGTGTGATAGTAAAGGGTTAACCTTCTGTCGTGTGGCAGTGAAAGGGTTAAGCTATTCTCCCTCTCTCTCTTGAGTGCGTGTACATTTGCTATAGGCTGCTCTTTTTTACATGGATTAAGATAATTATCTTCCTGATTCCTGAGCCCATTTTATTCAAAAGGAAGATATTGATTTACATATATATATATAATATTTTTTCAAGTCAAGAAAATACAATGAAGCTTAGAAGAAGAAGTCTTTAATTGTCATGCAGATTAATATAATGTGTGTGTGTGTGTGTGTGTGTGTGTGTGTGTGTGTGTGTGTGTGTGTGTGTGTGTGTGTGTGTGTGTGTGTGTGTGTGTGTGTGTGTGTGTGTGTGTGTGTGTGTGTGTGTGTGTGTGTGTGTGTGTGTGTGTGTGTGTGTGTGTGTGTGTGTGTGTGTGTGTGTGTGTGTGTGTGTGTCTGTGTCTGTGTCTGTGTCTGTGTGCCTGTTTCTTCCCAGGTTGCTTTGGGTTATGGTGCCCTTGTTGCCAGGCGTGTAAAACCACCTCAGAGTTTGGGGAGTGTGTGTGCATGCCCCTGGTGGACTGCCTAGTTCCTGCTGCCGCCCTGGCCATGAGGAGCTCCATGAGGGAGAGGTACCGCATACAGGTAGGCTGCCTGTCACACGACATGTCTCCGTCTCAACTGTCTCTGTCTCTCTCAGACCCACTCCTATCCGAGCTCCGGGAGGGTCATCAAAGAGAAGCCGCCTATTCTTGGTCCTCTCTGCCCCAATGGTGGAACGAACATCCCACCACAGTTAAGACAGCCGAAACCCGACCAATCTTTCGCTGTCGACTAAAAACACACTTCAATCAATATCTGAAATGGAAAAAAACACTAACCTTCTTACTGTCTCCTACTATCATGCACTCTTCCGACTATACTAATATGTCTTTACTACTATGCACTCAACACTGCAACACCCAATTTCCAGCACTGTTTGGTGAACAATGTTACTCAGCTGTAAGAGTTGTACCCTTCCTGCTGACTTGTCGTACAGAACTTGTCGCTTTGGATAAAAACGTTCAGCTAAATGACTGAGATTCGACTCCAAAAGAGTCAATTCAACTAAAAAGAGTAGATTCCTCGAGTCCAGCCGTGTTAAATCGGGGTTGACTCCTGGCAGGTGACTGAGAGTCGCGGTGCAGTAGAATTTACTCCACAAATCTTACATTTCAAGGCGATCCCATGGCTGACCTGATATCAGATATCCTAATAACAAGGCTTGTGAGAAGTATAGAAGTCCTTTCCGAATGCATCAACGGTTAACTCGGCAGCAGCTCCGTTACCAAAATGCGCCCATTTGAAACACTGTCGTGGGAAGAGAGACGACCCACTCAGAGTCCTGCACCACTACACCCGACTGTAGCACAAAGCTTGTCTCTAACATGCATTATAATCAGGGCTTGACGTTAACTTTTTGGCTCACTAGCCACTGTGGCTAGTGGTTTTCCAAAGTCACTAGCCACTCAGCATTTTCACTAGCAAAAAATCCCTGCACTCGCGCCCCCACCCAAAAAGTTATAAATATAGGTCATTTCTTCTTCACTAACCCCTGCTGGGGACAGTATCATTGTAATCATACTGCTACACGCCAACTGTACAACTGTGCTTCTGACTGTTGACTCCATTGTTTACTACTGCCTGCAACCAGTGACTCAGCCGCAAAAGGAGCTCCAGTTGGGGCAACGGCTGACTGGGACAAGATGGAGGGTGTAGATGTGGAAGAGTTGTGTTGAACCTAGCAATTACATTGTTGCTCCAAACGCTGTGAACATTATCATTGACACACCTATGCCTTGGCTGTGTTGAACCTAGCAATTATATTATTGCTCCAAACGCTGTGAACATTATCATTGACACACCTATGCAGGGCTTGACGTTAACTTTTTGGCTCACTAGCCACTGTGGCTAGTGGTTTTCCAAAGTCACTAGCCACTCAGCATTTTCACTAGCCCTGGGCAGTGCCCTGATTATAATACATACTTATTGGAGGTACACCGATACCAACAGAATAGAATAGAATAGAATAGAAGTACTTTATTGATCCTGAGGGAAATTCAGCACTACAGATGGCTCACAGTAAACATTTAGGGCAGTGGTCACCAACCCGTCGATCTTGATCGACTGGTCGATCTTTGAGACCTTCCCTGTAGATCTTTCCATGGAAAAAAAAAGGAAAAAAAAATGTATCTTTCCCTGAGAGTCCACATTACAGTTCTACTTTTGTTTTGATGTGAAAAGTGATGCTGCATAAGATTACTGCACTTAGCACTGACTGAGAAAGTACATATTACAGTTCTAATTTATAAAATGCTAATTGTAAATATGTTTGGCAATGTTAATTAATAGGAGAAGGTCCACATTACAGTTCTACTTTTGTTTTGATGTGAAAAGTGATGCTGCATAAGATGACTGCACTTAGCACTGACTGAGAAAGTACACATTACAGTTCTACTTTATAAAATGCTAATTGTAAATATGTTTGTCAATGTTAATAATATGAGAAAGTCCACATTACAGTTCTACTTTTGTTTTGATGTGAAAAGTGATGCTGCATAAGATGACTGCACTTAGCACTGACTGAGAAAGTACACATTACAGTTCTACTTTATAAAATGCTAATTGTAAATATGTTTGTCAATGTTAATAATATGAGAAAGTCCACATTACAGTTCTACTTTTGTTTTGATGTGAAAAGTGATGCTGCATAAGATGACTGCACTTAGCACTGATTGAGAAAGTACATATTACAGTTCTACTTTGACGTTTTAATGTTGGACCAAAGCATTGCATGTAATTAGAATACAGGCAAATAAAAGTAATTTAGTTTAAAGTACAATCTTGGCTGTATTTTTCTCTCAACGCTTCAATAGGTAGATCTTGCCTAAAATGTACAGTAATACGTGTAAAATGCTGATTTCAAAAGTAAAAGTCCAGGAAGATTATGCCAGAGTTGTACTGTCACTCTGTGCTCAGTGATGCAGTGCGGTACAGTGATGCGTTGTATAGTCTGATGGCTGTCGGAATGAAGCACTTCCTGTGCCGTTCAGTGTTGCATCTTGGGAGTCTTAGTCTAACACTGAACGTGCTCCTTCTATCAGCCAAGTCTGTGTATAGTGGATGGGAGGTAGTAATATGTGTAGGAGCCATTTCATTTGATTTAATAGTTTTTGACTAAATAGCGCCGCCACTGGTCGCCTCGAAAAATGGCACCATGGTCCTCTTAATTATGGCCCAGCTGTGTGTAAGCGCACACGCCAGACGAGAAACAGATTTTCAACCGCTCGCTTGCTACACACACACACACAGCGCAGATTGATGAATGAATGAAAGACTGAAAGAAAGACTTTGTTTAGAATCATTTTGAGTTTATTTGAAACCCTTTTGCTGCGCCTGTTTGTTTTGAAACCCTTTTAGTACAAGTCTGGAGCCTGTTTTGTTTCATTGTTTTCCCCGTTATTATTTGAAACTTTTACACAACTCCTTCCATAAAACTCAACCGGTTCGAACTCATCAGATGCAACCATCAACAACATCAAAACAGTGAGTAACAAGACAGCCCAAGTCATAGCCCCTTTCGTGACTTTCGGTTTGCAAGCCTGGGGCTTTTGTGACCGCAGTCACTTATTTATACGGCGCGATCATCCAGGAAAACAACAACCAAGCGTGATCGCGGGGCTCGGAGTGTGTCAAAACTCAAAATCAGATCTGAATTTCAAAGATACCCAGCGTACAATATGGGTTTAACACAGCTTCACGATGGGTTCTGGAAGCTCGGAGTTGCTCATAAACATTTTAAATCATTTTTATAAAACGAGTGTACTCACAGAGCGAACCTTGGCTAAATGGCTGGTGCGTCCGGCAATCACTGCGCTCCCTATCGGTCCCTGTTGGTCATTACAACAATACACAGGAGACGCGCTCAGCAGATTCTACCCTGTAATGGCCTATAGGTAATGACCAACAGGGACCGATAGGGAGCGCAGTGATTGCCGGACGCACCAGCCATTTTGCCAAGGTTCGCTCTGTGAGTACACTCGTTTTATAAAAATGATTTAAAATGTTTATGAGCAACTCCGAGCTTCCAGAACCCACCGTGAAGCTGTGTTAAACCCATATTGTACGCTGGGTATCTTTGAAATTCAGATCTGATATATTTTTGACACACTCCGAGCCCCGCGATCACGCTTGGTTGTTGTTTTCCTGGATGATCGCGCCGTATAAATAAGTGACTGCGGTCACAAAAGCCCCAGGCTTGCAAACCGAAAGTCACGAAAGGGGCTACCCAAGTCAATGTGGTGTGAGCGCGTTAAAGACGTATTCTGGCTTAGATAGGCAAATTGAGCCTACATTCAAGTTGAAAATCTCTCTGATACGGACACAATTAATGGAATTTGATGGATCAAAAGGATCTAATGGATGTGTCACGCTATTGAGAACAATGGAATGTGCAATACAATTGGATAAATTAACGCAAAAAATGTGCATTTAAAATGGTATCAAAAGGATCTAATGGATGTGTCACGCTATTGAAAACAATGGACTGTGCGATATGATTGGATAAATGAACGCGAAAGACGCGCATGGAATTGGAGGATCAAAGTATCTAATGGATGTGTGATGCTATTAAAGATAATGCAATGTGCGATATCATGTGGATAAATGAACGCGAAAGACGCGCATTTCAAAATGGAATTGGAGGATCAAAGTATCTAATGGATGTGTGATGCTATTAAAGATAATGCAATGTGCGATATCATGCGGATAAAGAACGCGAAAGACGCGCATTCCAAAATGGAATTGGAGGATCAAAGTATCTAATGGATGTGTGATGCTATTAAAGATAATGCAATGTGCGATATCATGTGGATAAATGAACGCGAAAATCGCGCATTTAAAGTGGATTTGAAGGAATATTATGTCATCATCAAATAAACCCTGTGCACCGTTATAATAATAGATGCTGCTTAACGATGTCTGGACATGATAAAGAGGAATTGGGCCATTCTGATGCAGCTGCTGTGATTGTGACTGAAGTTACCGCCGTTCACACTTCTGATAAAAATGTTAATTTGCCTGTGGTTGAGGGAAAGAGACAAGTGAAACCCACGCAACGGGCACTTGAGGCTAATTATACAAAGCAATGTAATAGAAGAAAAGCTAAACTTGGACAACTCACAAGCAAAATAAATGTGTTACAAGCACTTATGGTTGATTACAATAATGTGGAATTGGTTAGACAAGAATACAATGAATTTAATTCTAAAACAAATGACTTCAAATCACTTCACAAAACAGTACAGCAGCTGTTATCAGAAGAGGAAGCGTCAGAAGAACAAGATCAGTGGTACATGCCGAAGTTCAAAATCATTTCATGATAAGGTTATAGAATGGATAAATAATGCCCCTGCAGCTATGGCACAAAAGCCACCAGAAGTGACACCAGCAGTGACACCAGCACATAGTGTGAAATCATTTGGCAATAATTCAATTGGCATGAAATCCACTTCAAGCACCGCAGCATTAAGACAGGTAGAGGCCGAAAGAGCCAATCTAGCCACACGTTCTGCTTATCTCAAGCAAAGACAAGCATTTGGATTTCAGGAGGCACAGCTCAAAGCAAGAAAGGAAGCATTTTAATTGGAAGTGGAATTTGCAGCTGCTGATGCCAGGTTAAAAGTTCTGGATGTTACTAAACATGTAGACACCAGGCTTGATGTTAACCCCTTAATCCACGTCAATGAATATTTTGACTCAATGCAATCCTTACCAGTGGACAGCCATAAGGTTAATTATAGATTGGATGATGAAGAGGAAGATGATGACTATGAAGAGGATGATGAGGCTGAAGAGAATGATGATGATGATGATGATGATGATGATGATGATGATGATGATGATGATGATGATGGAAATTATGAATTTGAAGGAGCAGCTTCCCATCCACCACTGAGATGAAGGTCTCAACATGCCCCTAGTGGCCAATTACGGCAGCCACAGAAACAAATGGCTCAGCAGCCTACAAGGTCACGAATGCCTGTTGCTCACCAACAACCCCAACAGCCTAACCCAAACTTTGGCTTGCAAGATGGTGCTCAGGTTAATGTTCAACCAGGCGGAGCCATGATGGACATTTTGAGAAAACAAAATGAAATCACAGAAATGTTAATTCAAGAACAGAGGTTCTCACTCTTGCCTTCTAGAGAGATTCCTGTTTTTAAAGGTGATCCATTAAGTTATGTCTCTTTCATTAATACATTTGAACATTGTGTAGAAAGCAAGACAAGTAACAACAGAGATCGACTGCTCTTTCTTGAACAGTTTACAGATGGAGAACCAAAGGCAATTGTGAGAAGCTGCCTTCACATGGATTCCCAAAAAGGCTATGTGAAAGCAAAACGGCTTCTACGCACACATTTTGGAAATGAGGTTCTCATTGCTGCTGCCTATCAGGAACAAATTCTGAATTGGGATGCAATCCGATCAGAAGATGGTAAAGCCTTACACAAATACTCACTCGTCTTGAGAACATGCTGCAATGCTATGAGCAATAATGAAATTCTGCAAGACATGAACAATCCTACAAACTTGAAATCTGTCTTATCAAAACTGCCATTCACGCACAGAGAGAGGTGGAGGACAGTAGCATATGGTTACTATGAGCGTACACACAGAAGAGCTAAGTTCCCACAACTTGTAAATTTCATTGAAAGGCAAGCAAACATTGCCATTGATCCCCTCTTTGGCGAAATACAAGACACAAAACCGAAAGACAAGAGGACAATCCCTTCTCCCCGAAATAGTCATTTGAAATACATACCAGTTTCATCATACACTAAGAGCAGTTTTGCCACAGTAACCGAATCCTCAGAACCAAAGTCACAGTCGAGCACAAGCAGCTCTGCAGCCGTGCAACAGAAAACATGTTTCTTTTGCAAAGAAAACCACAGCACAGACCTGTGCAACGAATTGGATAAGAAAATGCACAAAGACAAAGTGGAGTTCTTTAAAGTAAATGGTTTATGTTTTGGTTGTGTGACTCAGGGTCACATGAGTAAGGACTGTGAAAGACGTGTGACTTGTAAAATATGTACAAAGAAGCATCCTACTGTGTTGCACATTGAATTTAAAAAAGATACAAGTCAAACTAGTCCAAGCACCGATAGCATGTCAGTGGGCAGTGCATTAGTCACCATGAAAAGGCCTATCCATACTGGGGTCGGTGACCAACAAAAATTGTCAATTGTTCCTGTGCAAGTCAAGTTGTCAAATTCTAATCAGGTACTTCAAACGTACGCTTTCCTTGATCCAGGAAGCACTGGAACCTTCTGTACTGAAGCTTTAAGGAAGCAACTGAATGCTAAGGCGACACCAACTCGAATCCTACTTCGTACTCTAGGACAAGAAAAGGTCATATGTATTAACCGAATCAATGGGCTGGAAGTGTCAAGTCTTGAAGGAGATGATTTCCTAAAACTGCCACCACTCTATACTCAAACAGAAATTCCTGTAACCAAGCAGCAAATTCCCACTCAGGATTATGTGCAAGAATGGAACTACCTAAAAGAGGTTAAGTTGCCATATATTGATGCAGATATTGGACTCCTGATTGGTAATATGCAGCTAAGTTTATGGAACCGTGGGCAGTAATTAATAGCAAGGGTAATGGGCCCTACGCTGTAAAGACAAGACTTGGATGGGTGGTTAGTGGGCTTCTACACAAACCCACAATAAGCCATAAGCAGCCAACCCATATTTTCGGCAATCGCATATCAATAATACATTTGAATGACCTCATGATCCAAAAAAGGAAATTCAAGAAAGATCCGGAGTTTCACAAAGAGTACACTGACTTTCTTGAAAGTGTCATTCAAAAGGGACACGCTGAAGCTGTGCCACAAGAGCA
This sequence comes from Notolepis coatsorum, assembly GCF_963971535.1. NCBI lineage: Eukaryota > Metazoa > Chordata > Actinopteri > Aulopiformes > Paralepididae > Notolepis > Notolepis coatsorum. The sequence continues at coordinate 105,251,447 of NC_140165.1, forward strand.
GTTAAATCTAGAGGAAAGAAGGACTCACCATGGAGTACGCCACCCAAAGAAACGCAGACTGCGTGTAATCATGGCAAAGGCAAGAGACGCCCCCTTGAAACGGGTTACAATACCCAGAATGGAACTTACTGCTGCAGTACTAGCAGTGAAAGTGAACAGGAATGTGGATGAAGATACATTCAGAACCCAAGTGAACACCAAGATCAACCCTGCAGACCATGTGTCCCGAGGTCTTACAGCTGATGCATTTTTAAAGTGTGAAAACTGGAAGAAGGGACCGGACTTCCTACAGGAAAAAGAAGAGACATGGCCTAACTTACCTGCTGATCTCACCCCCATACCAGCCGACGATCCGGAAGTCAAAAGAGAGAAGGTTACAGTCAATACCATTCAGATGATGGATCAAGATCCTACTAGCACTCTCATACACCACTACTCAAGTTTCTACAAATTGAAAAGAGCTGTAGCATGGATGCTGTATTTGAGAACTCACCTTTTGCAGTTGAGTAAAAAAAGGAAAGATCTGATGCAAATTCAAGAACCAGACGCAGACAAACAAAGACAGACAATTGAAGTGGAGATGAAAACATTTAAAAACACTGTAAAGGCACACAACCTCTCTCTGGATGAACTGGACATTTCAGAGATAGCCGTTGTAAAATTCTGTCTCAACCAAGGATTTCAAGAGGAAATCAAAACATTGCAGAAAGTAAGTTTGAACGTGCAGAAACACAGTTCAACCTACAAGCTTGATCCCAAACTTGAAAACGAAGCCATAAGAGTGGGTGGGAGATTAAACAGAGCAGCCATGTCAGAAGATGCAAAGCACCCTGCTATCCTCCCAAAAGACCATGTGTATGCAAAGCGCCATTGGAGACAAGTACAGTACCTGTCAGACCTATTTTGGACCAGATGGATAAAAGAATACCTACCTCTTATGAATGTACATAAAAAATGGAACCGCATCCGCAGGAACTTTGAAAAGGAAGACATTGTGATCATAGCTGACACGAATGCACCAAGAGGATCCTGGATGTTGGCTAGAGTCCTGGAAACAATGCCAGACTCAAGAGGACTTGTGAGAAGTGTGCTTCTTCAGACAAAAACCAGTGTACTTGAAAGGCCAATCAGCAAGATTTGCCTGCTGGTGCCAAACTCAAATTAGGTACTGAAGATTCAAACAGGCCTATACACCATGCCTGTTTCCCACCTCACAAGTATTTATTTTGTTTTGAACATTTTGTATGGCTCCAGCAGTTTTTAGATTTTGTATTGTTATTAGAGCCTGCCCATAACAATAGGGGCCGGGAAAAGTAGGAGCCATTTCATTTGATTTAATAGTTTTTGACTAAATAGCGCCGCCACTGGTCGCCTCGAAAAAATGGCACCATGGTCCTCTTAATTATGGCCCAGCTGTGTGTAAGCGCACACGCCAGACGAGAAACAGATTTTCAACCGCTCGCTTGCTACACACACACACACAGCGCAGATTGATGAATGAATGAAAGACTGAAAGAAAGACTTTGTTTAGAATCATTTTGAGTTTATTTGAAACCCTTTTGCTGCGCCTGTTTGTTTTGAAACCCTTTTAGTACAAGTCTGGAGCCTGTTTTGTTTCATTGTTTTCCCCGTTATTATTTGAAACTTTTACACAACTCCTTCCATAAAACTCAACCGGTTCGAACTCATCAGATGCAACCATCAACAACATCAAAACAGTGAGTAACAAGACAGCCCAAGTCAATGTGGTGTGAGCGTGTTAAAGACGTATTCTGGCTTAGATAGGCAAATTGAGCCTACAATATGTATTAGTCTAGTATCGGGTATTGGTTTGATACCAGGCTAAACTACTTGTACTCTGTTTTGATAAACGCTACAGATACCAAAAACGGAATACTATGGTAGATGAAAATAATTAAATGGTATTTGTGTCAGTTACATCATTACAATGATCTGATGAGGTTGGTATTTGATTGAACTTGATTAGATTAAACATGTTCAATTGAACTGTCTATATAAAGAATCCGCTCTCCTGTCCATCAATACCAACCACTGAAGTGCCCTTGCGCAAGGCAAGCTCTCAGGTGTGAATGTGTGTAACTGTGTGAGTGTTTTTTCAGGGCATTGCTGACGTTTTTTCAAAGAGCATCTGTGCTCAGTGAACCTACCATGGGTAAATAAAGAAAGAGCTGGATTTGAACTCAACCATGACTTTGCAAGTGTGGCCTGTGCCTTTTCCCAAGCTACCAGCGTACCCAGTATTGTTATAAAACATGATACCTGTATACATCATTGATTGATTGATTGATTGATTGAAAATGTTATTAACAGATTGCAGAATGGGTACAATACAGTACAGCTCAATACACACAATTGTTAAAGGGATGCAGACCAGAGAAAGACTTTCGTCTTGTTTACATCAGGGTCCCCCATTTTCAATTCATCATAACATATATGACATACATGACATACAGATAGACAGTACTGTTACATCTAGACATTTATGACATACCAGATCTACAAATATACAGTATTGTTTATGAGTACAAAGAGTCTAAAAAGAGAGTATATACATTTGAGGGGGAAGAAACTGTACATTGGAGGTTGGGTAGGTGGGGTGGGGGGGGGGGTGGGTAGGCGGGGAGCGGGGGGGGGGGCACTGTACATTGGAGGGGGTTGGGTTTGGACATTTACAGGGGCCATTTTCGAATTGCAGTCTCCCGTAGGTGCTCTTTGAGAGTGGTTTTGAAGGAGGGTAGTGATTCACATTCCTTTACAGCTGTGAGTAGGGCATTCCACATTGTTGCGGCATAATTGCGAAACGTGTTTAGTCCCTACTTGAGTGCTACAGTGTTGAGTGTATGTTAGTATTATTAGGAAGAGTGCATGACAGTTAGGTTAGTATATATATATATTTTTTTTTCAGATATTGAAAGGTCTCTTTGTTTATTTCAAGTGAATGCATTCCGGTTCAAAAAGCAGTACAAGTGATCATGATATGAACACAGCGTACAGCGAATGAACAGCGCTTTCAAGAAGAGTAGAAGCTTGAGCTTCAAAGGAAGAATTGGTTAGCATAATTTTGTGTGAGTAGACTACAATGTTATCAAACTGGAATGCCTGCTGTACCTCCCTTGGTAAGTTGTCGAGGGGGCAGAGATAAGTACGTTTGTGTTTCTCAGAGACAGAGGCCCCTGTAAGTTCCAGTTGTCTCTGTGTTCCTTGGAATAATCAAAAATGGAAACATATAGCAATTGCAAAATAGGTCACTCACACACATACAGGTGCATCTCTCAATAAATAAAAATATTAAGGAAATATTGCCTCCATGCCACACCGCATTGATTCATGCAAAAGGAACCCAGACCAAGTATTGAGTGCATATAATCTTCAGTAGGCCAACATTTCTGCAATATATATCTACCATATTGGTCTTATGTAATATTCAAATCTTCTCAGATACTGAATTTTTATTAGCTGTAAGCCATAATCATAAAATGTTTAAGAAATAAAGGCTTGAAATATTTCACTCTGTGTAATGAATCTATGTAATATATATGATTTTCCCTTTTTGAATTGAATTACTGAAATAAATGAACTCTTCAATAATATAATAATATTATTCAAATGTATCGAGGTGCACCTGTATGTTGGTTGAAAACAGTATTTTGCCACCAGTAGTCTAATCTGTACCATACTATGCTCTACAAAACACCCTTAAACTCACTGCCCTCACTGCTTTTAAACAAAATCAGCAACAGATCATAACCGACTGTTGCACCTGCTGACTGCCTCCCAATCGCACATAGCCCTCAGACTCTTCTCTCCTCCCCCTAAGCCCCCTCACCTACCTCCCCCTTTCTTCTCTCTCTCTCCCTCTGGTTCTCTCTCCCTTTCTCTTTTTCCCTCTATCTTTCCTTCTCTTTCCCTTATTTATTGTAATTTTCCTTGTAAACTATTGCCACTGTAATTTATTTAATTGTATTTACTTGTATGCCCACCATTTCCACCCTACTGTACATTGTAAAGCGCTTTGAGGGTATAGAAAAGCGCTATATAAATGCAATTAATTATTATTATTATTATTGCCTGGGTAAATAAAGGTTAAATAAAAGAATAAGAACACGTCTCCCCCCGATGTCGCCCACAGGGCTCCATGTTCGACGACCTCTGTATCGTCACCTGCTGCACCATCTGTGCCTGGTGTCAGATGGCGAGGGAGCTGAAGTTCCGGAAGAAATGCCCGATCGTCGTCATCAACTCCTTCGCCAGGTCCTCTGTGCGCGTCGCCATGAACCCGCCGCCACACGTTCCTCATTACCCTCCCCAACCCCTGTACCCATTACCATCATCGCCGTCATCACCCTACCCGCCTGTGTCCTACTAATGTGAGGGGAATCGACTATTTAAAAGGAACACGGCAACATTTGGGGAAATTAACTTACTGTCTTCAGTAGAAAGCTATCTGGCTGCATGTTAGCCTAGCTTAGCACAATGAATGGAAGCGGACAGTGCCGGGTAGTCTTCGGGAGAGGTGTTAGTTGGACAATGCCTAGGCTAACCGGCACTGTCCGCTTCCATTCATTGTGCTAAGCTATAGGCTAACGTGTAGCCAGATAGCTTTCTACTGAACGCACAGAGAGGAAACTGGTATATATCTTCTTGTCTCTCTCTGGAGAAGACGATAAGCTAATTTCCCAAAATGTTGGCGTGTTCCTTTAAGCTCCCCTGAACCCTGTAGTGTCTGGGTACCAAGGTGTTAGATCACGCGACCCGGAAGACATTTTTTATTTTTGTTTAACTTTTAGCAGGAGTGGTTAAATGTGCATTTATCCATAAGAAAAAACATATACTGTATATATATTATATGGATCCCCATTAGTCCACTCCCATGGGTGAAAGACTATTCTTTCTGGGGTCTGAACACATAACTTAAAACATTGGAGTAATAACAAAAACATTAAAACATAAAAAAAAAATTAGCTTAAGTCCATTCTCAATATCTGCAAAATCACAACACAAAAAGGCTCCAACCACAAATACAATACTAACTAAATAAATCAATAACTCAACCTTCATAACAGCGTTTTTCTTAGCTTTTGCTTGAAAGTAAATTTGTTGCTGATAATCATTATATTCACAGGTATACAATTCCAGTATGCAGCAGCTCTATACATTACGGTTCTATTAAAGGTCCCCTATTGTAAAAATTGCCTTTTCCAGTGTTTTGCATTGTTTTCAAGCAATGTGGGGTTGTACCAAGACTGACAAAATGTGAAATCTGTACCATGTCCCGTTTCTGCAGTTCAGCGGAGACAATAACGCCCCCCACTGAAACAAGCCATTCTGAATTGACTCAATCTGTGACGTGTAAGAAATCGGAGTGATCTGCCACCGCCTGCCCACAATCAACTGTGATTCGAGGAAATTATGAGCAAAACGGGCAAGCAGCGAGTGGAAATAATGTGGAAGCGGTTTCAACAGCAGAGTGTGGTATCATTGACTTGATAAAACGGTTCATTTCAACAAATAAGACTGTGTAACCTTGGGTGACTGTTGGAACAGCAGAAAACAGGAACTATAGATTGGTTTACATGTCATAAAACGCCAACCAACCCCCACCAGCAGCAATGGCTCATCTGTGTAAACAGTACCACATTCCGGGGTCTGAGTGTGGCCCTGAGTGTCAGAATATCCTTGTCAACTTAAGAAAGGGATATTTGAATGTCATTACAATGTCAACTGTCTGTGAAGATAATAGAATATGTTCTGCTAATTCTCTGTTAAAATGTTTATATAAATAATCTGCAAATCTCTATATTATTAGTTCAGTCTGGTAAATACAGGTTTTGTCATCTTATATAGAAATGTTTGGTATTGAACTATGGGTAACGACTACATTGTTTTAGTTCTGGATATATGTAACTCATTACACTGAAGAGAAATCTTAGAAATGTTTAATTATTCAACTGCCAATACAAGAAATGACTCTTGAGGAATTAGCCCCTCTGCCACGGAGACAGAAGGGGACAGACAGAAGATCCTCACACGGCACATGCCCATATATAGACATGAAGGAGAAACCCAGGAGGAAAAGTACAACTCTTGTTTTGTTTGCAAGACACCTCATTGGTAGAGACAATATTTTGTATGTAACTCTGATTGGCTGAAAATAGTCAAACCTGTGATGTCATATTGAGTATAAAAACCAGATCTAAAGTATTAAATCAGGAGGCCAGACACCCAGTCTGGTCTCCACCGCTACCATCTGAGAGTGTATTTGCAGTGTGTGAGTAACCATGATAACCACTGTTTTGTGTTGTCTAGTTTAATGTGAGGTCATTACACTGGACCAGGTTGACCATGTAGTGCATAGTACATTCCTTTCATTTGCAAAACATGACTAATACTAACTAATACTAATACTATTCTGTCAGGAATGTTTACAGTCTGTTAGAGGTCATTCTAACAGACCAGCAAATTGATAACCATGTATTAGTTATTTGTTTGATAAATGATTAAATCCCTGTATGCCTAACCTCCTTTTCCACCTTGGGCCTCAGACAATAAATATGAGTTGAATTCAAGCTCTGTTGTTTTGACTACAAACTTTATTCTCCCTCTGGCTAGTGGAGTCATAGGGGGGAAAACCATTTCACCATTCTATCCTTCTTCTCTCCAATTCAGCAGACTGTGTACACTGTAGCTAACCTAGTATGTTTACATAATAAACGACAAGAGTTTATTTATTTTAATTTTTTATGTATCCTTTATTTATCCAGGAATGTCCCATTGAGATACAAGATCTCTTCTTCCAGGGAGTCCTGGGAGATTTGCCACCTTCAGCTGTTCCACTGTCAGTGTCAGCACTTTACAGACCAAAAACTGACGACCCCAATAAAATGCAGATGACCTGTGTGATCTAGCATCAACCATACATATGGGCCCTTTTCACAGTGGCCATTTTGACATGTCCTCGCAGGGTAAACACAGGTGTAATCAATATAAAATTAGACAGTGTGCACAATACCAGGGTCCTGGCGGCCTGATTGCTTTTACCAACGCGTTTGTGTTTCCGCGTCTCTGATTGGCCAGGTCATGTGACATGTACGCCCAATCATGGGGCCGCAAGTTTCTACACTGGTTAAGCTTAAGTCAAGTCAAGTCAAGAGTTTTATTTGTCACGGCATACAAGTATACAATGAAATGCAGGTGGTCTTGCCCGCAACGATGTGCATAATACAATAGTAATAACATATAATAGAATCCAATAGAACGACATTGTGCAATAAAACAAGTAAACAGAGTAGGGCATATCAGTATATGTACATAAGTTATTTACAGAGCATGGTAGGACATGCTAGGTCCTGTGGTAGTGCAATACACTGTTAGCTACGGATGAGGCACTGGGTCTTTCTGTACATGCTATATTATACAATCTCAAGTTATACTATTACTATTCTTAAAGTGACCTTTCCTTAGTGGCCATAAGTGTGGGCGTGTGCAGCATGAGTGTGTGCTTGCTCCTGTTAAAGTGGCTGCTAGTGTGTGAGCGTGTACAGTGTGTGTGTCGTGTGTGTGCTCATGTGTGCTTGTGTGTGGAGAGTTCAGTGTTCAAGGCTCTGATGGCCTGGGGGAAGAAGCTGAGCCGAAGTCTCTCTGTCCTAGTAGCTGGTGTTCGCAGGCGTCTGCCTGACCTCAGCAGCATGAACAGGCTGTGGTGAGGGTCTTTCATTATTCTGCAGGCTCTGGATTTGCACCTCTTGTTGTATAGAACCTGCAGGGGTGGTAGTGCAATACCCGTGGTACGCTCGGCTGAGCGCACCACTCTCTGTAGGGCCTTCTTGTCCTGTGCCGTGCTGTTTCCATACCAGGCAGTGATGTTTCCAGTCAAGATGCTCTCTACAGCTCCGGAGTAGAAGGACTGGAGTATCTTCCCAGATACTCTGAACTTCCTTAACTGTCTCAGGTGGTAGAGGCGCTGCTTCGCCTTTTTTACGACTGAGTCTATGTGTGTTGTCCATGTCAGATCCTCTGAGATGTGGACCCCCAGGTACTTAAAGCTGCTCACCCTGTCCACGGTAGCCCTGTTTATCCTCAGTGGTGTGTGTGTCTCCTGCAGTCCTCTCCTATAATCCACGATCAGCTCCTTGGTTTTACCAATGTTCAGGAGCAGGCTGTTGTCCTGGCACCAGTGTTCCAGTACCTCAACCTCCTCCTGGTAGGCCTTCTCGTCGTTGTCCGAAATCAGCCCCACCACCACTGTGTCGTCCGCAAACTTCACTATGGAGTTGGAGCTGAACTTGGCCACACAGTCGTGAGTGTATAGTGAGTACAGCAGGGGGCTCAGAACACAGCCCTGGGGGGACCCGATGCTCAGGGTGATGGTGTTGGAGGTATGACCCCCCACCCTGACCGCCTGGGGCCTTTCGCTCAGAAAGTCCAGTATCCAGGCGCTCAGAGCGGAGCTCAGACCCAGCTCGATCAGCTTGTCCACCAGTCTGGTGGGGACTATGGTGTTGAACGCTGAGCTGTAGTCAATGAACAACAGTCTCACATAGCCCCCCTTCTGGCGGTCAAGGTGAGAGAGGGTGCTGTGCAGTACTTGGGAGGCCGCATCATCAGTGGACCTGTTTGGCCTGTATGCAAATTGCATAGGGTCCATATCACTGGGGAGGGAGGCACAAATGTGATCCTTGACCAGCCTCTCGAAACATTTCATGGCCACAGAGGTGAGTGCCACCGGTCTGTAGTCATTGAGACATGTTGGGGAGGTTTTCTTTGGTACAGGGCTGATGGTAGACATCTTGAAGCAGGTGGGGACCACTGACTCCGCCAGGGATCGATTAAATATGGCGGTGAACACAGGGGCTAGCTGGTTAGCACAGGATTTAAGTATGCGTCCTGTTATTCCGTCTGGGCCAGAAGCTTTTCTGGTGTTCACCTGCATAAATGCTCTTCTCACACTGTGTACCGACAATGAGAGAGCGTCCCCGTCCCCCCGCGGATGCCCCCCCCCTCCACAACAGCCGACGCGCCAGTGACGTCACTAGCCGTTGAGCTAGGAGCGCCACTGTCTGCACCAAACCGAGCGTAGAAAGAGTTGAGTTTGTCCGTGAGAGAGGCGTCGTTGCTCCCCATTGAGGGGGCGCTGACTTTGTAGTCAGTTATCGTCCTCAGTCCCCGCCATAAGCCTCTTGTGTCATTCTGTTCCGTTTGTGTCTCCATTTTGTCAGCATACGTCTGTTTTGAAAGTTTAACAGCCTTGCGCAGAGTATAGACTGTAGCCTTATACTCCTCCATGTTTCCTGACTCTCTGCCCAGGTTGTAGGCAGTGGTGCAAGATTTCAGAGCTGCTCTGATAGTACTATCCACCCACGGCTTCTAGTTTGGGAACACCCGCACCTTCTTTGTGGGGATAATACTGTCGGCAAGTGATGTTATGAAACTCACGACCGTGTCTGCGAACTCGCTGACGTCACTGGCGCTTCGTTGAAACATCCCCCAGTCTACGTCCTCGAGAGCGTCCTGAAGCGTGGCCTCTGATTGGTCGGACCATTTTTTTGCCTCACGTGACACGACGGCGTCACGTGATCTCTGTCTGTAGGCAGGTATCAGGTCAATGGAGTCATCGTCGGACGTGCTAGTCGCTCCCGCTAGTGGCGGAGCCGGTACAGCTTTGTAGCCGGCTCTGAATGGGGTGTAGCAGTGGTTGAGCGTGTTTCCCCCTCTGGTGGAGCAGGTGATGTGCTGAAAGAAGGATGGCATCACTTTTTTCAGATTTGCCTGATTGAAATCGCCAGCTACGATCATGGCTGCGTCCGGGTGTTTTATCTGATGAATGCTGAGATGCTCCGCCAGTTTGCGGTGTTTGCCTGGGGAGGGATGTATACTGCAGTCAAAATGATGGCCGTGAATTCTCGGGGTAGGTGGAATGGGCGGCATTGAATGGCCAGATGTTCCAAATCCGGCGAGCATGAACGGGAGAGTACCTTTACCTCCTTGGGATTAACCCAGCCGTTGTTGGTAATGAGGCAGACACCCCCGCCGATGCTCTTACCGGAGGCTTCCGTGCGATCCGCTCGGAAGACGGTGAAGGAGTCCGAGGGAGAGACGCTATGGTCCGGAGTCGCTGGCTTCAGCCATGTCTCCGTGAAGCACATAGCGTTACAGTCTCTCATATCTCGCTGGAATCGGACCCTCGCTCTCAAATCGTCTATCCTCCCCTCCAACAAACGTGCATTCGCCAGAAAGATGGATCGGATTGCCGGGCGGTAAGCAGATCTTTTTAACCTCAGTCTGATTCCTCCTCTCTTCCCTCTGTGTTTCTTCTTGCCGACTCCTTTGTCCTTGTCCCTTCTGATCTCCGATGGCCAATCTAGGCATAAAGCTTAGGCGCTCTTTCGAAGTTGGTTAAGGTTAGAGTTTGTCTTAGAGCATGGCAATAGAACGCCTGCCCTGATTCCAAACTCTAACCTTAACCAACTGTGAAAGAGTGCCTAAGCTTTATGCCTAGATTGGCCATCGGAGATCAGAAGGGACAAGGACAAAGCTTAACCAGTGATAAACTAGGCGTTAGGTAGTTTGCAGGCTGTTCGACCCGGAAATAGGCGCAGAACTTGCCGTCCCACGATTGGCGCACATGTCACATGACCTGGCAAATCAGAGTGCAAATCGGGAACCCGGAAACACGAACGCGTTGGTAAAAGCATAGACGCGTCCTGGCGCACACAAATGGAAACAGGACCCTAATTAACGTTATTAATTAAACCTGTGTTTAGATTCGATTAGATTCAAATGTATTGTCATGATACAGCACAAGTACAGTACAACAAAAAGAAGTTTGGCATCCAACCAGAGTGCAAATGTAACAGTAAAGTGCAATAGGAATATACAGTGTACACAGGTGATTCAACTGGGTATAAAATATATAAATTAGTACTACTGGATAATAGTGCTAATAGGATGTATGTACAGAGTTGTAGTATTAATATGTGATACAGGTATAAAGACACTATGGTAGTAGTGTAAAAGGAATGGATGAATGGATGAATGAATGAATGAATGAATGAATGAATGAATGAATGAATGAATGAATGAATGAATGAATGAATGAATGAATGAAAACTTTATTTAACAGATTGCAGAATGGGTACAATACAGTACGGCTCAATACACACAATTGTTAAGGGGATGCAGACCAGAGAAAGACGTTTGTCTTGTTTACATCAGGGTCCCCCATTTTCAATTCATAGTGACATTTATGACATACACAACATACATGACATCATGACATTTATGGCATAGGGACATACATGACATACAGGTATATAGTACTGTTACATTTGTGACATATACGATATGCAATAATACAGTACTGTTACCCATAGATCCTAATAGAGATTATATACATATGATGGGGAGGAGTCTGTACATTAGGGGGGGGTGGGTGGGTGGGAGAAAAAATATACATACGGCGGGGAGAAAATATATACATACGGTGGGGAGGAGACTATTTGGTGGGGGGGTTGGACCTTTACGGTGGCCAGTTTCGAATTGCAGCCTCCCGTAGGTGCTATTTGAGAGCGGTTTTGAATGTGGGTAGGGATTCACATCTTTTTACGGCTGTGGGTAGGGCGTTCCACATTGTTGTGGCATAATTGCAAAACGTGTTTAGTCCCTTGTTTGTGCCGAATCTGGGTTGCACATGATTTGTGGAACTCCCTCTGGTGTTGTGGTCGTGGTATTCACTGACCTTTGGGAAGTATTTCGACATGTACATGGGTACCTGTGTAGTGTAGTGTATCTTGTAGACCAGGCCCATTGCAAGTTGCTGTACTCTGTCGTCTACTCTAAGCCATCCTAGGTAGTCAAAGTGGGCAGGGGTGAGGTGGGTTCTAGGAGTAAGGTCAAGTAGTAGTCTGACCAGTTTGTTTTGTGATGTTTGTAATCTTGTTTTTAGCACCTTTGAGGTGCTTTGGTACCATGAGGTGCAAGCATAGTCGTAGTACCCTTGAATGAGTGCTCCTGCCAGAGTCTTCAGGTTATTCTTATTTACCAGAGAGGAGATCCGGTACAAGAATCTAGTTCGTTGGTTGACTTTTTTTATTACATTGGATGCCATTTTGTCACAGGAAAGATTTGCCTCTAGGATGGAACCCAGGTATGTAATTTCCTTGTGACAATATTGTCACCCACTGTAACTGAGAAGCCGTCGGTCTTGCTGAGTTTGTTATTTGAACCGAAGAGAATGGAGTCTGTTTTACCCAGGTGTAATGATAGTTTGTTATCAGCGAGCCAGGTGTAGATTCTGCCGAGTTCTGAGCTGAGGGTTTTTTCAACCTGTAACTTGTTCTTGTCAGAGACCAGCAGGGCTGAGTCGTCCGCGAACAAGAACAAGTTGCAGTCACAAGCTGACGACATGTCATTTGTACTGGGCAGCTCTTAGTGGTCAACAGGGTCAGACTGGTTGTACTGGGCAGCTCTTAGTGGTCAACAGGGTCAGACTGGTTGTACTGGGCAGCTCTTAGTGGTCAACAGGGTCAGACTGGTTGTACTGGGCAGCTCTTAGTGGTCAACAGGGTCAGACTGGTTGTACTGGGCAGCTCTTAGTGGTCAACAGGGTCAGACTGGTTGTACTGGGCAGCTCCTAGTGGTCAACAGGGTCAGTCTGGTTGTACTGGGCAGCCAG
>NC_140165.1:105266637-105289252 GCF_963971535.1 Notolepis coatsorum
TCACACATGATGAAACAGCAACAGAGAAGAAAATTAATACTCTTACCCTTTGTTTACTTTGGCCCCCAGTAAATCCTCTGCATCCTACTTCCACCGGACAAACCCTAGCTTTCCATACTCTTCTCTACACTTTCCTAGTTCATCCACTGTCCCTGCTTAGCCTGGGCCACAGCCTTTGTACACCTCACTACTTCCTCTTGTTGCCGTACCTGCTCCACTACCAGCTTCCTTCTTTCTGTGGGACCTGCTTTACTCCATAGTGGCTTCTCTGAGCTGAGCCCTATAGCCCCCCCTGTAAAATCTGTAGTACTAAAGCACATTAGAATATCTTGGAAGTATGCTTTCACCAAGTTTGCAAGCTCTAAAGAAATCAAACGCACTCGAAATAAGGCCTTCCGGTACTGAACCAAAACCAACCATTTGCCAGGTCTAAAAATACCACATGTAAATCTCTTTTCTCTATCTTGGCTGATTGAATCTGGTACCATATCATGCTTTTGTGTTCTATTTTTACTTTTAAATAGTGCCAGATAAAGGGCAACTATCGAATAACGGATATTTGGTTGTTATATTATCGTGTATACTATAATATTATAATATTAATATTATATTATTTGTGTATTCTAATGTGGTGTTGCCAGACATCCTGCTGTGCAGGTACTTTACTGTATATTTTATATTGTGTATTATATTGTGTATTGTCAGTTGTGTTGTGTCATGTCTGTAATATGGATGTGTCTGTGGCTGTAGTGGGTGTAAGCCCAAGACAAATTTCCCAGCTGATGGGACAATAAAGTGACTCTTGACTTGACTATGCATCCAGTAAACCCTGGGATTCCTGCTTTCTGCACTGTGTTAAATAATTCCGTCTAGGTAGTATGCTAGCCTCTGTGCTACTATACTAAAGAAAATCTTACCTTCTACATTCAGGAGGGATATGGTCCGAAACTGGCTTAACAATAAGGACTCTTTCTCCTTGGGAATTATGATTCCTCCTGCTTTACACCAAGCTCTTGGTATAACCTATTTATCCCATACTACTCTCACTAACCTCCACAAGAATCAGGCACACTTTTGTAAACCCGGTAAGGGACTCCATTCGGTTCTGGGGCTAAAGAAGCCTTTGCACGCCTTATTACAGCTTCCACTCCCTCCCACCTTGGTGGCCTAATATCCATTGTATACTATATCGCTCCTAATGGTGGTATCTCTGGAGGAAGGTCCATTTCTCGATTATTTCCTGTATCTGAGTAATTCGTTTTTTTAAATACATCTTGCTTTGAAGCTTTGAGTTGTCCTCCCTTTCCTTTCCCCTTCCTGAACATTCCTTTAACAAACGTATATGGATCCCTATAAAAGGCTGTCCTGAATTGCTCATAAATAATGTCTCCCATCTTCTCTAATTTATTTATCACTGTTCCTTTAAGTCCATCTAACACCATTTTCAAATCCCTGTTAATCGTCTATCATTCTTTCCTTTTCTTTGCCCTAGGAGGCCATTTAACTCTAGCTTTTTTGCCCACAGCTCTTCTCTCTGATGGCAGGCTGGCCTCAGTACCATCTACATCCTCTCCTACAGCTCTTCTCTCTGACTGGCAGGCTGGCCTCAGTACCATCTACATCCTCTCCTACAGCTCTTCTCTCTGACTGGCAGGCTGGCCTCAGTACCATCTACATCCTCTCCTACAGCTCTTCTCTTTGACTGGCAGGCTGGCCTCAGTACCATCTACATCCTCTCCTACAGCTCTTCTCTCTGACTGGCAGGCTGGCCTCAGTACCATCTACATCCTCTCCTACAGCTCTTCTCTCTGACTGGCAGGCTGGCCTCAGTACCATCTACATCCTCTCCTACAGCTCTTCTCTCTGACTGGCAGGCTGGCCTCAGTACCATCTACATCCTCTCCTACAGCTCTTCTCTTTGACTGCAGGCAGGCTGGCCTCAGTACCATCTACATCCTCTCCTACAGCTCTTCTCTCTGACTGGCAGGCTGGCCTCAGTACCATCTACATCCTCTCCTACAGCTCTTCTCTCTGACTGGCAGGCTGGCCTCAGTACCATCTACATCCTCTCCTACAGCTCTTCTCTCTGACTGGCAGGCTGGCCTCAGTACCATCTACATCCTCTCCTACAGCTCTTCTCTCTGACTGGCAGGCTGGCTCATGGCTCTTACTCATAGTGCTGTTCTCTATGGTGCTAGGTCTGGGGGCAACAGTGGCTCGGGAGGTAGAACAGTCATCTGGCAATACGGAGGTTCCCAGTTTGATTCCCGCTCCTCCCCGGCAGCGTGTCTAAGTGTCCTTGAGCAAGACACTTAACCCCTAATTGCTCCTGATGAGCAGGTTGGCACCATGCATGGTTGCCTCCGCTGTCGGTGTGTGAATGTGTGAGTGAATGGGTGTAAAGCACTTTGGATAAAAGCGCTATATAAATGCAACCATTTACCATTCTCATCCACCTCGTGGTCTTGTCCGTTCCATGGTCTGTATCTGTGTAATCTGCCTGTGAGTCATCTTCCGCCTCCTGCTCTCGCAGAATCTAGGGGTATTTTTCCTGTATCTGTCGTAGCTTTTCTTTAGGCGCAGCAAAACTGTTTACAGTCTGTGCCACCGCTTTAATGGGGTGCTAACCTGTGCCAGCCCTTATGGGGTCTAATTCCCTCCAGTCAGCGTTTTTCCCAAGCCATCACATGGACTTTCCCTAGTTATCAGCTGCTCTATTCACAGCAGTCACTAGCTTAGGCTAGATCGGAATTTATAATAGAATAGAAGATACTTGTGCCCTAATGTTAAGGATAACCTGTGAGGTTCGCCTGTTCCCTGGACCTTTAATTCCCTGTCTCCTCACCTCACCAGCCCCCACCCTCGCGTTGTCGTTGTTTATTTATTGCATTCCCTGCCTCGCTCCGTTCCTTTAAGGTACTGTGAGGAACTGTGAGGTTCGCCTCTTCCCTGGACCTTTAATTCCTGTTCCCTGGACCTTTTATTCCCTGTCTCCTCACCTCACCAGCCCCCACCCTCGCGTTGTCGTTGTTTATGTATTGCATTCCCTGCCTCGCTCCGTTCCTTTAAGGTACTGTGAGGTTTCTGTGTTGATTGGTCCTTGCCGAACACACACTTCTAAGTCAAGTATCAATTACCATCTCGCACCTGATGTGTGTTCTAATTAGCGCCCCAGTGGGCTTTAAATACCTCGATCTTCCCCCCAGTCCTCGTCGGGTCGTTCTCTATCTGTAAGCTCCTACGGGAGATTCTCTATAACAGTATCTTATCTGTATCTGTATGCTGGTTCATCTCCGGCGTGAGACGAGGTGCCAGCCTTCGCCACCTGTCGCCGTTTGCCTGGAGTGGGACACAGCCTGCGCTCTCTAATTCTCTACGGGAGGTATTCCAGTGTTCCACTCCAGACCCCGCGCACAGCCGACGCGCTCCTACAGCAGACGCGCTCCTACAGCAGACGCGCTCCTACAGCAGACGCGCTCCACTCCAGACCCCGCGCAGACGCGCTCCTACAGCAGAGGCGCTCCACTCCAGACCCCGCGCAGACGCGCTCCTACAGCAGACGCGCTCCTACAGCAGACGCGCTCCTACAGCAGACGCGCTCCTACAGCAGACGTGCTCCTACAGCAGACGCGCTCCACTCCAGACCCCGCGCAGACGCGCTCCTACAGCAGACGCGCTCCACTCCAGACCCCGCGCAGACGCGCTCCTACAGCGGACGCGCTCCTACAGCAGACGCGCTCCTACAGCAGACGCGCTCCACTCCAGACCCCGCGCAGACGCGCTCCTACAGCCGACGCGCACCACTCCAGACTTCTAGCCGGCGCGCTACTACTCCAGACGCGCATCGCTCTCTAATTCTCTACGGGAGGATGCGTCTCTCCGAGCCGGCGCGCTCTCCGAGCCGGCGCGCTCTCCGAGCCGACGCGCACCACTCCAGACTTCTAGCCGGCGCGCGACTACTCCAGACGCGCATCGCTCTCTAATTCTCTACGGGAGGATGCGTCTCTCCGAGCCGGCGCGCTCTCCGAGCCGGCGCGCTCTCCAAGCCGACGCGCACCACTCCAGACTTCTAGCCGGCGCGCTACTACTCCAGACGCGCATCGCTCTCTAATTCTCTACGGGAGGATGCGTCTCTCCGAGCCGGCGCGCTCTCCAAGCCGACGCGCACCACTCCAGACTTCTAGCCGGCGCGCTACTACTCCAGACGCGCATCGCTCTCTAATTCTCTACGGGAGGATGCGTCTCTCCGAGCCGGCGTGCTCTCCGAGCCGACGCGCACCACTCCAGACTTCTAGCCGGCGCGCTACTACTCCAGACGCGCATCGCTCTCTAATTCTCTACGGGAGGATGCGTCTCTCTGAGCCGGCGCGCTCTCCAAGCCGACGCGCACCACTCCAGACTTCTAGCCGGCGCGCTACTACTCCAGACGCGCATCGCTCTCTAATTCTCTACGGGAGGATGCGTCTCTCCGAGCCGGCGCGCTCTCCGAGCCGGCGCGCTCTCCGAGCCGGCGCGCTCTTCGAGCCGACGCGCCCTACTCCACTCCAGACGTCTAGCCTGCGCGCTCCTACTCCATCCCTGTAAGCAGCTCTGGCCCTCGCCCTGTCCGAGGCCTTACCCTGTTTTCTTTGTCCCTGTCTCCAGCCCGCCTCCCCGGGCCTCTGTCCCTGTTCCCCTCTCCAGTGCCCCTGTTCCTGCCCTGTCCTTTGCCCTGGCCCTGTTCCTTTAGCCTTAGCCCCTTAGCCTGCTCGCCTCTTAAAGGCACAGTGCCAATTTTCCCTAATTCTTGTTTCCAATATTTTGTGTTCTCCCTTAAAGGGACAGTGCCGCTTTTTTGTTTGTATTCAATAAATGCCCTGTCTTGGCTTACTCTCATACCTGTCTTGTGTTGTGCGATTGGGGTCGGTTACAAACCATAACATAACCGCTCAATGAAGAAACCCAATCCCCTTGCCTCACATCTATGCTACTCAGTTCATTCAAAGGACTGCTATCATAATAATAACCCTTTCACTACCACACTACAGAAGGTTAACCCTTAGTGTGGTTGTGAAAGGGTTAATGAGCTCTTCTAGAACTCAAAGTCACTAAGGTGCAGTGGTAGTGAGACAAACAACAGAGAAGCAACAAAAACACACACGGATGGATGAAGGAGGAGCTAAGAGAAGGCAGTGGAGAAGAGACGGAATGAACATTTTAGTCTCTGATGTCTTGGGGGAGGAGGTTCCAGAGCCTGGAAGCTGCCATGGAGAAGAGCTCTGTCCGCAAAGGCTCTTTTGGATTTGGGGGTGGAGAGAAGGCAGGCTGATGATGTGTGATGTGTTTTAAAATTGTATTTGATTTATTAGACGATTGTAACAATATACGTCGTCAAGGATAAAACACAATAATGGTTTTCATTGTGGTCCTTGGTCTGGCACAAACATGACATACAGTATCACAAAGAACAGATATAATAATAATAATAATCTTTATTTATATAGCACCTTTCATACATAGAATGCAGCTCAACGTGCTTAACAGAGCAAAAAAATAAAAACACAACATTTGACAATAAAGCAAACAAAATTTAAGAAAAGCGTTTAAAACCACACAAAAAATTGGAACACATGATTAACACTTTCAGCGCCAATCACATACAAAGTGGGGTTATCACGCCAATGGTTGAGCGGAAAAAACGGAGAAAAGTTGGGTTTTTTATCGTTTTCAGCGTTTTTTCTTTTATTCGATTTTAATATTCTATACAGTCTCACGGACCTCTGTGTATCATTGGGACTCATTCTGAGACCTCGAGAGGGCAATGCCGGCCGAATCCTGCTAGGTGGCAGTATCGCCTACCATTTGAAACCTTATTTCACACTGTGTGTTACATTTTATATGGTCCGGGCAGAGAAATGGTACCCGGGCAAGTGAAAGGCTTCATTTGAGCCACTTGGAACGCGTCCAGCACACTTGATGCATAGTTTGTCGCATTTCATGTCAGGGACCCGATACGGACATCAATACTGGAAATCGCGATCAGACAATTGGAATATACATTTTGGAATACCTCCTAGTAAAGGTAAGGACTATATGACATCAATCCTACTTTGATCCTACAATGATTTCACATCGATCGCAACAATCATATGTCACGTACTCCAGAACGTATGCCGTTGCTGACGATCAGAGCATCACAAAACGCCCCCCCCCCCCCCCCCCCCCCCCCCCCCCCCCCCCCCCCCCCCCCCCACTGAACCATGAACAGATTGCATAGTCAAAGCAACAAACAAGTGCATTGGCTAAAAGACGAAGACTAGCATAATCTAAAAAGGGAGCTTTCCTGGTCAGACATTTTATTGTGCCGTTCACCTTGAGAACCATTGTTTCACCACTCAATCCGTTGTCTAAGTGGCAACAGAGGTAGCTCACAGAGGATTTAGCGGCATAAATCTGCACCCCAAGATCAATGCCAGGTGAATCATCTGCGTACAAATACAAGTTGACATTACAGGCAGCTTGAAGATCATTTATATCCTGTAAATAAAAAATAGCAATGGACCCAGAACACTCCCTTGTGGAACCCTGCAAGTAACTGGGGAGGCAGAAGAAAGATGACCATGGATGTCTATCTTTTGAGATAGGATATAAACTATTTTAGACTGGATGTACTGATACCGAGCGCAGTCAGCTTGTTAATAAGGGGATGGAGGGAGTGTGACTTCCTACAACCAGATTGAAATTTGTACAGTAACTTCAAGTTACTAAGGTATAACTGCTCATGAATTACCTTTTCTAACACCTTGGAAGTGACACTGAGGATAGCAATGGGCCTATAGTTGCCAGGGTCTGACCTGTTGCCTTTCTTGGGGATTATTTTGGCACGTTTCATGTCACTAGGAACAATACCAAGCTCCAGAGGCAGGTTAACAACATGTGCAATAGGTGGTGCAATTGCATCGGCTGCATCCTTGCTGAGGTGTTGTCGAGGCCAGTGGCTTTGGAGCAGACCCTTTAACATGTCTGTCAAGAGAAGCTTTTAAACTTGAATACAACTCTTGGATATGGTCCAGACTGCCACAATCGCTGCCTGGCTTCTCTCTCTCTCTCTCTCTGGCTCTGGATAAACGTGTTCTGACCTCCGCCTGCCTGACTACTCTCCTTGCCTTTTCCCGGAACGTATGAGGACCTGAAACCCATGTATGAGCCCTGCCAGTCTGACTACCCTGCCCAACACACGCTCCCTGGTCTGTACGAGAAACCCGTTAGATTATTGACCCCTGCCTGTCTGACTACCCTGCCCCACACACACTCCCTGGTCTGTACGAGATTCTCCCTGTGTACTCGATTCCTGCCTGGATACCTGACTATTGCTGTTCTTATTAAATACACCCGTGCTGGGTTTTAACTAGACCTGTCTGCCATTCTCTATATCTGCATATTGGGTTCAATGGGCCTCATTCATGAAGCGATATAAGAACAGATTTTGTTCTTAACTAGCATTTCCTCTTATTTTGTTCTTACCTGGGATTCAGCAATGTTTTCTTATTGTTGCTTTTCTCTCAGGCAAGACCAAATTATAAGAGTGGTCAAGAGCACTCTTACCCAGATAAGAAACTCTTACCCAGATGAGAAAAAAATTTAAATAAAAAAAGCCTACCATTCCAAATAATAATAATACATCAGATTTATATAGCGCTTTTCCTAATGCTCAAAGACACTTTACAAAACAAACAATACAATACAATACAATACAGTTTTAGTAGATGCAATAAAAGATATATAAAAAGGTGAGAGAGGAAGGAGTTCATGGGTTGAAAGCAAACCATTTGTCAATTGCCCCCAAATGCCCCCAAATACGACTTTATAAACCCAGAACTTTTCAATTATTATTATTATTATTATTATTATTATTATTATTATTATTATTATTATTATTATTATTATTATTATTATTATTATTATTATTATTATTATTATTATTATTATTATTATTATTATTATTATTATTATTATTATTATTATAACTTATTGCGTGCATTCTTCTTCTGAAATGGATTATATATTTCTGTTAGAACAGTTAGATGCTGGCTGCCGAGGCGTACGCATAGAACGCATATTTACAACATCTCCTCTCCTCTCTTTTCTGCTCCTACAAGTTCTGAGCGAATTCGGGGTTTTAGCCACAGGGACCTTTCAGAGAGAGATGACAGGTGACAGATCCAGTATTTCCCAACCTACTGCGCAATTGGTTCTTGACAAGCGCGCAGTCGTTCAGTATTGACAAAGCCTACTTTGCTGGAACGATTTATTTCGCACTATACAGTATATATTTTTTATTTATTATTTTTTTATTATTTTTTTTTATTTTATTTTTTATTTTTTGCGAGGCCCCCCTTCCCGCGAGGCCCTTTTTCATCACATACCTAAAATCTAGTTTTGCTTATATGCTTATATATTTCACATTAGACACGTTTGTAGAATGTGTCTGACTTGTTCCTGGCTCTGCGGCTCTGCAGATACACTATTGGAGGCAGCTCTGAGGCTCTGCAGCAGAATTGGTTTCAATGAGGGGAGGGGTTACAGGTAAGGTAGCGTCTGACTATTTCGCGCGTGCAGCATTGGAGGTTATGCCAGCCAAGATGAAGAGGACATCGTTCGGCAGATGGACTGAAGATGAAAGTTGTTGCATGTTAGACAGTTCAGTCAGGCTAGCCATCCCGGCTAAAGGCAGGGACAGCTAGTTAGCTTTAGCTACGTTATAATATTGAGTGCTAACGTGTGGTTCAGTCGGGATAGCCATGATGATGTCGACTAGTAGCTAGCTTAGCTAAAGGCTAACTAGCGTTAGCTAACCTAGAGAGAGCGCGTGCAGCATTGTTATGCCAAGATGAAGAGGACGGTCGTTCGGCAGATGAACTTCGTCAACTCCACGCGGTTGTCTCCATCCTCTTGGACGTTTGGTGAGTTTTTAATGCACTCTATTCTATTCCCGCCGTGGATATCTCTCTCTCTCTCTCTCTCGGGAGCCAAACGGGGCGCCTAGCTGTTGTAGTAGCTAACGGTGTGTGGCCTGGTGTCAGCACCTGGTGCGAGGGAGGTGAGCTTGGTGTTTCATTATGAGAATATCTCCATGCTCAAGTCGGCTATAGTCCGCGAGGGACTTGTTGCCGGCACCGCTATGGTAAACACCACTCTGTAGTGGGACGTGTATTGCCTTCTTTTTCCCTTCTCTCTTCGTATGAGAAGAGGAAAACACAGCGGCTGTCTGAAGTGTTGGCCTGTATTGCTTTTCTCACATTGTACAGTTTTTCAGTGGTAGCCGCATAGCTTGCTTCTGCGTTAGCTAGTGGTTAGCGATAGCCGGGTTGAGCTAACTGTTAGCTGTTTAGCTACGACGTTAGCTGCTCGTTTTCGCTCGGCTGGGAACGTTAGCTTGATGCTATCAGTTAGCCGAGAGTTAGCTGTTAGCTTGTGCTACGACCATTGACATTAGCCGTGAGAATAGCAACTCTGACTGAATAGCAATAGTAACAATAGTAGCAATAGTAACTCTGACTACGACATCATCTTTGACAGAAGATGTAGTCGGGCCTGCACCATGACAAGGCGCCGGCCATAGCTTCTTTTTGTCCCGCCAGCGAGAGGCCTTTCGTCAACGTGGAGACCTGTGTTGCGGCCTTTCGCCCTGCGTTCCTTGGTGCAGGTAAGATGTCCATTGGACATTACCCCACTCTTCCTTCCTTCCCCTCCCGAATGTTTTGTTAATAACAATGTTTTTTTCCAGGCAAAACATATGTTACTTCACAACATTTGGAGATACGACATGTGCTGTGTGTGAATTGTCTTGGTCGTTTGTGTAGCTTGGGTAGCGTTGGCCAAAGCTGTGTGTGGCCTGGTGTCAGTACCTGGCTACTCTATTTGCAGTTAGCCTATTTAGCTGATGTCGGCCATTGGCTCCTTGCTACTTTGTTTTCTCTGGTATAGACCCTCTTCTCTTTGGATTTAAGTGTTGATCTTTGTCCTTTTGGATCTATGTATATTCATGTTGCCTTTGTGAAGTTATCTTTTCCTTCTGTTTTGTTCTTCCATTAAAAGTTGAATATCCTTTAGGGGCTCATCTTTGCTTATCTCTCTCATACATGCTCTCTCTCTAACACACACACACAGACATGCTCTCTCTCTCTAACACACAAACACACATGCTCTCTCTCTCTCTCTCTCTCTCTCTCTAACACACACAGACATGCTCTATATCTCTCTCTAACACACAAAATGACATGCTCTCTCTCTATATATTTCTCTCTCTTTCTAACACACATGCTCTCTCTCTAACACACACACACAAACAGACATGCTCTCTCTCTATCCCTCTCTTTCTAACACACACAACTGTGCAGCGATAACACTGTATATTGACTGTAGAACGGGAGCTCTCTCTCGCTCTCTCTCTTGCTATATGTTGACTGTATCATGCCCAGCCTCGGGCAGCGCTATTATTTAAGAATATGTTGACTGTATTGAAAGAAAAATTTTTTAAATCTCGCACAGGGCCTCGCATTTCTCCCAGGCGGCCCTGGCGGTATACGTATAAGTACAAGTATATAATATAAGAATATAAGAAAAAAATTTGCCGAAAGGTCTGGATTATTACATATCTCGATGTGATTTATCAAGAAATATCTACAGCAAGCATTTTGGGTCTCAATGAATCAAAAATGAAAATGTGGTTAGAAGTGGTGGAGATAATAAAAGCTAGCATATAATGGTAGTGTCTGGTTAGGAGCGTGGGATAATGGATGGATTATCCAATGGGGGGTCCGGGAGGGGGGGGTACGAGCTAGAGCATATGTGTGTAGGGTATTAGATAGCAGGTATTGGGGGTATATCCTGTATAAGACATTTAACTATATGGTGATTTCATTGGATGTGCACTGTTAATAATGCTTGTATATCTTATCGTGTGTTGTCATGTTTGTTTATATGTTTGTTTAAAAAATTATAAAAAAATAAAACACAAAAAAAAATAATATAAGAAAAATAATAAGAGAGTATTGTTGAATGAGGCCCATTATGCCTAGCCCTGTCACCAGACCGTAGTTTACAGGACAAGGGGGTAGACAGTCAACAAGCTTGCTGCAACAGAGAAGATTAAAATGTTCAGCAATGTGGTTCTTATTGCTTACTCTATTGCCGTCAAGAGAGATACAAGGACTGGAATAATTTTTAGAATTGACCATAGAACCACATATTACATTTTTTAAGGGTTTTTCACAATTCAGTTCAGTTCAGTTCAGTTCATGTTTGTGGATTATCCTTGTTTTCCACTATCTGGTCCGAGAAGTTGGATTTAGCTTCCCTGACTTTTAACTGGACCTTGTTCCTGAAGTTTCTAAACAGAGTGAGATCTGCTTGATCCTCAGCATGTTTAAAAGTGGGAAGCGCTTTGTCCCTGGCATCCAATATTTCACCTTTAAACCAGGGGTGAGTTCTCTGTTTAACCCTGAAAGTACTAGCTGGGGCTATTAAGTCTATGGCAGAGATGAACAGATATTTAACATTTTCCCAGGCCTGATTTACATTGTCAGTGCCTGTGACAGATGACCAATCCGGTTTACCAACAGCCTTATTAGCCTAGCGACCGAGTAGTGTTTTAAGGATCTTGCCATGATGGATTTGTGAGCGTGAAAAGAAGCATTAGGGACCCTTCTGGTACAAGTCAGAAAGTGATCACTAATTCCATATGTTAACCACTCTGGGAAATTGACTCGGGGTCAGAGACTAAGATTAAATCAATGGTGCTACTGGATGAATCACTAACTCTGGTTGGGTGAGACCAAAGATTCTGGATACATTTACATTTTACTATACTGTAGGTATACCTTCCTGGACATTTACATTTAAACATTACATTTTACTGTACATTTACTGTATATTACTGTATATTTCTGGACTGTATAATGTATTTTAGAATGTATATACATATTTTAGAATGTATATCTGACTGTGTATAAAACAATAACAAATAAAATGGTATTCTCATTCTTATTCCTATTATTATTTGATGGAGTTTGATAAAAAGAATGTAGCCACAATCTTTAATAACTTCGGTAGCAGGCGATATAGGCGGTCGCCTTAGTTCTTTTTTTGCTCTGCGCAGTTTTGGCGCCCCCCTCTATATCTGCAACCATTATTTTTACATTAAAAAAATTCTAACATAAGGGAAAATGAGCCAAAAATCTAAAACGGTCAGAACATGCTAGAGCGCTGTGCATTGATGGGTATCGGTCAAGTGTTTATAGAATTGAGCGTTGAGGAAAGAAAGACTAACGTTAGAGAACTATGAAGAGGCAAAAGCCATCCGGCCATTCAGTATAAAAATAGAAGAAAAGAAGAAGACGAGAAATGTGCCAAGGTGAAAGGTATGCAATTTTGTACAACTTCCAAGACCTGCCACACCAAGAGCTGATGAAGCAAACAGAGGCACTTGTACACACCTTAAACCATGGAGGGCAATCTGATTTGGATGGGAAGGAGCTGGCTCAGGAGTTGGACAATTTGATGTGATTGATGACTTTGCAGCGAGGAAGGCCAGAAGGATTGCACTGTAAATGGAAACCAGTAGGAGCTACAGGCTAACCTTGAAGTGTGATGATAGGGAGTGGAATGTAAATAGTTCTTTAGAAAAAGTGAATTTGTCATTTTTATTTATTTGTTTGTTTATTTAGCATATTATATTTTGATTATGTGTAACATATTTTACAATACATAATTTTCTTTTATAGAAAATGTGTGCACGTTATTTTATTGTTGTGTATAAAAAAATTTAAAATAAAATGGTATTCTCATTCTTATTCCTATTATTATTTGATGGAGTTTGATAAAAAGAATGTAGCCACAATCTTTAATAACTTCTTTACATCGGTATCAGGTAACCTTGTCTCAAACCTACCTCCCAAGACAGAACAGTTTGGTGATGACTTTGTTTCCAACTACTATAGCCAACGAGGGTTTAAGGCAAACTCATTCTCCTTAAGCAAGGTGTCAGTAGTCAAAGTGGCTGCGATGCTGGGTGAGCTCAAAATCAAGAAGGCCACAGGTGTAGATGGCATCAGTGCCAGGTTTCTGAGGGATGCAGCCGGAGTTATAGCTCCATCAGTAACCCATATTATTAACCTCTCCCTGGATCTATAGGCAAGGTACCCACCGACTTAAAGAATGCCAAAGTCATCCCTATATATAAAAAAGGGAGCAAATCTGACCCCAGCAATTATAGACCAGTCTCAATTTTAAGTATGTTATCCAAAGTCCTAGAGAAGATAGTCCATGAACAAGTCCAGGAATATGCAAGCAGCCTTGACCTCCTGTACGATCTCCAATCCGGCTTTAGGAAGTCCTACTCTACTGAAACATGTCTTCTTTATCTTACAGGAGGGAGATAGATTCAGGTAAACTGTGTGGGCTAGTTCTTCTAGACCTACAGAAGGCTTTCGACACAGTGAACCATGACCTACTGCTCTCCAAGCTTAAGGCCTTGGATATGTCTGAGACAGTGGTCAGATGGTTCTCTTCCTACCTTTCTGATAGGGTCCAGCGGGTTGAGGTCAGTGGCACTATATGTCAGAGGCCAAGCCCATTGTATGTGGGGTCCCACAAGGAAGCGTGCCAGGGCAGCTCCTTTTTTTTTACTGTACATAAATGACATGTCAGCAGCATACTCATGTAACTTGTTTTTATTTGCAGACGACTCAGCCCTGCTAGTCTCACGCAAGGATCAGAACACACTAGAACAGATGCTAGGAAAAGAACTTGCAGGGGTCAGCAGTTGGCTTTCGGACAACAGGCTTTCTCTTCACCTAGGTAAGACAGAGGCAGTACTATTGGGCTCCAAGCCCAAGCTCAGGAAAGCACGGGAGTTTAATATCCAGCAGTGATGGGCAAGCTACTTGGAACATGTAGTAAGCTACACTACAAGTTACTCTCGATTAAATATAGCTCAACTACAATGGAAGCTATCCCCAGAAAAATTTAGCAAGCTACACTACAAGAACATGGCAAAAATAGCTAACTACATCGGCACTACTTTTTTTTTATTTTTTTTTTTACTTCATGATCAGGTTTCCACCAAACAAATAGGCAGGCAAAAAAAGGTTCAGTTTGATTGTTTATTATAAAACTGAAACAAGCCCTCCAACTATGCTAATATGTCTATACTACTACAGTATGTACTCAGAGTATAACACTCAAGCTTGACACTGCTAGACAAACAATACTACTTATCCTTGGCTGCTAGATATGTACCACTCCTGCTGACTTGTTGTACACAATTTGTAAGTTGCTTTGAATGAAAGCGTCAGCTAAATGACCAAATGTATTTAAATATGTAACTCACAAAACATTCCATGGCCCCAAAATCATGTGGGGACCCCCCCTGGGGGTCCTGACCCACAGGTTGAGAACCACTGCTCTAGGTGATCTTTTCCCTCTTAGTGTATGTATTTAATGTTAGTTTGTTTTTTCTTTTCCTCCACCCCCATAATATTGTTCATTTTCTGCCTACAGTGAAACATGATAGCAGCTATCTATTAGTTAAAGCTGTTGACAAAAAGTGCACTGACTTGTGTGCTGTTTGGGAACAGTTGACAATGTTTATGTAAAGATTTTCATCAGCTCACCTGAATATGTGTTCTCAAGTTAGTGCTGGGCGTGTGGGAAGTTGAGAGCAGCTTCGTTTTTGGCTGACACAATAAACACCTAAACACATATCTTTTAGGCGTTTTTTCAGTCAAACTCATACATTTTTCCAGATAGGGCCATGGAGAGGCATTGTTGTTATTGACATCATCATCTTCATCAATGCCATCAGCCCTGGAAACATCGAATCCCTCTGCCATTTCGTGCGGACTGGTTCATGTAATCTGTTCAATTGCATTCATTCATTCAGTGGACTGTTTTGATTTGCACTTCCTGATTTGCGGAGCTGGAGTCCCTCCCTATCCTGCCTCTGATTGGCCTACCCGTAATGTTTTACCCAATCGTGAGTCGTCATACTCATATCTAAACCAACCAACCAATCATGGTGGGTTTTCTCCTGAGATTTTTTTTTCTTCTCACAAATGTCTGTTTCTCCGGATAGTAGAGTGTAGCGTTTCCTCACGCTATGTCACTACTTCATTCTAAAAATAGCTGCACTACAGAGAATGCTACTTGGTTCAAAAGTAGCGACGCTACCATCACGCTACTGAGAATTGTAGTTAAGCTATGTAGCGTCGCTACTTGTAGCTAGCTACTGCCCAACACTGATAGGAGGGTTAGGAGCTGTAACCCTAAAAAAAAAAAAAAAAAAAAAAAAAAGCGAAGTATCTAGGCTGTATGATAGACGGGAGCCTAGATGGGGAGGCTATGGCCTCCCAAGTACTGGGCAAAGTCAACGCCCGCACCAGGTACCTAGCTAGAAAAGCCAACCTCCTTGGCAGAGATAGTCTCAGGCTACTTTGACTATGGTAGCGTGTCTTGGTTCGAGGGTCTGACAGTGACCATAAAAAAGAAGCTTCAGGTTTCCCAAAATAAGCTGGTAAGGGTGGTAATGGGTCTTGGCCCTCGCACCCACATAGGGAGGAGTCACTTTCAGGAGCTAAACTGGCTTCCTGTGGAGGCCAGAGTTACCCAGCTCAGACTGAACATATTATAAACCAAAGGTCCCCTAGATACCTCCAGAACTACTTCACCCCGGTCAATGAATCCCACAACCACAGAACTAGAGCAAGCATAGCAAACCTGAAGCCTGCTTCTTTCCAATCAAAACTGGGCCAGTGCTCCCTTACTTTCTCTGGAGCCCAGGATTGGAACAAGCTGCCTATCCCCATCAAGCAGAGCTTGAGCCTCCACAGCTTCAAGAGAAGCATCAGGAAATGGCTCATGGAATAGAGGAATAGCCCCCTATAGTTTTAATGGGTTTCCAATCAGTTTTTAATTATTGTGGGGTATACAATTTTTGCTACTGTATAGGTTAGTCTTCTAATGTTTTAAATGTATGTGTTTTGTGTTATTGTCATGTTTTTGTTGTGGCCTAACAGCCCTGGGACCATGACGGAAATAAGGGTTTTACTCTTTCTCATGTTATCCTTTGGATCCTTGTTGTGTGTTTTTAATCCATCAATAAAATAAAATAAAATATTAGGATGCATTCTCTCTCCAGAAAATCGGGCATGTGGATTTGTTTAAGGGTGTTATAGAAGGAGTTTTGCTGTGGAGGTCGGTAGCATACCAAAGAGAATGGGCTTGGTTTTGGGGAGACTAATATCAACCCATAACATTTCAGCCATGATATTATCTAGATCAGATCTAATAGAAATATCAAGGTTGGCTCTTATGTATATACAGACCCCACCCAGTGGCGGCCGCTGGGTATTTCGCCACTAGGGGCGCTATACCAAACGTTTGGTAAAAAAACCAACACAAACACGCACAGCTCTCTCTCTCTCTCTCTCTCGCTCTCTCTCTCTCTCTCTCTCGCAGATGATGTCAGATCCATTCAATAATAAACACATTTGTAAAGCTCGTTATTTTAAACAAGTTACCATTCATTGTCTGAGTGGTTATGTCCCACATGCGGCGAAATTAGAGAGAGAGAGAGAGAGAGCGAGAGCGAGAGCGAGAGAGAGAGAGAGAGCATTTTAGTAAAGTTACATTTTCAACAAGATTGCTGCTATTTAAACACTTCATGGAAACGGGGTAACGTTAACCTTATGTCGACTGTAGTATTGTATGACCTCGACATAACGTTTAAACGTTAACGTTACTCCGTTTCCATGAAGTGTTTATAAAAGTGGCCAGCTAAGATGACGGAGCTAACAGCTAGCAGTAGCTGTAACGTTACAATGTTATGCGGCATCACATCAGTAGACAACGTATCATGTATTAAACTAGAGTTAAGATCGCTAATCTACCTTGTTGTTGTTGGCTTGTTGATAAAGTATATCCACTCCATGGCATTGTCCATCCAGCCTGTGTTGATGTCCATTCATTGTTGTCCCTCCGCATCCATATAGCTTGTTGTTAGCCAACAAGCTGTGTGAGTGAAGAGCTGTGTCTTTGTCCATTTCCGCCTCGAACAGCCTGCAAACTACCTGGCGTTCTATCGCCATGCTCTAAGACAAACTCTAACCTTAACCAACTTTGAAAGAGTGCCTAAGCTCAGTGTAGTTGCTGTTGTTGTTGACGAGTCGACTGAACTGCTGTTGCTGTGTTGCATTCTCTCTCTAAGCCAACCTGAGAAAAATGCGGCTATGGAAAAAAAACTGGCATTGCGTCGGCCAATCAGAGAGCGTCTCCACGAAAATGCGGCTATGGAAATTCTTCACGGAAGTTCACGCTGCTGCCTAGACCGCTTCAAATCGCGCTCGGATTCAAACACAATAGTCATATTTCAACGCACACCGCCGTATGCACTGATTGGCTGTGACGGAGACAGCGATCAAACTGTGACGCGCACTCAGAGCGCTATCGCTTCTAGCCCGGGCGAGAAATACGAAAAAATTAAAAAAAACGTCACTTCCTGTTCATGAAAACGATGTTTTTTTAATTTAGATAATAATGTTATATTGTGCATTGGAAATACAAACATACTTAAAATGAGTAAATATTATTCATTTTAAACATGTTTATATTATTTATAGGGCTATAAAACACAAAAACTAAAAAGTTTTATTGTCTTCTTCTCTGATTTAACAGCAGCTGGCCAGCAGGTGGGTCGGCGCCCTTGCGCCCCTAGTGGCAGAGCCGCCACTGACCCCACCCCCATTCCGGTTACGGTCTTTCCTGACAACAGAGTAGCTAATTGTCAATGTGTATTTGGGCATCATTAATGCTAGCATCTAGCCCAACCTCCTCCAATGTACAGTTTTTACGTCAAATGTATATACTCTCTTTTCTGGACTCCTTTTGTATCACAAACAGTACTGTATTTGCAAATCTGGTATGTCATAAATGTATAGATGTAGCAGTACTGTCTATCTGTATGTCATGTATGTCATATATGTCCTGATGAATTGAAAATTGGGGACCCTGATGTAAACAAGACGAAAGTCTTTCTCTGGTCTGCATCTCCTTAACAATTGTTTGTATTGAGCTGTACTGTATTGTACCCATTCTGCAATCTGTTAATAAAGTTTTCAATCAATCAATCAATCAATCAATCAAACCACTGAAGTGTCTTTTCTTCATTCATGTATCTCTATCTAAGTTTATTGATCGTATAGTGTTCCATTACCCTTTCCCTCTGCATTGGTTTAGGTATTTTCCGATGTTCGGTTTCAAGTAAGAGGAGACTGATGATATGGTCAAAATCAACGGGCGGCGGTTGTTTATTAATAAAACAGCTTTTAGGAATTAAAACAGTACATCGTCTCTTTGGCTCAATCTAATTGTCTCTTTCATTTGGCTGTTGTCGTCTCTCGGTGCTGTTCGCTGTCTCAGGTTGTCCCTGGCCAACATGGCTGTTGTCGTCTCTCGGTGCTGTTCGCTGTCTCAGGTTGTCCCTGGCCAACACGCGGCTTCTCTTTGTGGTGGTTGCCAAGGCAACCTTGGGTCTCCGTCAGTCTCAGCGCTCAAGCAAGGAGCGCTTGATTTCCTCTCTCTCCGTGGCAGGATCTCCTGCTGCGAAGCGATCTTCTGTCATTGGGTGTCAGTGGCTCTGAGTCTCCGGCTCGGCTCTCAAGCTCCGGTTGGTGATCCTCTCTCCGTCGGTGGAGGTTCAGCGCTCAAGCAAGGAGCGTTTCATCTCCAGGTTCCTTCGCTCAGCCGGTGTGTGTGGCGAGTCTCTCCAGGTTCCTTCTGGTGTGAGTCGTGTCTCTAATGAGTCGCCATCCGCCCTTTTTATCAGAGGAGAGAGAGAGAGAGAGAGAGGGGGAGGGGGAGACAGAGAGCGAGAGGGGGGGGGAGACCCTGCCTGCCTGTTCACGTCCATACGCTTTTCTTATTTTGGTCCACATTCCAGCAGAAACTTGTCTGAGGGTGTCCTGTGACCACATGTTTCGCTGACACAACCTCCTGGGTCCTCTGACAACGGTTTTCACAGTTTGAATCTGCTGACACTTTAATCATTACTTAATGAGAGGGTAGTTTTTCACTGAGTAATACAACATCATGCTTGTGACTAAAAGGTTTATATAGTCTAGATAAGAACCAGACTACTTTTTCAGACAGTGCCCAGATAACAAACCATATGCCTATTGGGTTCTTTAATAGAACACCTTATTTACTGATTAAATAATGTGACCAATAGTTGTATAGTTTTTACCTTCTAATATTTAAGAGTTTTTATTCTTTACTAAACTTACTTTACTAAGTTATTCTAATAGTTTATGCCTACATGTAACCTATGAAATTGCTAAATCTTTTAGTATATATTTCCAAATAGCCTGTGTCACCTTTCTGACCTCTGGGTTAGTCAGCAGCTGCCGTGTTGTAACTTGAAAGTCCTTACTTAGGGTAAATATGACCTTTTATGATCTCACCGGTTATTCTGAGTTTTTAGTTCCTGTTTCAACGAGAATGATCTCCTCGCTTTTCAGTTGGAGGTGGCCTAAACCACAGCTGCTAACCAGTGGAATGTGCATTAACATCATAAACAGTCTTTTGCCCTCCAGATTGTCGGTGCATTGGCTGAGTGCGGGGTGATCTCCCTCTCAAGCTTCACTATAGCCAATTTTGTATTTCTAATCATTACCTTGTACATTTTACTTGCATTTATTCATGTTTTCATTTAGAAATATACGACACCACGTTTCAGAAACACAGAAGATGCCGGAGTTTACTAAGACTCTAATCTCATCCATTTTTTACTTCAACAGCAAACTCCTTACATTGAGATATAGGAAGTGCAGACCTTTTTTGGTGACAGGTTTACATAGCCTATGTGCATTAGAATGATAAGAGGATGAGACAATGTGTCTGGCAAAACGACAGGGCCTGGATTGGGGTTGACATTGCCAGATAATAACAGCAGTAGAAGGACAAGACATCTTTTCTTGTTGTATGCACAAAGAACATCCTTCACCTTTGAAAACAATTATCAGAATTTGTCCCGGGGCTCTTGCAGGTCCCAGCTGGAGAAATCACAGTGTTCTGTTCATGCAATTGCACAAAGTTAGTAAAATATCCTGTGCCGAGGGTAGATAAAACTAGAAATAGAATAATAAAAGGGCCCATCCTTAATGTCCAAAGGAGAGGTGAAGAAATCATCACGCAGCAGATCCAGATTGAAGGCAAATCACACTGCTGGTAGCTTGTGTCATGGCCTGGTGCTGGGGGTAGCTGGTAACTGTAGTTGGTAGCCTGAGGCTGGCCTGGTGGTGGTAGCTGGTATTGATTGCTTGATTGAACATTTTATTACAGTAACAGATTGCAGAATGGGTACAGTACAGCTCAATACACACAATTGTTAAGGGGATGCAGACCAGAGAAAGACTTTCGTCTTGTTTACATCAGGGTCCCCCATTTTCAATTCATGATAACATTTATGACATACACGACATACAAATATACATTACTGTTTATTTACAGACAGTGTTTCTAAAAGAGAATATATACATTTGAGAGGGAGGAAACTGTGCAACTGTGGGTTGGGTTGGGGGGGGGGGGGGGGGGGGTTGGACATTTAGCGGGTGCCAGTTTCGAATGGCAGCCTCCTGTAGGTGCTCATTTAGAGCAGTTTTGAAGGTGGGTAGGGATTCACATTATTTTACGGCTGAGGGTAGGGCGTTCCACATTGTTGTGGCATAATTGCGAAATGTTGAGCGTTGCAGTTTATCTTGCGTTGCATGTAGAAGAAAATACACGTTGTCCAAGGAGATATCTTTAGCCTTTAGCTTGTTTATTGAATAAGCACAACTTCACCGCATCACATTGGGTGGGATAGGCATAGAACTTGTGGAGGTATGCACCTACACCTCGATAGACTGAGAAGAATAGGAAGAGAGAACACACCTCCGCTGACGCGGTCATATATAGATTGACGTGATGACGTCATTACGTGCATCCTTTCTGTAAGACGCTACAGCGCTCCCCAGTGATATAAACAAGTACTGCATATATATACATACATTTGGTAATATACATTCCTCTGAGTACATGTATTCATATCTCTTAACAGTTTAGTCCCTTGTTTGAGCCGAATCTGGGTTGAATATGATTTGTGGAACTCCCTCTGGTGTTGTGGTCATGGTATTCACTGACATTTGGGAAGTATTTCGACATGTACATGGGTGAATGAATGAATGAATGAAAACTTTATTTAACAGATTGCAGAATGGGTACAATACAGTACGGCTCAATACATACAATTGTTAAGGGGATGCAGACCTGAGAAAGACGTTTGTCTTGTTTCCATCAGGGTCCCCCATTTTCAATTCATATAGACATTTATGACATACACAACATACATGACATTTATGGCATAGGGACATATAGGTATTTAGTACTGATACATTTGTGACATAGGCGGTATTCAAATATACAGTACTGTTACCCCTAGATCCTGACAGAGTATATACATATGATGGGGAGGGGACTGTACATTAGGAGGGGGTGGGTGGGTGGGAGGGAAATATACATACGGCGGGGAGGGAATATATACATGCGGTGGGGAGGAGACTGTCTATTAGGAGGTGGTGGGGGTTTTGGGCATTTACGGTGGCCAGTTTCGAATTGCAGCCTCCCGTAGGTGCTCTTTAAGGGCGGTTTTGAATGTGGGCAGGGATTCACATTCCTTTACAGCTTTGGGTAGGGCGTTCCACATTGTTGTGGCATAATTGCGAAACGTGTTTAGTCCCTTGTTTGAGCCGAATCTGGGTTTAACATGATTTGTTGAGCTTCCTCTGGTGTAGTGGTTGTGGTATTCACTGACCTTTGGGAAGTATTTTGACATGTACATGGGCACCCCGGTCGTATAGTGTATCTTGTAGACCAGGCCCATTGCAAGTTGCTGTACTCTGTCGTCTACTCTAAGCCATCCTAGGTTGGCAAAGTGGGCAGGGGTGAGGTGGGTTCTGGGGTTCAGGTCAAGTAGTAGTCTGACCAGTTTGTTTTGTGATGTTTGTAATTTTGTTTTAAGCGCCTTTGAGGTGCTTTGGTACCATGAGGTGCACGCATAGTCATAGTACCCTTGAATGAGTGCTCCTGCCAGAGTCTTCAGGGTATTCTTGTTTACCAGAGAGGAGATCCGGTACAAGAATCTAGTTCGTTGGTTGACTTTTTTTATTACATTGGATGCCATTTTGTCACAGGAAAGATTTGCCTCTAGGATGGAACCCAGGTAGGTAATTTCGTCTTTCCTTGTGACAATATTGTCACCCACTGTAACTGAGAATCCGTCGGTCTTGCTGAGTTTGTTATTTGAACCGAAGAGAATGGACTCTGTTTTGCCCATGTGTAATGATAGTTTGTTATCAGCGAGCCATATGCAGATTTTGCCTAGTTCCGTGCTGAGGGTTTTTTCAACCTTAGATACCACCTTAGATACCACCAGGGTACCATAGTGGTGTAGTGTATCTTGTAGACCAGGCCCATTGCAAGTTGCTGTACTCTGTCATCTACTCTAAGCCATCCTAGGTTGTCAAAATGGGCAGGGGTGAGG
>NC_140165.1:105291952-105299452 GCF_963971535.1 Notolepis coatsorum
TGTGTTGTGTGTGGATGCATGCGGGCGCAGCTGTTGCAGATTCACATTGTTCATGTGAAGGACCCTCACATACAATTTATTAACACCTGGACTCACTGATACTTGGGGGTCCCCGCACCCCTGGTTGAGAACCACAGCCCCCCAAAATGTCTGTGCACGGCCTACAGATATGCCCAGCTCTTACTCTCACTTATCCACCTATCATCCTAATTACTATTATAATACATGAGTAGGGAGGTCAAACGCCATAATGTAATCAAATGGGAGCTCTGCCCGCAATGGTATTCAGAAAGCCGTTTTGGCCCTTACATTTTCGGGCCACTCCCCTCACAAAAAGTCCAAAGTCCCAAACCATATTTTCAATTGGTAGAACAAACAACCACTCAAATTGTAGTTAACCCCTGTACGTACGCAATGGCATTTGTCGGTTGATGTTTTGTCAAAATGGCGTCTGCGTTTTTCATTCAAATGGCTACTCCTCTTAAATAGAAGCCAACAACAAGATTTCTGCATCCAAATGTTGCCCCAATTCTCGACTACAACTGTGTGTTCTTTCCGTTTGGGACTTTTTAGTTTTTAACCAGAGGCGATGAAGGCACCGTCACGTATTAGAAATGCAATGCGGCCAAGTCGAGCCAAGAGTGTTCTTGTGCTGCTATTTGCAATCCTTTTTTTTTCCCATGGTCCATTATAATGGATTATAGATCAAGAAATTACAGGAAGTTGTGGTAAAACCTTTTATTTTGATTTAATTTATTTAGCCACTAAAAAACGTTTAGATTGTTTAATGTTGTAGACCATGTCACAGAGGTGGTCTGCAACCAATAAAAAAAGTAAAATAATTTGGTGATGGCAGAGACACTTTGTATCTATAGCACCTCCCTCAGCAGCAGGCCTGGATTACCAACCAGGCATACCAGGCAAATTACCCGGGGCCCCAGATCACCAGAGGCCCTGAAAGCTCCGGGCTTGTGTGTGGATTCATTGCATCATCTCAC
Organism: Notolepis coatsorum; assembly: GCF_963971535.1. NCBI lineage: Eukaryota > Metazoa > Chordata > Actinopteri > Aulopiformes > Paralepididae > Notolepis > Notolepis coatsorum. The sequence continues at coordinate 105,292,951 of NC_140165.1, forward strand.
TAATTTCAGTTGGACTATGTGTCCATGCTAACTTGATTCTATTTGAATGGAAGCCCCAGTATATAAAGTACAAGGGCACCGATTTTGTCACATATCCTTCATCAAAAGGGCCTCGAAATGCGTTATTCCAGAGCAGTCTTTTCTTCCCGGAGGAGCATGCGGTCCGATCCCCCCTACTTATGTCTGTCCCGTTAGTGACAAGGGGGGCATAGCAATTGGGACCCCCTAGTGGCATAATCCGACCATGCTCAACAGCATGTCATTCAGTAATGTGTTATGCATGTCTTATAATATTGTTATTTCACAAGTACAATACATTCATAGATGAACTATGAATATCCACGTAATGTAATTTGGCAAATGTTATTACAGCATGTTCTCTGCTCATTATTTCAAATTCGCAGATGGTTACATCCTCTAAATTGTATTATTGTTATAAAAAAGTCTTAAAGGAACACGTCAACATTATGGGAAATTAACTTACTGTCTTCTCCAGAGTCAGACAATAAGAGAGATACCAATTTCCTCTCTGTGCATTCAGTAGAATGCTATACGGCTGCAAGCTAGCCTAGTTTAGCACAAATTAATGGAAGCGGATATGGACCACTAGCTAACTGTTGGCCAAAAACACCTCTTCCTGAGTTTTAAGCTAGGCTAGTGGTCCGTATCCACTTCCATTAATATCACCAATAACTTCCATAATTTTCAGTAGTGAGTTTAATTTTCATGCTACTTATAGCAATCATTCTGTAAGATGTTGCATTTCTTTTAATGGTGGACGTCTGTTTTGGTGGAGGTCTTTTATTATTATTTTGGGAACATTTGTGCAAAAGAAATAAAAATAACACACTGTAGCACAAGTTGCAGTTGTCTGGTAGAACTGATCTTATCAGGATAAAAGCATCTCTATCCTCAATGGCAGTAATATATTTGTGTTTTGAAGGACAACAGGGTTAGTTTAATGATCTTCTGATGTCATTACTCTCAGTGATCAACTTGCTGTGCACTGTCAAATCTTTTATAAAATCACAAGTCGTCTCAGCTTCCATTTTCAAGTCACCTTTTTGCATTGGCTTTTAGCCGAATCAACAAACAAGGGTTGAATATTACATATAAATTGTTTACATCACTCCAACGTGTAGGGGAGCTCAAATATGATTTAACATTCAAACAAAAAAATACTTTGAATATGTAATATTATGTACTTATTTGTAATACGTCCAGTCCACATAGTAAATATTTGTAAATACATTAATATATTGCTTAATACATGTACATTTTTATAAATTACAACAATATATAACTTATTATGGCTATAACATAATGTACAATATGTACTTTTTTCCTGTGGTCGATAAGTACGAGTGGTAGAGTGGTGGCTCACTACATATAAAGTATATAGATAGAGGAAACACTACTGACATACGTGTAGTTACAGTATGTGTAGTTACAGTATGTGTAGTTACAGTATGTGTAGTTACAGTATCTTTTTAATGCGACGCAGGGCTGGACTGGGACAAATAATTGGGCCTGGCATTTTTGGCCCAGACCGGCCCACCACAATCGGTCGGACACCACCCACCAGTACACCATCCTTGCGGTACCTTAAATATGCGTACCACTACCTACTGTACTATTCCCCCAAACCACTACAAAGCTGGGTAGTAAGTGCCATGGACAAGTTTACTAGTGCAAGTGGACCAGTGTACGCACTCGCTCTTGGCTGAATCTTGTTTTGAGTGGTGATGTAAAAACATCTGCATCATAGCAGGCTCAGGACGGGCAAAGTAGTCTACAGCCTGTTCCTCCCTGTCTCTCTCCTCCACAACCTGGCTTGACTAGACATAAGGAGAGATAGAGATGATTACAATTAACTGGTACATTCAGGTCCAAAATTGTTGGAATTCCCTGACAAAGATGTGCAAAAAGCTGTACAATTTAAACAATACCATACTGGTAATGAGAAAAATAGTTGTTTATTCAATTAATGCATGGAGCTGTTCCATCGTATTTAATTTGATACTAACTACTCAGTTCATACAGATTTCAAGTATCCAATCTCAATGATGAATATTGCATAAGGTTTACACAGTTAATAGATCACCTTTTTGTTTTATATTCATGTTCAGAGAGGAGTAATAGTTAGATATTTGTATGTGATTTATATGGCAATTAAATCAATGGTGTGCTTATTTGTTTGGGGAGTTTGACCTACAGTTAATGTGCCTACCACGTGAAGGTGCATGATCATTGCTCAATAAACAAATTACTATTTGTGTAGGTGGAGAGCTACCACAGATAGTAATAACAGTAAGTAATCCATACCATATATTATATATATCCTAATAGTTACCACCATACCTGGCTGAAAATAAGTTGAGCAGTTGCAGTTGAGCTACAGGTGCCTTCTCGTTCATCTTTATCAAGGGAACCCTTATCCTAATGATTTTAATAATATTATGATGATACGATATGGACCTAGGTCACTCACAGCAACCTGGGCTTAGCCAACGCGATGCTGAGAAAATAACATTAGCTAGTTAACGTTAGAATAGCCGGAGTTGCGACTGCATTAGGGAACTATGCTACATTAGCAGCTAAGCTACAAAAACAATGGCAATAGCTTATGCTGCGCTATTTGACATTGACTGACTGAGAGACCACCAGCAGTAGTTGACGGTCTCACTTTATGATAGTGTTATGAGTATGTTATCATATTATTATCGACATTAATTGAATTAATCATCAGCATCGTCATCATGGCATGGCACACACACTACCTCCCTGCGAGCCTCTGAGCGGCATCTGATCTGATACGAGAAACAGAGAGAGAGGACAGAGAGGGAGACACAGGAGAAACGGTTCTTTATTGAGACAGTAGGAAGGCTGAGAGGGAGACACAGGAGAGAAGGTTCTTTATTGAGACAGTAGGAAGGCTGAGAGGGAGACACAGGAGAGAAGGTTCTTTATTGAGACAGTAGGAAGGCTGAGAGGAAGACACAGGAGAAACGGTTATTTACTGAGACAGTAGGAAGGCTGAGAGGGAGACACAGGAGAAACGGTTCATTATTGAGACAGTAGGAAGGCTGAGAGGAAGACACAGGAGAAACGGTTCTTTATTGAGACAGTAGGAAGGCTGAGAGGGAGACACAGGAAAAACGGTTCTTTATTGAGACAGTAGGAAGGCTGAGAGGGAGACACAGGAGAAACAGTTCTTTATTGAGACAGTAGGAAGGCTGAGAGGGAGACACAGGAGAAACGGTTCTTTATTGAGACAGTAGGAAGGCTGAGAGGGAGACACAGGAGAAACGGTTCTTTATTGAGACAGTAGGAAGGCTGAGAGGGAGACACCGGAGAAACGGTTCTTTATTGAGACAGTAGGAAGGCTGAGAGGGAGACACCGGAGAAACTGTTCTTTATTGAGACAGTAGGAAGGCTGAGAGGGAGACACAGGAGAGAAGGTTCTTTATTGAGACAGTAGGAAGGCTGAGAGGGAGACACAGGAGAGAAGGTTGTTTATTGAGACAGTAGGAAGGCTGAGAGGGAGACACAGGAGCGAAGGTTCTTTACTGAGACAGTAGGAAGGCTGAGAGGGAGACACAGGAGAGAAGGTTGTTTATTGAGACAGTAGGAAGGCTGAGAGGGAGACACAGGAGAGAAGGTTCTTTATTGAGACAGTAGGAAGGCTGAGAGGAAGACACAGGAGAAACGGTTATTTACTGAGACAGTAGGAAGGCTGAGAGGGAGACACAGGAGAAACGGTTCATTATTGAGACAGTAGGAAGGCTGAGAGGAAGACACAGGAGAAACGGTTCTTTATTGAGACAGTAGGAAGGCTGAGAGGGAGACACAGGAAAAACGGTTCTTTATTGAGACAGTAGGAAGGCTGAGAGGGAGACACAGGAGAAACAGTTCTTTATTGAGACAGTAGGAAGGCTGAGAGGGAGACACAGGAGAAACGGTTCTTTATTGAGACAGTAGGAAGGCTGAGAGGGAGACACAGGAGAAACGGTTCTTTATTGAGACAGTAGGAAGGCTGAGAGGGAGACACCGGAGAAACGGTTCTTTATTGAGACAGTAGGAAGGCTGAGAGGGAGACACCGGAGAAACTGTTCTTTATTGAGACAGTAGGAAGGCTGAGAGGGAGACACAGGAGAGAAGGTTCTTTATTGAGACAGTAGGAAGGCTGAGAGGGAGACACAGGAGAGAAGGTTGTTTATTGAGACAGTAGGAAGGCTGAGAGGGAGACACAGGAGCGAAGGTTCTTTACTGAGACAGTAGGAAGGCTGAGAGGGAGACACAGGAGAGAAGGTTGTTTATTGAGACAGTAGGAAGGCTGAGAGGGAGACACAGGAGAAACGGTTCTTTATTGAGACAGTAGGAAGGCTGAGAGGGAGACACAGGAGAAACGGTTCTTTATTGAGACAGTAGGAAGGCTGAGAGGGAGACACAGGAGAAACGGTTCTTTATTGAGACAGTAGGAAGGCTGAGAGGGAGACACAGGAGAGAAGGTTGTTTATTGAGACAGTAGGAAGGCTGAGAGGGAGACACAGGAGAAACGGTTCTTTATTGAGACAGTAGGAAGGCTGAGAGGGAGACACAGGAGAGAAGGTTCTTTATTGAGACAGTAGGAAGGCTGAGAGGGAGACACAGGAGAAACGGTTCTTTATTGAGACAGTAGGAAGGCTGAGAGGAAGACACAGGAGAGAACGGTTCTTTATTGAGACAGTAGGAAGGCTGAGAGGAAGACACAGGAGAAACGGTTCTTTATTGAGACAGTAGGAAGGCTGAGAGGGAGACACAGGAGAAGAAACGGTTCTTTATTGAGACAGTAGGAAGGCTGAGAGGGAGACACAGGAGAGAAGGTTGTTTATTGAGACAGTAGGAAGGCTGAGAGGGAGACACAGGAGAAACGGTTCTTTATTGAGACAGTAGGAAGGCTGAGAGGGAGACACAGGAGAAAATGTTCTTTATTGAGACAGTAGGAAGGCTGAGAGGGAGACACAGGGGAAACGGTTCTTTATTGAGACAGTAGGAAGGCTGAGAAGGAGACACAGGAGAGAAGGTTCTTTATTGAGACAGTAGGAAGGCTGAGAAGGAGACACAGGAGAAAGGGTTCTTTATTGAGACAGTAGGAAGGCTGAGAGGAAGACACAGGAGAAACGGTTATTTACTGAGACAGTAGGAAGGCTGAGAGGGAGACACAGGAGAAACGGTTCATTATTGAGACAGTAGGAAGGCTGAGAGGAAGACACAGGAGAAACGGTTCTTTATTGAGACAGTAGGAAGGCTGAGAGGGAGACACAGGAAAAACGGTTCTTTATTGAGACAGTAGGAAGGCTGAGAGGGAGACACAGGAGAAACAGTTCTTTATTGAGACAGTAGGAAGGCTGAGAGGGAGACACAGGAGAAACGGTTCTTTATTGAGACAGTAGGAAGGCTGAGAGGGAGACACCGGAGAAACGGTTCTTTATTGAGACAGTAGGAAGGCTGAGAGGGAGACACCGGAGAAACTGTTCTTTATTGAGACAGTAGGAAGGCTGAGAGGGAGACACAGGAGAGAAGGTTCTTTATTGAGACAGTAGGAAGGCTGAGAGGGAGACACAGGAGAGAAGGTTGTTTATTGAGACAGTAGGAAGGCTGAGAGGGAGACACAGGAGCGAAGGTTCTTTACTGAGACAGTAGGAAGGCTGAGAGGGAGACACAGGAGAGAAGGTTGTTTATTGAGACAGTAGGAAGGCTGAGAGGGGAGACACAGGAGAAACGGTTCTTTATTGAGACAGTAGGAAGGCTGAGAGGGAGACACAGGAGAAACGGTTCTTTATTGAGACAGTAGGAAGGCTGAGAGGGAGACACAGGAGAGAAGGTTGTTTATTGAGACAGTAGGAAGGCTGAGAGGGAGACACAGGAGAAACGGTTCTTTATTGAGACAGTAGGAAGGCTGAGAGGGAGACACAGGAGAGAAGGTTCTTTATTGAGACAGTAGGAAGGCTGAGAGGGAGACACAGGAGAAACGGTTCTTTATTGAGACAGTAGGAAGGCTGAGAGGAAGACACAGGAGAAACGGTTCTTTATTGAGACAGTAGGAAGGCTGAGAGGAAGACACAGGAGAAACGGTTCTTTATTGAGACAGTAGGAAGGGCTGAGAGGGAGACACAGGAGAAACGGTTCTTTATTGAGACAGTAGGAAGGCTGAGAGGGAGACACAGGAGAGAAGGTTGTTTATTGAGACAGTAGGAAGGCTGAGAGGGAGACACAGGAGACCGGTAAGGTTCTTTATTGAGACAGTAGGAAGGCTGAGAGGGAGACACAGGAGAAAATGTTCTTTATTGAGACAGTAGGAAGGCTGAGAGGGAGACACAGGGGGAAACGGTTCTTTATTGAGACAGTAGGAAGGCTGAGAGGGAGACACAGGAGAAAAGGTTCTTTATTGAGACAGTAGGAAGGCTGAGAAGGAGACACAGGAGAGAAGGTTCTTTATTGAGACAGTAGGAAGGCTGAG
>NC_140165.1:105304452-105381952 GCF_963971535.1 Notolepis coatsorum
AGCTTTATGATTTATGATGAATTGAAAATGGGGGACCCTGATGTAAACAAGATGAAAGTCTTTCTCTGGTCTGCATCCCCAATTAACAATTGTATGTACTGAGCTGTACTGTACTGTACCCATTCTGCAATCTGTTAATAAACTTTTCAATCAATCAATCAATCAAGCTACGCGGAGTGCAGTCAGTCAGTAGCCTACACCCCGTATATTCCGATAACGCTATATAAACCATGCTGCATTCATTCTGAGAGAAAGATCTATTATTCCAAATGCTATTTATAGGGTTTTGACCATAATTACACTACTGTTGCTATTTTACAATGAACTATAATGAACTACGGTTCGTACAGAACATGCCAGTGTTATTATGCACAGAAGCTCATTTCCTTGTTGTAATAATATATTCTACCACTGGGCGCCAGGTACGCATGGTCTGACCTGTGCGTAGACGTAAGCACGGAGTCAAGTTCAAGTTGAAATTGATGAATCCCACTCTTTGCTTAGAAATGATCATACGCACAGGGTAAGCACAAATCTGTGCGTAGAACACGTTGATGAATGAGGGCCCCAGGCCTATTGGCAGAGCCTGAGGTGTGGCTAGCAATAGCAATCCCTCCCCTATCCCGACTCCAACCGACACATCAGACCAAAACAAAAAATGTAAACAAAGTGCAATACTAAGCAAGGCTTTACAGATTCTACCTTTAAGATGGAATGTCCTTAAAAAAGAGGTACCCTATTTAAAACAGAGCACCCCACCTCTCCCTGTTAAAGACTGTAGGTGCAAAGGTGCTCTTTTTACCTTGAGCCCCTGACCTCCAAAATGACCATGGACAGTCATGTTTGTAGCCAAAACCAAATGAACCGAGTTGAATTGATCCCTCAGAATGACTCTAGTCTCGTCTACTTAGCCGAGCTGACGCAAGTAAAGCTTTTCAATCAGCTGTAGAGGGAGAGAGAGAGGAAGAGGGAGAGAGAGAGAGAGAAAGGGGGATTGAGAGAGGGAGAAAGAGAAGGAGAAAGAGAGGGAGAGAGAGAGATAAAGGGGGATTGAGAGAAAGGGAGAAAGGGAGAGAGAGATAGAGGGAGGGAAATGGAGAAAGGGAGAGAGAGTTGAAGAGAGGGAGGGAGAGAGATTGAGAAAGGGGAGAGAGGGAGATGGAGAGAGGGGCGGGTGATGGAGAGAGAGATGGAGAAATGGAGAGAGGGATGGAGAAATGGAGAGAGGGATGGAGCGGAGGGAGTGAGAGAGGGAGCCGGGTGTATAGAGATACTGAGAGATGAAATGTGATTCGCTATAATAGTATTTGGTCTGTACGAAAACCTACAGGAAGGCTATAGTTTTACTATAGTACAATATTGCATGGTACGTATGGTGACCAAAAAATATTTATAACACATAAATCAACCTGTAACAAAATAATAGCTCTCTTTTCAAGTCTTACTGGACAAAATAAATAACAAAAACAATATGAAATAATGTTCTAAATAATACCTCTTCTGAATTAGAAGATCCAGCTTTAAAAAATATATCTTTGTATATTTTCAATGTAATAATGTAAATAATAAAACAGTAACCTCACAAAGATACTAATTGAAAAGTGTACTATGCAGTTTTGGATTTGTTACATTTGCGTAACTAGCTATTAGTGTACACAACGTATTTATTACACACGTAATCCTTAGAATGATTGTATCATAAGCATCTTATGTCATCATAGATCAAACAAAAATAATTTTGAGGCATCCTGAACCAAATATAAGTCGATTTTGAATTCTTGGCCCTGTCATTGTAAAATACCGCAGTTAAACAGCAACTTTTCATTCAGATTTCTAGCTTCAAACAGAGTTCCAGGGTCACAATTTTCCTCTGACAGTTTGCTTATTCAGTTATGAAAACAGTTTACCTCATTAACTGCCACGCTTATATCCATCAATGTTTGATCACTGCCACCAGTCTAAGCCTATGGAGATGTTTACCTTCTTTGCAGGGCTATAACTTTTTAAATTGTATTGCTAAATTGACATTACTATGGCCCATTCAACATCGATTATCTATCGTTCAGGATGTACCTGTAGGAACGTTTTACTTTTTCATTCACACATTCATACAAAAATACCGTCTAGATAGAATATAAATATGTTTTTATCGTTTTCTGCAGTAATTCCTAGAACGTGAGATATAGGCATAAATGCATATATAGATTATCAAATGCTGTTTGATACCGATCCACGCTATATAAAAAATTTCAACTGTACATGGTCCTAAACGTTATGACTGATCATGCGCGGGTGAACGGGGGGGGGGGGGGTCGTTTATAATTCCGTGATCGTCGTTAAATGCTTCATGTAGTATGGGTGATATATAGATCAGAGCAGTTTGTATGGATAATAATAAACAAACAGGCTGAAAGTAACGTCAGCCTCCTCTTACCGTTGGGTGATGACACTGGAGCAAAAAGATCACAGTTATTTGATGGGGATCGAGGCGATCCATTTCCGGTTTGTATAATAATAATAACACGATTATTGAGTTATGGCAGCGATCGCTACACATGGACGTGTGTCTTGAGTCCCGCAACGATAAGCGAGTGGCCGGACGTATTTAGGAGACGCACCGATATCCAACCAGCATTTCCGGTTTGGCAACTCGCCGATCATCCACCAGGTGGCAATATTGAAGCGTTGCAGAGTTGTGCCGAGTCCCACAGCATCAGACCAGCCTCCGTGAGGGAAATATGAATACCATGGCGAAAATATGAAATATGATCAAAATAACGTTGTACGCCGTGATCTGGCAGAATTCGCATTAACTTGAAACCCGTTGTATGACTATTTTGGCGCAGAAAGTGTTGCATTGGGCAAAAATGGGGCTATTTTTGTTTTAGTTTTTGACGATTGCATACCCAAAGTAATTGGCGATTTTTTTATACTTTATACTTAAAGCACCCTGAATATGTGGCTATTATTCAGAAGTGCTGACTTGCCTTTTATCTCCCCTTTGTGCACAAAGACATATTAACTAGTTTCCATTGATATTCCCTCGAACAATGACGCAGGTTTCTCCTTCTCTCACCGGCTGGAATATGGATTATAAACAGTGAACTGAATCATATTCTATCCACCCAGTGCTTCCTGTGGGGCTAGTTGGCGGTACCAGCAGGGGGCGGCGGTGGCAGGCGGAGCGCACGAGAGAGGAATAGAGGGAAGCAAGTCAACTGGAACGGAAGTGAGGCGAGCCAGCCTCTTCGACATTGGACTTGGATCTGGTCGGTCGTGTCTTGACAGAGCCCCGTTGTGGACCACACGGGTGAACGTATTGAACTTGGATATATTACGGGTTATACTAGAAATATAAGCGTAGTAGCGTGTTGCATGTCCCCACTGAATAACCCTAGTGATACAACGAGTTATCCTAGAAGAACGCGGTATAGCCAAGAGTTGTCTTATGTTAACGTTATCCCCTCCAGTGAGGTGCCCAGCCAGCGTGGCTTGAAGAGGACCGGTGTTTAGAGGCACCCTGCGTCATTGTATGTTGCGGCTAGCAGGAGGGCTGTCTGGGACCCACAGAGTAGCTTCAGTTAAGGTAGGGCCAGATTATTGTCGCGCGTCGACCCAGCACCGGCCGTCAACAACCGGTCTTCGCCGGCGTTTTGCATCTGCTCTGCACTGGCTGTCTTCAGCCCAGCACGGGAGTTCGTCCCGTCCAGCAGAGGTCGCCATCACCCAGCACGCGCTCTCAGCCCGCTACTGCTCCCTCTGCTCCAGGCCCGCTTGCTAGCGCCCGTGACGAGAGCGTTCGACGCCATCTTATCACCCGGACAGTGGTGGTGCGGCGAGGCCGCCATCTTGGTTGAGTACATTAGAGCTTCGGTGCTCAGGATCTTATTGCACAGTACACAGTGTGATGCGGCCTACGGGTGAAGCTAATGTTGCTAACTACAGTTCATAGGGGTACCCCATAAACATTACATGCCGGCATTAGTATAGGACTTTTGTTTTGGTAAAGTGGACCCACCTTTTCATTTTCTTTGAGTGTGATAACGTGTTTGTTCTTTAATAATATTTTCCCATCTAATTAACCCTTTCCCTGTGGGGAGGTTACAGACCTGTTGTATCATAAGTAAAGCCTTAGAGAGGTATTATCACTACCATATAATTAAAGCCTGAGAGAGGTATTATCCCTGGTACTAACCCAGACGTGGGTGATGAGTCAAGCACATTGAAGTATATTATATTTGGGGTCGGCCATACCTGGTGCTATACGGTGTGGGTGTATAATATAAGTGTCTATAAGGTATTGAGTTACAAATTGAGTAATAGTAGGACTTCATTCTATTTGACCCATTCCTATTAAATCTTTGTAACTGACCAGTATAAGTAACGATAAAGAATTAGATGGGAGTTCTGTGTGCGTGTCCATTCCTGAGCCTATTATAACTATTTTGGTGTGGGTAACGTTAATACAATTAACCCCTTCCTATCCAACTTTCCCCTTTTCATTATAAGGTTTCTAGTGGTCATCGAGGGAGGGTACTGCTTGCGGGAGGAACGAATCTATTTATGCATATCAGTCACTAGGTGTGGGAGGGTTAACGGAGGTATTCAGGGAAGTGAGAGCGAGTTGGGGAGTACTGCTGACCGCCCCGGAGAGGCGAGGAAGACCAGAGTACCAAACCAGGTTGGTAAATCCCGGGCCCCATTCACTCCCACTACCGGGCCCCAGTTTGACGCTCCAGGCCCAAAGACGAGGGTGCAGTCAGACGGAGCTCTACTGCGTCCAGCTACCTTGTGACTGCCAGCAACCGTTCCCACAAAGCAGGGATAATCCACCCTGCTACATACTTATAGCACATGCATGAGTCTGGTCTCTTTTGAAAGGTAACATTCTGAAGTTTCTTACACAATAAGAAAGATAAATAACTTTGAGTGCTAATGAAATAGAGTAACAGAGGTTTGAACACACTGAAGTACAAGTTTTGTGTACTCACATTTCTCTAGACATAATGGTTCCATAGCCTGAGGTCTTATGTAGTACAGGTCCAAAGTTTATAAAAATCCCACGTAAAATGTAGGACAAAGGTTTTGATAGCCTTATTGTCTAAGTCTTCTATGGTTCGAAATCAGTGAATGTAATCTGACAGACAGACTGCTGAACCTTGTGGTGGAAATTTAACAAATGACCCAGTTGGAACTGTGAAAGAATGATTATTTGAATCAAGGATAGAAGCTCATAAGATGTAAAATGTATTTTCTGTGCACAGAGTATGACTTTACAAAAGCTGAAAGGAGCCCCGATGGTCAAATGGGCTCAGTCTCAGAGACATACAGAATAACAGGGGTGAAGGTGACCCAGAATCGATAATTTTCTAGGAAGGTGTGTTTCGTATGTTAATACTAAAACTCAGACACCTTGCTATGTAAAATACAAACATGCCGTTTCCAACGGGCAGTTCTACCGTTAGGTACACAATACAAGATACGTCTTTGCAACATATAACAAGATGTGGGCCTAAATGGAAAGTTCCCCAACACTTGTGTGTCTCTTTGCATTTTACAGAAATGGTTTCAGAGAAAGAACAATTGTCACATCGGCATTTTCCACAGACAGAAAAAATTATATTTTCCCATCACAACCTCCATCAATGCTGTGCTACAAGCTAATGTTGTGAGTGAGGGAGAGAGAGAAACTACAGTTGAGAGTTACAGTCCATTAGTTTATTGCTGTGATGTATAGCTGGCCTATGCAGTTTGTAGGGCAGTACATGGTAACACATACACATTATAGAAACACACACACAGAGGCTGTCACCCAAGTTTAGTTGAGAATAATCAACAAAAAGGGTTTGACAAAAGCATAGATAAAGAAATAGCCTGGTCGCCTTTGTCTCTGTAGGTGACAAGAAGAGACAGTCACCATGGTGTCACACACACACACACACACACACACACACACACACACACACACACACACACACACACACACACACACACACACACACAATACAGAGAGAGACTCCACACAAATAGAGCTTTCTCTGCCACCCCATAATCCTTTGCAACATTTTACTGCAGAGAATCAATGGATACAAAGAGAGAGAGATAGAGAATGAGGGTGGTGCATATTTGTGGGAGGAGTGTGTGTGTGTGTGTGTGTGTGTGTGTGTGTGTGTGTGTGTGTGTGTGTGTGTGTGTGTGTGTGTGTGTGTGTGTGTGTGTGTGTGTGTGTGTGTGTGTGTGTGTGTGTGTGTGTGTGTGTGTGTGTGCGTGCGTGCGTTTATGTGCATGTATTTTGGGGGAAATTAAAGCCAAAAAGCATAAATAATGCAGTAAAAAAAAAAGAGGTAGAAAGACTGATATGTACACAAAGCCTGCTTACCTTCAAATTGGTAGGCAGGGGGACTGAACTCTAAACAAATTACTGGTTAAATTTGATAATTCACAGTATTTCATGGCTGTAAAATCTTGGTTTACTCTTAGTAAAACAAACTTCTATTATGGGTTATGATGAGTTAAAAGGAACCCCCCTCAAAAGGCTATTCTCCATCTATGAATAAATATAGGACAATGGACATAATGGCTCCTACAGCACAGTATATATATACACCTAAAACGATGATGGTCTAAACAAGAATTCAGGATTGGGGCTTTAAATTGTGAATAGAATAAAATGTTAGAACAAAACAAAACAAGACAAAACACCAGTTGTTTTGAAAGGATGGTAAATGATGGATGGTAAAAGGATGTTAAAGGACAGTGGTAAGGGTGGTAAAGGATGGATGTTAAAGGAGGATGTTAAAGGATGGCAAAGTATGGATCTTAAATTAAAGGATGGTAAAGGATGGATGTTAAAGGATGGTAAATTATGTTAAAGGATGGTAAAGGATGGATGTTAAAGGATGGTAAAGGATGTTAAGGATGGATGGTAAATGATGGTAAAGGATGTTAAACTGAAGGATGGTAAAGGATGTTAAAGGATGGTAAAGGATGGATGGTAAATTATGCTAAAGGTTTTAAAGTATGGATGGTAAAGGATGGTAAAGGATGTTAAATGATGGTAAAGGATATTAAAGGATGTTAAAGGATTTATGGTAAAGGATGGTAAATGATGTTAAAGGATGGTAAAGGATGGATGGTAAATTATGCTAATTATGCTAGATAGTAAAGGGATGGATGTTAAAGGATGTTAAAGAATGGTAAAGGATGTCAAATGATAGTAAAGGGTGGATGTTAAAGGGTGGTAAAGGATGTTAAAGGTTGATGCAAATGAAGAACAAGACAGATGGAAAAGATAAAAGAGGTGTGGGGGTATTATATGAGGGGGGGGTGTTAAAAATCAGGATTATGAAAATGATCACGTACTAGTCTGTCTCATTAACATAATCCATCCCCCTTCATGAGTTATTCATGAGAGTAGAATTCTGCTGTATTATGTGTTTTATACATAATATATCTATCATGCCAACTGTACGTTACATCTTCCAGACATTTCCACAATGATATTCACTACACTTGTGAAATCCCCCATGTTGAAACACCACTGCATTTTATTATGAAAAACCTTTCTCTCAGTCATTAACAAACATGCAACTTTCACAAAACTTAGAATAAAAGATAGATTAACTTTGTTTACGCCTGAATTATCTGGTTTATTTAAGTAAAGGAACAGAGCCTGGTCACTTGCCAGACACTCTGGGGATCCATCCCATTGGTCTTCATGTAGACACATTAGAAACAAATGCACATCCTCTGTAAGGAAGGACAAATCAAACTATGCTTTCGTTTTATTCTGGACTTAATCGCTAGCTCTTATTCAAATCCCACACAATTTTGGAATGCAGTGAATTCTAAAAAAAAAACAAGGCTACTATTTTTGCTTAATGCTTAACCTTTTTTTTCTCTTTCCTTTTTTCATCTTTGATGGTGAATAACACCATGCTAAAATTGACCAGACATGAAACTGCCATTGAGCTCATTCAGCACTGTCTTGAGATCATGTGTAGAAAAAATGGAAGCAAATTAATAAAGGGAAGATGATTAAACAGAAGGTTTTGTAGATACAGTACTGAATTCTGCCATCCGGACAAATGCAATTTGAAATATGATTATAGAATATAGAATACCAGGCCTATAAATTACCTTATTATGGCCAAGTCGCACATCTATGGATCGGGCCAAATCTCCCATTTCCAATGGCAGACTTAAATCTGGATTTAGTATCACCAGGCGTGCAGGAAAAACCGTGAATGAAATCAATTGTAAGTACAGTTACTTTTTATAATGTAAATATCTCCGGCATTTTTCATCAGATTGCAACGCCGTTTTTTGCTAGACGTTCACAGAAAGGTAGAGAAACTAACTGTGTTCTAATTTATGGCAATAATGTTCAGGTTATATTATCGTATAGCTCTGCTCAGCGTCATAGTGCAATAGTCTCCACTTCAGTACTTGCACTGAATAAAAACTCACAATGTACCTTTACATACCATCATCTGTCTGACCACACCCCCATCCGTTACCTACATAAGCAGGGGTGTGGCCATACCCTCATCTCCTTCTTCACTTTCACCACAAGGAAGTGCCTGTATACCAACACTTGAGCTAGGTTGTATAGTCTGAAGAAAGTTGAGACAGCATTAACATTATAATTTTTTTTTATCCACTTTTTCTTCCATTTTCTATATTTTCTCCCATCCCAATTTTCGTATCATCCAATTCAACCCTCCCCTGTCACGAATGCTGTTTCTTGCCTCCCACAAGCCGGCTGCAATGTGGACTAAGTCATACATAGCACAAGTCCCCTCCGGTACTTGAGGTAACAGCAGTCGCATCTTTTCACCTGTGCAGCTCGATCTCTCAGTGGCGAGGAGTAACGCGTGGGAGGCTCACGCTGCCCCCGACACTTCCTGATTCTACTGCGCAGGCGCACCAACCGACCTGTAGGAGTCGCTGTCCACAACGCCCGATCCCCACCCATCAGTTTCCCACCCCCTAATACGGCCAATGTGTATTAGTATGAACGACCAGCTAAACTGAAAGCAATGTGGAGTGCTGGGCTCGAACAGGCGAGCCCAGCGTCTCTGCATTTGTGGCGAGCGCCTTGCCCACTACGCCACGTAGCCGCCCGCGTTAACATTATTTCTTGTTCTTTTCTTTCTCTCATAATTTTCAATAGAAAATAACTAAGTTATAATGTTTTCTTCGGGGGGTCGCGCTAGCAACGTCACCCTTCACCAGCGGTTCTCCGTTGCCTCCTCCATCGTGCATCTTGGGGCGGGATTGACTCCGCTGTCGTGGAAGTCACTCGCGCCCGATCGGCGTCCGGTGGGTAGTTTGCCTCTCCAAGGAGCTGGTGCACCAGCGGCATCTCCTGTGAGATGGCCTGGTTCCTGCTCTGGTTCCTCCACCGCCAGGGGGCCGTCGGCCGATGGGCAGACGGGTCCTCTCGTGGCGGAGGATTTGAGACGCAAACTTTTCGCTTCTGCTCGCTCCCGTTGTAGGAGGGTAGCTTGCAGGGGCGAACGGCCTGGTTTCGGTGAGCTGCTGGAGCCGGATGAGGGTGCGTCTGCTTCTCCGTGGCCGATGGAAACGGAGGATTACATGGTGGAGGCAGATGCACTCTTATTTGACGCCCCGGTGGAGACACATCACTCTCCCTTTCAGGATGTGGCAGGGGGTGATGTGTCTCCTTGGGGTCCCTCGTATTCTGGTGTTGGGTTAGAACCTCCGACTCAGCGACGAGATGCCCTGCTATCAGCCACATCGGATGGTGGCTCTGCAATGGGCAGTAGCCTCTTGTGTGTGAGGGACACAGGCTCAGTGGAGGAAGGTGCGCATGGGGAACTACATGCCTTGTTCCCGGAGCTCATGGCGGCAGCAGCCACTGCCTGCCCCTGTCCCCGATGATTTGATAGGTCATCTATGGCAACGTCGTCCTGTGAGGGAGACGGGCGTTGTCTGACCATTTTTCCCCTCAATGGAGGCCTACGTACGTCAGGGACAGGTGGTCTCCCACATCACTGGCCTCACCCCCGCCTACGTGCAAGACACGCGGGTGGCGGGTTTGGTCGAGGGAATGAAGGAAGGGGTGCCTCGGCTTAATAGACCGATGGCGTCTCTCCTTTGTCCTGAGGTGGTGTGGGAGCCGTTGCGGAAGCCGGTTCCCCATGGGAAATCGGCGAGGCAGTTTGCCAACTGGAGTGACCAGTCGTTCATCGCCGAAACCCAAACCCTAGCTGCGACATCCAACATCGCGCAGCTAGCGCGGTTTATGTCCGGGATGATGACGGGCGGTACGATGCTGACCGAACAACAACATGTTCAGCACGCCCAGGCGGCTGGAGCCATCCTGCATCTGATCCAGCTGCAGGCCATAGCCGCCTGGAAGATACGCGCCCTGGCCACTCTATCTCAGCGCCATCTTTGGCTGGAGGAGGCGAGAGTACCGGACAGGAAGAGGCTTCCCCTGCTTACGGCACCCCTCTCCGATGCTGGGCTCTTCGGGTCGGCGATGCAGCTCATGACCGCAGCCTGCAGGGATATGGAGGAGGAGCGGGCGGTGCTCCAGCCCCATTTCCCCCCGCCCGATGTCGCCGGTGGAGTCCGACGGAGGCCTCGTCGTCGGGGACCCACGACCGTTGCCACCGCCACTACCACCGCCACTGCTGGCCCTTCGGCGAAGAAGGCCAGGAGGGGATAGGGCGCCTCGACCACCGCAGCCGGACAACCCACGGCCGGAGGTGACGGTAGGGATCGTCGAGACCAGGCACCCCAGTACCGTCCCTCCGGGGCGAAAGCTCCCCGGGGTGGCAAGCCACAAGCGACTCGTGGCAGGCGCCGCTGATGTGACTTCCCCTCCTGTTACCCCTGCTCCCTTCCCCGGCCCATCTATGATTTGCAATACAATAAAAAGTCCCTCCTAGGACTCCTCACCTATCATGGTCGGTCGAGTCATGGGATTCCCCCCGTCATAGAATACATCACTGGGCACGTTTCTATTGGTCGCTGACTTCCGTGAGTTCTTTACAGGCCCCATGTGTGGTTCTCTGTTATTGTCAAGTTGTTGTGGCGGAGCGTAGGGACTTGGTGTTCTGCTACGCTCGATATATGTGTAACTTGAGACTTTTGGTCACGTGGCTCAATGTTACATTAACTTTTCAAGTTGTTGCTCACGTGGGAAGTCTCTCTGGGGGTTCCCATCCCCTCCTTGTGGAGTAGGTTGACAGGGTATTATTTTTTTCCCTCAGCCGCGTCACATGGGACCCATGTCCGTCTTTTTTCTCTTTTCTGTAGAAAAGAAGAAATAAAAAACAACGGCTTCTTGTCGTTCTCCCAGGCGGCTTGGAGGAACAATGTCTGGTGTCTTATTAGACTATCCATTGATGTGTTTTGGGTCTCGACGTGTACATAGTGCTGGCCCTGGGTGCTTCTCATAGGAATCACGCATGGGCTTGCGCGCCTTGGTTGCTCATCATTAAAACAGCGTTTTTATGGGGCGACTGGGATGGAGTTTGTCTCTTCCGAGCGCCAGTGTTGTCTCGATGAATTCTCGTTCATATCTGGGGGATGTTAACGGAATAGATCAAAGCATAGGTAGAGGGGTCTCACGCCCTTGGGGTGGGCCACCGAGCGAGGTACGAAAGGGACCGTCTGGGTGGCGCCCTCTATACTGTTTTGGATCGACACGCGTACCTACCCCCCTCCTAGTGTTGGGGATGTCGGCGTGATTAGGGCACGGGACTGGTTCTGGTCGCACCGGTCCAGGTCAGTTAACCCGTTGTCCGCCGGGGACACAGATCTGCTGTTCTGGTACCCTGAGGGACTTGTGCTTTTTTCGGGGGGAAAAATGCCGAGTCGGCCCGGGAGTTGCAGGGTTTGACGTTATGGAGATGTTCGTGGTGTGTTACTACGTATTACCCCTCACTGTTGCTTGGTCCATGTTGTGTTGTACCTTGCGCTGCGCTAAGGGGGCCTGGTCCTTCTCCATTCTTTTCGCCCCTCTCTTCTCCTGCTTAAGCATGGCTGGGAGGGGGCTGTTGAGGTGATTCTTATGGAACTCCTCTGGCATCCCTGTGTACGTTCCGGTCCACCGGGCCCGGTCCAAAAGTGTTTTGTCGACCCGTAGGCCTGGGATAACCCCTGTTTGAAAACTGAAACACTTGTACTGCGGTATAGCCAGTGTATACCCGCAGTTGTGTTTTGGAGTTTTTTCTTGAGGGGTTATAGGAACAACCGCCTCATGTTTGGTGGTTGGTTCCCTGGTGTGTTGGTAGCGGAGTCAACTCTCGGGTTAGGCCGCTTGAGTGTGCCCCCGCACGTTTCATGACGTCTGCCAATCGTGTCAGCCTTCTCTGCCTCAACCCCTCTAGAGAGTCTGTTTTTTTTTGTGGAGGCTGTGACATGGTGCGCAACAATACCAGCATACGCCCCTTCCGCCGGGGTGCTGTTTCAGCAGACCCCTTTGGCGCCTGTCTAGTCCGGAGTGCTCCAGGCTCAGGTCAAGTGCCTGTTGCCTGGATTGAGGGATCGACCTCTTCTGGAGGTCGTCTCCCCGGTGCGCTGCCTACTCCCGCTGTAGGTGTAGCCTCTTGAGTGCTTCGAGTTTACAGCCATGCCAACCTGAACACGCCCGATCTCGTTTGATTTCGGAGGCGGTATAGGTTCAGGCCTGGGTTGTGCTTGGATGTGTGACTGCCTGAGTATACCAGGGTCAGTGAGCCAGGCGGCGTGCTATTGGGGGGAAGGGCCTGCTCTTGGATGGGCCTTGTCCGACTACGCTGGCGATGTGGGGGGCGGTGTCACTAGTGACCGCCTGGTGAGGTCTCGATGCTGTGGCGTCATTGACCTCTCCAGGCCCCCTTTTTCCAGGGGGGTCCAGTCTCTTCTGGGTCTGGGTCCTCCTTCGCGCTCCGCTGCTACGGCCTTGCCATGGGGTTGGGCTTTGCTCTTGACCCCGTGATGTTAGGGGTGGTAACGAGGGTTTGTTCCTTTTGTTCGTTCCCTAGTGGCATGCGGGTTGTGCGTTGTGTAGTCGTGGGTATTCCCACGGTCTGCTCACCCTGTGCGTTGAGTTGCTCAAGCTCCTATTCGCGCAGTCGGATCCGTCTCCCTCCCGTCCTCCGCTAGGGAGGGTCGGGGGGGCTCGGGTCCTCCCCGGTTCTGATGGTTGTGGGGGGCCTCAGTGGGGTACATTTGGCGAGCTCAGCTCTGCTCAGCTCCTGAGTTGCACTATGATGCTGAGCAGAGCTATACGATAATATAACGTACGGTTATGTATATAACCATAGTTATATGAGTATAGTGACGCTCAGCGTCAGGACTCCCTGAGGACCCCTTGATCTTGCCTTGTGGTGAAAGATTGGGAAGGAGATGAGGGTATGGCCACACCCCTGCTTATGTAGGTAACGGATGGGGGTGTGGTCAGACAGATGATGGTATGTAAAGGTACATTGTGAGTTTTTATTCAGTGCAAGTACTGAAGTGGAGAGTATTGCACTATGACGCTGAGCGTCACTATACTCATATAACTATGGTTATATACATAACCGTACGTTTGTTCCACCCATGAGATATGATCCCGAAAATAAAGAGGAAAGAAATTACTGAAAAAGAAGTCAGATGATTGACAGGGGCTGGCGTGAGCTGGGAAGTGTAGTTTATTTTTTATTGAAAAGCTCATCGAAAGCCCTGGGTCTCTTCTCTCAAAAGACTACATTCAAGTTAGGTTGCGCCAAATCCTCGCATCAATCCTCGCCCTTTTCCGACTCGATGCCCTGAGATTTCTATAACTCATATTTCACTAATAACACTTAAAACCATTGGTAAACAAACGTAGTGCTGAAAATATACAGGTTGACTGCTGTTTCGACAGGGTTAGGGTCTTTACTCTTGGCTACATTAAAAACGCAACATTAATTCATACATTCTGTAGAGATGGATTTATGGCGTGATGTCATTCTCGTACCGGTACCGGACCACTCAGGCTTAAGAGGAATATCAGAACAGAAGGAGTTGTGCTTAGCTTTTTTCCGTGTGTTTTTGTCCTATTTATTCAATGTCTAACTAAATCTAAACTGATTATCTTTTCCTCTATCTATATTTAGATGGATTCAAGTTATATTTAGATGGATTCAAGTGCACATTTGGCTCACTATTCCATTCCATTTTCACCCCCTTTTTTGGCTAGCCTGTGTGCCCTGCCCTGCTGGCAGTGCCAGGTGGGTGGGGTCTGCCGCATCGTGGCCCATATTTATTAAGCGTCTCCTAGGAATCACTCCTAGGAATTGAGCTAAAAGTTTGACTAGGACTAAAAATAGCTCTACCTCAGAGTACATGAGAGGTCGTTATGAAGCTTCCTACCTCAGAGTAGGACATGAGAGGTCGTTATGAAGCTTCCTACCTCAGAGTAGGACATGAGAGGTCGTTATGAAGCTTCCTACCTCAGAGTAGGACATGAGAGGTCGTTATGAAGCTTCCTACCTCAGAGTAGGACATGAGAGGTCGTTATGAAGCTTCCTACCTCAGAGTAGGACATGAGAGTCGGGAGAGGTGTTTTTGGCACCTCTCCTAGACTAGTCATCCGTATCCGCTTCCATTCATTTGCAGGAGCATGTACCCAGCGTGCATGTCTTCCCTGTGTATGAAGTGTCGTGGAAACCAGAGAGGTTAAGTATGTGCGTTAAATCATTTTGGTTGATACAAACGTATTTGTCGGGCACCCAAGTGGCGACCCATGTAACGCGCTGCGTCGCGAAGCGGCCGACCAGGGTTCGATTCCCGGACCCGGCGTCCTTTGCCGAATGTCTTCCCCCCGCTCTGTCTCCTCTCTCTCTCTCTCTCTCTCTACCGGACTGCCCGGTAGAACTAACAAAAATCTACCAAAAACATAATAAAAAGAAATATATATATATGTATTTGTTGAAACATGGTCAATCGAATACAAATGAGTTTAGGAGTTTGGTGGAGGACTTGACGTTCTCTGGCCAAAATAATTGGGTCAAGCTCCCTGACTTCTTTGTGGGGTCACCTTATAAACATATCTGACACAAAGAGAGGGGGCAGGGGAAGGGATTGACCAGGTGATAGGTTTGAGGGGGTGAAGAGTATATGAAGGAGGGGGTGATGCGGGGCACCGGAACGAGTGGGTGAGGGGCACAGGCAGGGGGGGGGGGGGGGTGTTATTAAAATGACTAGAATGAGGGTCCAGGATAGGGGGAGGGGGGTGTTAACACAAGGCCATGAACGGAATCTTCCACAGAAGCTTCAGATTCCTTAGTAGCAAAGTGCATAATAGTAAAAGAAGAAGGTTAGTCTTTTTTTCCCCTTCATTTCAGATATTGATTGAAGAAGTATGGAACCTGAACAGTTAAGCCATGAATTCATTCATTCAAACCTTTATTTATTCTCGAAAGGACAATTGAGGTCACCCTAATTTTCAATGTCGTCGAGACTTTACAGACATTTCAATGTATACATTTTTACAATATAATAATAATAAATATGAATACTATCTATATAGCACTTTTCACACATGGAGACCGCAGTCCAGAGTGCCCCACAGCAATTAGTATAAAATCAGCACACAATTGACAGAATAAAAAACAATGTATAAATTGCAGACATACGAATACGTATACAAGACAATAAAATGTGTGCAACGTAAACGTGCAGACATAAGAATAGGCATAAAATCAGTACAATAGTACAATGTTGCTCGAAGGCATGTGAACCCCCCCGGAACAGCCAGTCCCCCAAACACCCCACACATCAATCCCTACCAAATCCACATCCAAGACACCCCCCCCCCCCCCCCCCCCCCCCCCCCCCCATTTCAGTAAAAGGCAAGGTATGGGGGGGGGGGGGGGTGAAGGGGGGGGTGGATTTTTTTTGTCAAATCAGTTGTGCAATAGTTACTTTTGGTGAGTTGTTTCTATACAATTCAGTTATATGACATTTAGGTATGACACAGGACTACACAAGCATCTTTAGTATAGAAATGTGTCAACAGGGAAACCACAATATTTTGCATACGAATTATGCAGAATGTAATATCATAACTGTCTATTACTTTTCTTGCAATTGAGCCAATTTTCCTTAGGTACGGTTTTGAGGTGTGTGTTCAACAGAATGTAGTATCAAAAACACATTCACAAAAAGTATGGGTTACTAAATGCTGAACTGCACTGTTATAATCACTAAGCCAGACCTTACCTGTGTCCCTGTATCACTTGTCTCTGCTGCCCTTTGATAAAAAAAAACTTCCCTTTTTGGGCATATTTCAGTTAGTCACAGTAAAAGTCACCTAGTAAAAGTGAGATAATTGACAATATCAAAACATGCTAGGGCTGTACCGAATAGTTCGAAGCTTCGTTCATAATGTTGACATTCTAATTCTAAATGGCGAGTGCCATACCTTGCCATACCAAATTGACGCCCCTGCCCGCCCCCCCCCCCCCCCCCCCCCCCGATAAAGCACATCATGACCGAAGGAAAACACAAACAGCCCACGTGCCACTCACACCGTCATGCACGGTGACAGGAATGTCACCCCCCCCCCCCCCCCAATACAGTCCAGCCTGATGTTGCCTCTTGGATTCAGCTACCAATCCATAGAGAACAATCTTGACACATGCAACTTAAAGGAACGTTTCACTTTGTTTAGAAAGTCCTTTCTGATTTGCGGTACACTGGGAGTTATTTCAGTCCATCCTAAAAGCATTGGCACCAGTGTTTTGGATTTTTAAATATTGGATGTAGAAAAAGTGTTACTGTAACTCCTACCCAACAATTTCCGACTCATTTGACAACATTGTTAAGTTATTCAAGCCCACTGACTCTTTATTCTTTGTCGTTTTTTTTTTATTAACTGGATACGGGTAACCTAACTGCCATAGCCTGCCATACCCACACAAAAAGAGGAAGAGACATCTGTTCTGAGGACTGTACCATCTGTTCTTGTGTCATGGTGAACCGTTTTCTAGCTGCAGAGCATACCATCTGGGTTAATTTGCGTGCAATGAACACCAATTGAGCCCACTGTGACCCCCTCTTCAGTGGAAAGTACCATTTGTCTATAAATCACACAGAACAGGTTTCTAGTTATGGACCGTACCATCTGGGTTAATTAGGGGTGTGTAGCAATTTTATAGATCATCTGGTGCATATGTACATTCCTTTATGTAGCAGGGTGGATTATCCCTGCTTCGTGGGAACGGGTGTGCACAGTCACTGGGTAGCGAGACACAGTAGAGCTCCGTCTGACTGCACCTTCGTCTTTGGGCCTGGAGCGTCAAACTGGAGGCCGGCAGTGGGAGTGGATGAGGCCCGGGATTTACCAACCTGGTCTGGTACTCTGGTCTTCCTCGCCTTTCCGGGGCGGTCAGCAGTACTCCCCAACTCGCTCTCACTTCCCCCAATACCTCCGTTAACCCTCCCACACCTAGTGACTGAATTGTAAATAAGTAACTTAGTTCCTCCCGCAAGCAGTACCCTCCCTCGGTGACATTAGAAACCTTAATAGCTGAAAGGGGGAAGTTGGGTAGGAAGGGGTTAAGTGTGTTAACGTTACCCGCACCAAAAGGGTTAATATTAGGCTCAGGAATTGACACGCACACAAGACTCCCATCTACATTCTTTACTGTTATTGAAGCACTGTTCAGCTACAAATATTTAATAGCAATGGGTGGTTCTATGGTTACTTCAGTCGTAATGCAATATCTTGCAACACTTATATCATATACCCACACCGTATAGAACCAGGGCCCTCATTCATCAACGTGTCTTACGCACAGATTTGTGCTTACCCTGTGCGTACGATCATTTCTAAGCAAAGAGTGGGATTCATCAATTTCAACTTGAACTTGACTCCGTGCTTACGTGTACGCACAGGTCAGAGCACACTTAGCTGACGCCCAGTGGTAGAATATATTATTACAACAAGGAAATGAGCTTCTGTGCATAATAACACTGGCGGAGCGCAGTCAGTCAGTAGCCTACACCCCGTATATTCTGATAACGCTATATAAACCATGCTGCATTCATTCTGAGAGAAAGATCTATTATTCCAAATGCTATTTATAGGGTTTTGACCATAATTACACTGCTGTTGCTATTTTACAATGAACTATAATGAATTACGGTTCATACAGAAGTTCTTCTGTATGAAGTCAGCACTTCTGAATAATAGTTGAATATTCAGGGTGCTACATTTAGTCGGCTAGACAGTGTGTGTGTGTGTGTGTGTGTGTGTGTGTGTGTGTGTGTGTGTGTGTGTGTGTGTGTGTGTGTGTGTGTGTGTGTGTGTGTGTGTGTGTGTGTGTGTGTGTGTGTGTGTGTGTGTGTGTGTGCGTGCGTGCGTGCGTGCGTGCGTGCGTGCGTGCGTGCGTGCGTGCGTGCGTGCGTGCGTGCGTGCGTGCGTGCGTGCGTGCGTGCGTGCGTGCGTGCGTGGGCATACACTTGCTGTTAGTGGCTTGAGGACTGCATGCCTGTCAGGGAGGAGGGCCAGATACCTGGCAAGATGTTGTTGAGTTTCTGCTGTTGCTTTAAAAACTATAATATCTGTAATCACTAGATTTTAAATCACTAGAGTAAACACAAAAGCACTCGATTTAGAGGAAAATGACACGTATACATCTATGGTAAGCACTAGATAGCAGTAAATGATGAGTACATCTTTGTTAAGCACTAGATTTAAAGAGGCCATTCTGCATTACTGCATGTGGAAAACAAAATGTTTACAGATTTGTCGATGAAATCAACTATTCGATTAGTCGAAAAATACTATTTCTTTAGTTGAGGACTGCCCTAATATTATACTGGATTTATTTCTATATATTATACAGCATTTATTACAGTATATAACTATACGTTATTTTTTTACATATAATTATATATTTATTTATGTATTTATTATAGTATATAACTATATTATACAGTATTTATTACAGTATATAACTAGATATTAAACAGTATTCATTATAGTATATAACCATATATGATACAGTATGTATTACAGTATATAACTAGATATTATACAGTATTCATTATAGTATATAACCATATAGTATACAGTATTTATTACAGTATATAACTAGATATTAAACAGTATTCATTATAGTATATAACCATATATGATACAGTATTTATTACAGTATATAACTAGATATGAATGGAATGAATAAAGCACCATCATGGTCAGGCCTGAAATAGTTTCTTCAAACAGAGAGGATAATGAAGTTGTCTCTTCTCTTCTCTCGTCTCTATCTCCTCCAGGATGCAGCAGAACCCACAGTGAACCACCAGCAAGGACCTTCCTTTGGCCAAACCAGACGTGTCCAAACACTTAGGAGGTGTGTCTAAATGTTAAGCCCCTCCCCTTGGCTGCAGTCTGAACATAGAGGAGAGTGAGAGAGGGAGTATATCTCTACAGTAGTACAGCAGCAGAGACTATCTGGGGGCGTTATGCCACACCTATATCCTGATATCCCTCTGGACCCTCTTCTTCTGCGGTGTGTCAAAGTCTCAAGACGGGGAGCAACCGTATGTTCTCCTGTGCCTCCGGGGTCTGGTGTTTTGGTCTGATATAAACCGGGAAGACTTACCAAGACAAGGGGAGATACCTCGATCTGTCCGTCCTTCTCCTCCTTCTTCTTCTGTGGTGTCAACGTCTAAGACGATAGATTCCTCTGTGCCTAAGGGTGCGATGTTTGGTCTGGTATAAAGTTTAAACCAGGAAGAAAAACAAAGACATCCTGTTCTCTGGAATATATGAGATGACATTATCCAGGGACATCCATATTCCATGTGAATGTGAATGTCAGATGTTCTGTGGGGTAAAGAGATCCCCTGGACGCCCTTAGCATCCAAGACAGAGGGAAGGTGTCTGAATGTGTTGTCTGCAGATGGACAAGTGCCATAAGTCACCTGGCCAGTGACTTGACCAATGAGGAGGTGTACCGGTATATAAAATAACAGCTAGTCCCTCCCCCTGGTTGCAACTTGGAATAAGGGACGTGTCTGAACATCGAGGGTCGTGTCTAAAGGTTAAGCCCCACCCCCCCCAGTGGCTCCAGGCGACAGATGGAGCCCCAGCAGCGCTCTCCAGACAGCAGCAGTGAGGAGTGCACCGTCCTGGAGGCGCCGCCCGGCAAGAACACCTGTCAACAGCATGCTGGGAAGGTAGAGATGGCCATACACACATAGATATATAACTAGATGGTGCAAGGCGGAGTCTCCAGCGTAGTTCACCGAGGGCCATCTTGTCACAGGTTTATTACAAACGTTATTAACGTGGCTATGCTTGGACATGTTGAAATTATTTTCATACGAAAGTCCATTATTATAAGTGTGCAGTATGATAACTACATCTCTGACGTTTATAACAAACCAAACCGTTTGAAAATCGGTTGAAAATTTTGCAAGCTACGGTTATTTCAATAGTACATGCACCATAGACATTCATGTTATGAGTGGGTGTGTTGCCTGTGGCAAGATGGCCGCCATGTGGCAACGTCGGTCTCCATTGGCCAGCAGCGCGGGTGAGTCATCTAGCCTTTATATATGTCTATGGACACACACGACACACACCATACGATAGCCATTCTTATAAAACCAAATGATAAGGAACATGTACAGTATTCTCCAGATTGAGACGCACACCTTGCTGTCAGGGCCTCAGAACACCTACTGAAGTGACATTTCAATTGCAAATGCTTCAAGGACAGAACTCACCCCAGTTCTTAACCAGCTATACATATGATAACTGCGACAGGACATCTGTTTCTATTGCAAATGACTGCTGGTCGTTGGTACAATCAATACCCAGTGGTAGAATTACCAAAATGGTGGAAGAGGGCACCATTCATGTTCCTGCACTAAAATATATATACGTTTGGAACTGTAGACTACTGTAGTTTCTGCATTCAGAGTATACACCTGCATATACAGTAACCCATATAACTCTGTATGAGTGTATGATATCATGTACAATAATGCTGTACACTGTAATGCTGTACAATGTACTTACAGTATATATATTTATCCACGTCTGTCTGTAGATACCTGCATATAATCTCTTTTACATATCTGTAGATATGTGTACATATCCCTTATCTACTCTTGCTACTGTAGTTATACCGCTGGCCGGTATGACTTAGTGTCTTTATACCTGTATCACTGTGCATCATAATACTATAACACTGTAGGCCTATACATACATCTGATTAGCACTATTACTCAGTAGTACTCATTTATATATTTTATATCCAGTTCAATCACTTGTACACTGTATTGTTAATGCACTTTCTGTTACATTTGCACTCTGGTCGGATGCCAAACCTTTCGTTGTACTGGACTGGTATATGATGACGATATATTTTAATCTAATCAAATCAAATCGAATCTCCGTCTCCTCCAGGTGTCAGAGGTGTACTGTGCGGGGTGTGAGTGTGCGCTGTGTGAGGAGTGTGTGTCGGAGGAGCACGCGGACCACCCCACGGTCCCTCTCAGCCAGGCTCTGGAGCAGCACAGAGGCACCCTGCAGGAGAGACTGGGAGCTGCACAGAACAGGTTAATAATGTGCAGTCCTGTTGTAGCACTCGAGCCCGACTCTCTGTCAAGCATCTTTAAAGCTGCTATGTGGGCTGATTGATTATGGCAAACACCGTGATCGCAATGATGTTGGTGAATATTGAGATCACAATTATTTAACACGATTATTTCACTCATTGACTTTGGAAACATGCATTTATTTAACCTTCAAAATAATTATATATAAAACT
Organism: Notolepis coatsorum; assembly: GCF_963971535.1. Lineage (NCBI taxonomy): Eukaryota > Metazoa > Chordata > Actinopteri > Aulopiformes > Paralepididae > Notolepis > Notolepis coatsorum. The sequence goes on from NC_140165.1 coordinate 105,326,229, forward strand.
CTTTTTAACCGTACATTTTCTTGAACTTTAAATATAATTCATCATATATATATATATATTGTATAACTGAAAAACTAAAACATGACCTGGCTCAAAGGCTTGACCTGGCTTTAAAACATGACCTGACTTAAAATCATGACCTGGCTAAAAAATATTACCTGGCTAAAAGTCGATTCTCTTTTATTTTTTTTATTTTTTTTTTAATCGTAATTGAAAATATAATTTGATTAATTGCCCAGCCCTACTATGTGTAACAATTTTGATTGTTTTGGAATGAGGACCATGTAGACTCACATGAGGTTCGATAAGAACCAGACCAAGTGAGAAGTATTTTGACTCTGCATAATCCACTTGAGCTCCTCTGATTGGTTGGAAGGGGGAAGCTTGCTGTGAAACTTCACCCTTATGAAAAAGGTCCATGGTATTTCCAACTTTTTTATTATTATTTTGTATTGGTAAAGCCCTTATTGGTAAGCCATAAGCCATGTCTTCACTGTTATGAATATTGGAACTTATTTGTCTCGATCTAATGATGGATTCTTAGGGTCCCTCAAGTATGTTCTGATCTAATGACTGGATGGTTCTTAGGGTGCCTCAAGTATGTTCTGATCTAATGACTGTGTGGTTCTTAGGGTGCCTGTTCTGATCTAATGACTGGATTGTTCTTAGGGTGTCTGTTTTGTATTTGTATGATCATTGTTTCTATAAATGAGGGAAACCTCTGCAACGTAAGATTTTAAATAAAGTGATTTTTATGAAATAAAAATAAATGCCATAGAACTTTTCCAGTTGAAAACGTTTCCCCCAAGACTACATACTACACCTTTAAGTACAAAAGTGGTAATACATAGCTTTTACCATCGCAGTACCATGGTCAATTATGAATGAATGAAAACTTTATTTAACAGATTGCAGAATGGGTACAATACAGTACGGCTCAATACACACAATTGTTAAGGGGATGCAGACCAGAGAAAGTTCAAGTTTCAAGTTTCTTTAATAGTTGTCATACAGAAGTACAGAATACTTTTATACAAAATGCTTCTTACTGTTACGCTCCAGAGACTGTGCTAGACAAGATAAGTATGAAATAAAAGAAAGTAGCATGTAAAAAGAAGTAAAAATAGAGGTCACAGTGTTCAGTGTAGACATATGTACAATGTTCGATGCAGAATAGAAGTAACTGAGTTACCATACAATATACAATATACTATGCAATGTACTAATATACAATACTATATAGTGCAAAGCAGAAATGGGATGAGGTACAATTTAGGTACAATTTACAGTAAGGTGTACGAGTTGTAGTGCAAATCCTTTACCAATCAATATAAAGTGTGTTTAGGTGATCTAAAGTGTGGAGAGTGGGTGTGTTGTTTGTTTAAAGTGAGTGTGTGCGTGTGGATGTGTGTGCTGTGTGCATTTGATGGTTGTTGCATAGTGTTTATTGTTCGCTGAGCAGCCTGGTGGCCTGGGGATAGAAGAGTCTTTCTGTACTCGCCTTGAGACTCCGGTATCGCTTGCCTGACCGCAGCAGTTCAAAGAGGCAGTTGTTCGGGTGGCTGGAGTCTAAGGCTAAGAGTGATTCTCTTAGCCTTACCCCTGCACCGCTTGTTGTAAATGTTCTGGAGGGTGGGAAGCCCCCCTCCAATTGTGCGTTCCGCTGAACGTGTCACTCTTTGTAGTCTGCTTCGGTCTTGTGCAGTGCTATTCCCAAACCAGGAGGTGATGTTGCCAGTCAGGATGCTCTCTATTGTACATGATTAGAAGTTCTTAAGGATCTTCTGACTGACTTGGAACTTCCTTAGGCGCCTGAGGAAGTAGAGGCGTTGTCGTGCCTTCTTCACAACACTGTCAATGTGTGTGGTCCATGTCAAGTCCTCGGATATGTGGGCTCCGAGGTACTTAAAACTGTTCACTCAAGACGTTTGTCTTGTTTACATCAGGGTCCCCCATTTTCAATTCATAGTGACATTTATGACATACAACATAATTAGGGTGACCAGGTCAAAATTGTTCAGTCGCAGGACAGCAGCACTGCTTTTACGGGACAATGCGGGGAGGGGGTGAGGGTGAGGTGAGGGGGAAAAATATATGATTTAAAAAAAAATTATTGCTAATTAAAATGAAAGAAATGTATTTATTATTTAAATGCCTTCATTTCATATTCGACGCCGACGGTAGGCTATATAGTATATATAGCCGATTTTGTTATTAATCTGAGAGAATTAATCTATTATTAATCTAATCAGAACACACAGCCTGCGTTTAACTTTGTTTCTTCTTTCCCCTCACGCATTAAACGTGCCGGCGAGGCTCTCTCTCTCCACTCTGTAGCCTAGACCGGCTCTACCGACCCGGTGTCTATGGGGGCAGTGGCGGGCGAGGTTTTACTCATGGTTTTCTGGACAGCTTCGGTCCCTCGCTGGCTCACGGTGGCCGGCTCATCATCATCCCAGTGTCGGCGCCATGGGGGGTCATTCGCGGGCCATGCCCCCCCAGATGGCGCACTGTGCCCCTCCAAACGTCATGGGCAATTGTTATAAAAAAATTAAATAATTAAACATACATTTTTTTTTATTATAGTAAAAGTCAGATGTTTTCCTTTATAAATAGGCTATTTAGCCTATTATTAAACGAAATTAAACAAAAAAAGTCTTAAAAGAAGTGTATGTTTGAGCGCACGCTGATTGGTGTGTGTGTTTGAATTTGTTATTGCGTAATTGGTCACGTTGAGTTGATGGGTAGGGTAGTCAGAGCGTGACTGCGTGACTTGAGTGAGCGTGAAAAGTACAATAGAGTCAGTGGGTAAAATATAACACTTGGAGACGGACATAAAATGGATATATACGAAAATGGTTGCATGCCATGCATGGTGGGGCAGGGGGGGCACCTAAGGCTTCTTCACGGCCTCCTCCCTGGTGACGGTCCTCCAACATCTAACGTTGAAGATCTTTCGGTAAGTGAGGCGTCATGAAGACGAAGTCTGCCAAGAAGCGCCCGGTGCTGCCGCTGCAGCTGCATCTGTCACAGCAGAAGCTAGCGTGGTCTATAATCATAATATGTCATCATAATAATAATAATGGATAATATAATGGATCGCCTATAATTGAGGCAGAGTTTGAAGTTGCAAAAGACCTCACGCGAAAGTGGGACACCGTCCTGAGGAGATTCAGTGCCACGACTCGCCGCCTCCAACTCTTCTAATGGGTAAGTCATACAGTACGACTCGTACTGTTTAATTTAAGCCGCCGTGCCCCTTGTTATTATTAATAATACTTTCACTTGTTAATGAATTTAAGCCCAGCCTCGGGCTATTTCATACTGTTTAATTTGTGTGTGTGAGACGTGAGTGTGTTTGTGACGTCACGTGAGAGAGAGAAAGAGAGAGAGAGACATGTCTTATCTCTTATGCGCACTCATGTTTTGAAACGTGTGTTGGTTCGCGGGAAATTCGTTTTCTGACGCCTATATTTTATTTATGTATGCCCCCCCGCTGGTACAATATGCCCTCCCATTAAGTTGGTCCTAGCGCCGACTCTGCATCATCCCCCGGTGCAAGGTCCGCGTCTCGCCGGAGTCATGGAGTATTATTAGCAGTTTAAAGACAGCGCAACTGTATTTCCGGTATGTCAAGTATTTGAGCCGTGCCGTTTATTAAAGTCGACGCGTAAATACGGCAATTTGGGGGTAGGGGTGCGTGTTCACCGGCAGAGGGGTCGGCGGACAGGCAGCAGGCTTTTGCCCCGAGCGGGACTCAAGCGTCAACACGGAGCTGCACGAGAAAGCAGTTCAGCACCTTGGACAGCGTGAAAAATGCACCCATTTCATTGGCTGTCACTCTGTTAGACATACACGGCTGGCTCCGCAGGGGTAGAGGTGCGTGTTTCTTCTGACTCACTCGAGTGACACTGACACACTTAATTGGAGCGAGGCATTAAATTAACAACATTTAAAAAAAAATAATAATAATAATAATAATTATTATTATTATTATTGTTTTTACCATAATCTTTGAATTGCGGGACATTGTTCTGTTGGAGCGGGACGCGGGACAAACGGGGTAAGGTCAAGTAGAAGTCTGACCAGTTTGTTTTGTGATGTTTGTAATCTTGTTTTAGCGCCTTTGAGGTGCTTTGGTACCATGAGGTGCAAGCATAGTCGTAGTACCCTTGAATGAGTGCTCCTGCCAGAGTCTTCAGGGTATTCTTGTTTACCAGAGAGGAGATCCGGTACAAGAATCTAGTTCGTTGGTTGACTTTTTTTATTACCTTGGATGCCATTTTGTCACAGGAAAGATTTGCCTCTAGGATGGAACCTAGGTATGTAATTTCATCTTTCCTTGTGACAATATTGTCACCCACTGTAACTGAGAAGCCGTCTGTCTTGCTGAGTTTGTTATTTGATCCGAAGAGAATGGACTCTGTTTTACCCAGGTGTAATGATAGTTTGTTATCAGCGAGCCAGGTGCAGATTCTGCCGAGTTCAGAGCTAAGGGTTTTTTCAACCTGTAACTTATTCTTGTCAGAGACCAGAAGGGCTGAGTCGTCCGCGAACAAGAACAAGTTGCAGTCACAAGCTGACGACATGTCATTTGCATAAATTAGGAACAGTAGCGGTCCTAGTATGCTTCCTTGTGGAACACCACAGCTCACTGTGAGGGGGGGGGGGATAGAGTACCGTTTACCTCCACCATCTGTTCTCTCCCCTCCAGGTAGGATTGCATCCAGCTCACTGATAAACTATCAAAACCAATTGCTTTTAGCTTGTCAATCAGAATGGAGTGATTGACAGTGTCGAAGGCCTTTTGTAGGTCCAGCATGACCATGCTGCAGTATTTGCCCACGGCCACCTCTTGTTTGATGTGGTCGTTCAAATAGAGAAGGCATGTGTCAGTGGAGTGGGATGTTCTGAAGCCAGATTGGAATTCGTAGATTAGATTTTTTTTCCGCCAGGTACTTTTCGACCTGTTCGTAGACTATTTTCTCCATGACTTTCGAGATGGAGGTAAGAATAGAAACAGGGCGGTAGTTGCCTGGGTCTAATTTGCTGCCCTTTTTGTGCAGAGGGGTCACTCTCGCAATTTTGAAGTCCTTGGGGACGTGTCCCTGTTTTATGGAGAGGTTTATTATGTGTGTGATGACTGGGGTGATGGCGGCTGCTGAGTCTCTGAGGAATTTGGAGGGGATGTTGTCATGGCCAGTGGCCTTGTTAGGTTGGAGGGCGCTCAGTTTTTTGAGTACCTCATCGGTTGTTACCATTTCTAGTTTGAAGTCGTCTTTGCGGACCCCTAGGTTTTTGTAGTATGCTACTATGTGTTCTACCCCATAATGCCCTGAGTGGGAGGGTAGTTTGTTTACCAGTGTTGTGGCTATGTTTGTGAAGAAGATGTTTAAGTAATTGGCTACATCCAGCTTGTCTGTGATGAGTACACGTTTTTTACTGCAGCCAAGTTGATTATTGAGTAATTTCCAAAGTTCACATGGTTTGTTTTTGTTTTCCTCAGTTTTGTCATTGATGAAATATTTTTTGTGGTTTTGATCATGGTGTTTACGTCATTTCTTAGTCTGTTTCTTTGAATTTTTAGTTCAACCCACGTGGGCTTGGAGTTCACTGTTTGAGCTTTTGGAAAGCTTTGTCTGACTTTTATGAAGTTCAGAGCATTTTTTGTCTCTGGTTTTCATAGCGGCCAGTATTTCAGTGTGCATCCATGGCTCAGCGCGATTTTTAACCCTGATGATTCTGAGGGGTGTTTGTTGTGAATTTGGTTTTGAATCCAAGCCATGTTTCTTCAACCTGTGTACCACTGAGTTCATCTGATCAGTCTATGCTCTCCAGTTCTTGGTTAAAGGCCTTTCTAGAGTAGGTTTTGAGGTCCCTAGATGTGACTGTTTTGTGACAGCCGGCCTTTTGTTTTAGCTTTTTGCGGGTACAGAAAATCATATAATGATCACTTAACCCACATGCTATCACCCCTTTATTGGAGATCATGGACTTGTCACAGGCCATGTGAGCGGATCGGAGCGTGAGCGGCGCGGGGCGCGGAGCGGGCGGTTTTGACGTGAGCGAGGAGTGGGTTTTAAAATGGGTCGGCGCGACGTCCGGAGCGAGAGTTCTCCTCCGCTCCAATCCACTCCAGGTCGCTCACAGTGGTTTAACTACACTGTTGATGTAATATACATGCAGTACAATGCCAAAGCAACAGATGGCGATGTACAAACATGAAGGCCATTTTCAACCAATGAGAAGGGTGAACCTGTGATATCCGGTTCAGGCTTTGTCACTGTAGAGACGCCCACACTCACTCCTGTTAGAAAACGTATCGACGCCATTGTTGTTGACGTTAGCTTACATGCTAACGTTAATGGCAGCGACCATAGCATTGTGGCTCGGCTAGCCTATCATCGCTTAATATAGCTAGTGAATGGATAAACAACGTTATTTAACATTGCAGAATGGGTACAATTACAATGCGGCTCAATACAAACAATTGTTAAGGGGCCCAGGGGGTGTAGACTGTTGTAGTTTGAGCTAATTTACACCATGCTCCAAAAAAAAAAAAAAAATCTGCCGAGCGATCTGGCGCGGGGCTCGATTCAAGGTGAGCGGGGAGCGAGCGGAGAGCGACTTGGGGGCGGGGTCAACATGATCGATTAGCGGAGCGGACCAAGCTTTAAAGAGCGAAGAGCGGATTTCTCGGCCGCGCCGATCCGCTCACGTGGCCTGACTTGTCAGAGGTCAAAATGAGGTCAATGGTGGTTTGTGTTGAATCACATACCCTTGTGGGTTGGGTGATTAGCTGGCTGAAACCGTGCAGATCAGAAAACCTACTGAAGGCCTTGAAGACGGGTGCTGCTTTACGTAGCATATCCGTGTTCCAGTCCCCAATAAGAATTTTTTCTACACCCTCCACCCCAGCTAAACACCCATCAAGTGTGTCATAGAAGCCACTCTGTTCTGGCGGCCTATAGATTGTGCCTACTAGTACTGATTTCGCCCGATCGAATAAGATTTCAATCCAAACAGTTTGAATTTCGTCATGGTTAAGGTCAGTACGGTCAGGGGTGCAGTGCTGGGCAAACGCGGTCAAACGGCGTTTGGCCTTCGTCACTGAGGCCGAAGTGCGCGCATCCTATTATTATGCAAAGTCTATAGGTGATAAAATGACTCGTCGCGCCACTTATCACCTAGACTTTGCATAATAATAGGATACCGACAACCAAATATAAGCCCTGTAAGTGTGGTGGGGGGTTGCTTGATCTCCCGACTTCACTGGAAGGATGAGACAAGGTGTATCATCTGTTTTGTGCGCAACAGAGGGAACATGTATGCGCGTGCGCGGGAGCGCGCTTGTGCGGGCATTTGGCCTTCGCCCATATTACGACTGCACCCCTGAGTACGGTTGATGAATTTGGTATCTTTGTGAATATACACACAGACGCCACCTCCATATTGATTCCTATCCCTCCTGCTGACTATTGAATAGTTTTCGATTTCAATCTCTGGATCCTGTACAGATGAGTCTAGCTTTGTTTCTGTGAAACACAATATGTTTGCCTTACCGTTTAAAAACAATTGTCTGATTTATACAACTACCATGATTATTTTACGTAAGGTACTCAAGACCAATCAAAAGTAAAGTAGGCTAAACAGTTGATGTTGTTTGTCCCATTTTCCTGCAAGTCAGCTGGTGAAATCCGGGCAAATCAACAATGTTGCCACATCCTTGGCAACGAACACAATCAGCCAATGGCCAACCTAACATCAACTGAGGCTCGCACAAGCTATAACCAAAACCATAACGTTACATGATGACCATATTAGGGGCGACAGTGGCTCAGGAGGTAGAGTGGCCGACTGGTAATCACAAGGTTCCTGGTTCTATTCCCGCTCTTCCCGGGAGCGCGTCGAAGTGTCCTTGAGCAAGACACTTAACACATTCGGGGCCATTGGGCTGAGTCTAATTAATGTCAAGAGGACCGGGGAATGTAAACAAACGTGGGGCTGTTTGTACAGCTAAATCTATACGTTATAGTATTGCTATCTGTTCATTCTCATTGTCAATTGAGTCCATAAACCGTCCCTTCAAAATGGCTTAAAGAAAAAAAAAATCATCAATAGGTTCTCATTTTATAGCTCCGTGAATATAAGCGTTATACGCGATTTGGGACTAGTATATTTTCTGGAAGGCTAGATATAGAGCTAATAGCTGCTAACGTTATATCCAATGGCATTTCCGTTTTACAGATGCTACAGAAATAACTCAAACTGCATATGATCGGCACGCTCCCAAAGCATGTATGCATGAAAGGGGAGGGGGGGGGGGGGGGCGGGGGACGTCGTTTATTATTATTGATTACCAATAACCGTGTTCGTCTAACTAGCCACATAGGCCGATCGCCTGGATGGCTATCAAAACAATGCCCGATCGGGCTGTAATTTACGTGAAAAAGATCTTACCGTGGTCCGGGCTGATCCCCCCGAGCATTTCCCCGTTATCGATCGCCATCTGGTAGATCGATATGTCCATTGGCTGATGATAAATCCCCTTATTGCATGGTGAAATCTGCGATTCGAAACGTAATCCAAGCTACATGCTGCACATCCAGAATCCTGCTACTGAAATCTCCATTGAAAGAAAAAAAAAAAATACTGATCCGTTCAGCCACAGGGCACACTGCGTTATCGCGATAGCGCCCCTAAGAGGATCTGGCCGGTATTGCACCTTGTCGAATTCAGAGTAGGGTAAATCTGCAGTGCCGCTCGGCGACCTTGAATAGGTTATTCAAATGGAATAAAAGCAATAACAACTTCCCACGGATTTATCCGTGCCTCTGTCCACAACGCATGGACTCGAAACACGGAGATCTCCGTGGCCCGTCCCGAATGTGTTAACCCCTGATTGCTCCCGATGAGATCGTTGGCACCTTGCATGGTTTCCTCTGCCGTCGGTGTGTGAATGGGTGAATGTGAGGAACAAGCGCTTTGGATAAAAGTGCTTGCTGACTTGTTGTACAGCACTTGTAAGTCGCTTTGGATAAAAGTGTCAATTAAATGAATGTATATAAATGCAGTCCATTTACTGGACGTGATAGCCTAAGCCCATTCAGGACCACCATTACTACCACTAGGGGGAGCTATAAACTGTGGACAGACCACTGAATGGGCTACAACCGGAGAAGGAACAGGGATCTGATCATAGCCTCACCCTCACTGGCTATTTGAATTAGAATGATTTTCTTTTTAACGTATTTGCGGATTTTTTTTGCAAAATGCAGGGAAGGTGGAGCCTTAGCTTATGTTACCGCCGCCTATGTAGCCTATATGTCAGATATTTTTATTTTTTTTTGCCCCCTAGCCCTATTTCCTGTACTTTCTCAGCACAACTCATACTGTTGCTCAGACTCATTCTAGGTTATGTATTTATTCATATCTCACTCCCTCTCTCTTTCCAGACTCCCACAGATCTCGGATGCCCTGCTTTTCCTCAAAGAGATCCTCCAACAGTTGACCAATCAGAGAACTTCCATCGAGGAGGACATCCAATCAAGCTTTGATGATTTGCATAAACAGCTAGATGTGAGGAAGAGTGTTTTACTGATGGAGCTGGAGGTCACGTATGGACTCAAACAGAAGGTATGTGTGTGTCCTTGTTTTCCTATTCAAATGTCCTCACAAGGGAGGAAAACAATACTCATTCTGTCCTTGTGGGGATATTAGTTGGATCCCATAAGGACAAGGGACTATTTTACATGTACAGTCATTTAGCTGACACTTTTATCTAACGCAACTTACTTAAGGTTAAGGCAAGGGTTAAGGTTAGGGTTAGGTTAAGGTAAGAGTCAGGTTAAGGTAATGGTAAGGCTTAGGTTAAGGTAAGGGTAAGGTTAAGGTTAGGATTAGGTTATCACTGTGTTTCTATTGAGACCAAGACACAATCTCACTATGTTTCTATTGAGATAAAGACACAATGTCATTGTGTTTATATTAAGACAAAGACACAATATCACTGTGTTTCTATTGAAACCAAGACACCATCACTGTGTTTATATTGAAACAAAGACACTATCATTGTGTTTCTATCAAGATAAAGACACAATATCACTGTTTCTATTGAGACAAAGACACAATGAAGGACAAAGATAAGACATGTTATCAGTGGACATATCATCTTATGATTAGGCATGCAGTTGTTGTGGTTAAAGTTAAGGCTAATTATGGAATGTATCCAAGTGAATGGAATGTCCCCACCACCAGGGTTGAAAATATGACTGTGTGTGTGTGTCTGTCTGTGTTCCAAATGTCTCCAGGTCCTACAGGCCCAGGTGGACAGTCTCTCCAAGGGTCAGAGTGAGATCTCAGACAGCTGTGCCCAGACAGAGGAGGCCCTTGGCGGGGAAGCCTGTGCCGCCAGCCTGCAGGCTGAGCGAGGCCTCGGGGAGATTCTGGGGGAGCTGGCTAGCCACGGTCTGCCCTGCCAGCCAGAGGAGAACGACCAGCTAGACATGTCGCTGGAGACGGACGTACTGAGGAAGTCCATTCACAACCTGGGGACCATCGTCACCACCAGGTCAGTTCCAGCTTCAAGTTCCAGTTCAAGTTTCAAGTTGGTTTATTATTAGTCACAACAAAATACAGAATACTTTATAATGAAATGCTTGTTTCTGTATGAGCCCCTGAGAGTGTGCTACATACAGTAAAAAGAAAGTAAGTAAGTAAAAAAAAAAAAGTAATAAGAAGTAAGTAAAGTCAATATATATACAATATACAATACAGAGTTAAATGAGTAACAGTGAGGTACAATGCAGAAATTAGGTGAGGTACAAAACGTAGGGTAGGGTGCAAATGAGGTATGACTGTAGTGCAAATCTCTTTAATAATAGATACATATAAATATAAAGTGTGTTAAAGTGTCTAAAGTGAGTAAAGTGAGTGGTAAGGTGAGTGTTTAAAGTTAGTGTGTATGTGGATGTGTTGTTACATAGTGTCATTGTCATTGAGCATCCTGATGGCCTGGGGATAGAAGCTCCTTCAGTAACATTCGCTATGACCCAGGCCACGTTCACACGCACAATTGAGCCAAAAGTCACTCAATTAATGACAGATTTCATTGATAAATTGAGGGAAAACTTTTGATGAATTTGACATGCCCAGAGAATTGATGCATTTTGTGAGCAACCCATTTGCCAATGTAGCTGCTATTTCCACAAAAGGACAAGAGTTCCTTGCATCACTTCACATTGATGAAGGTCTCCTGCAACTTGAAATAATTGACATGCAAGTGTAGCCGGTGTGATCTTGTCTGCGTTGTGTTTTAGTCGATTCGACCCCTGTTAAGGGATCGCCCTGAGTGGGAGTTGAACCCCGGACGCCCGCGTCGCGGGCGGCAGGATGCCTCTGGGGAGTGAGTTTACTTGCAGTACCGCTTACCATCCACAGCCACGTCACTACTTGTACCCGTGACTGTGGATATACTGCGGCACCTCCGTTACACAAGCATCATCTGCTCTGAAGCAGGCACTTGAGAATGAATCCACCACAACATTTTGGATAAAGTATATTCATGTCAACACATTCCCCAAAATAAAAACGCTGGCAATATCTGTGCTAACAATGTTTGGCTCAACATACACCTGTGAATCCAGTTTCTCTCACATGAATGCCATTAAAACAAGCAACCGTGCCTCCTTGACAAATGAGCATTTGCATCACTGTTTGCGGGTAGCCCTCACTTCCTATGAACCCTCTTTCTCTGCCATTGCCCAGTCAAAGAAGTGCAATCTCTCTCATTAGATGTGTGTATGTAGGCTAGGCCTGTCTGCCCCCCACCCCCCCCCTGATGTTTGAGAGTTAAGAGTGGACAATAAGTGCTAATAAGATGCTGTGATTTGCTGTTGTTGCACAGACATGAAGCACTTTTTCATAAGCTCAGCTGCACTATAAATGTGTTTTTTTGTTCAAGTGTTGATGTTAGAATGTTCAGATGCACATCATGCACTTGTTTGTTTTTTATTTTATTTTTATATTGAAATGTTGAAGAGGAGATGTTGCAGTTGTTGCACAGTCATAAATGAAGCACTTTCTGCAGGAGATGTTGCAGATGTGGCACATAAATGAAGCATTTTTTTTTTTTTTAAGTATACTACTTTTGCAATGTAGTTAAATAAAAGTTGTGAAAATGTGGTTGCGTGTTGTGTCAAGTGTACATATATTCATAGCACGGGGAGGCGCCGTGGGAGTCCGGCCCCTGGCCCCTTGGGTTTCTGACAATGTGGCCCCCTGAACAATTTAGTTGAATAGCCCTGGTCTAGGGGAAACATACAGTATACACATTTTCTCTACAGCTAACCAAGATGCCAATAATCATAACCTTAAACTGAACCCCACGTGTTTGACATGAACATGATCCTACCCAGACCTGGTGAATGCAAATCTAAACTTTATCTAATGAACTCGCTGGCGTCTTGCCGTCGGCTTCTCTGTCGAGGACGTTGGGCCAGCCCTGTTCCTGCTACTGTGAGCGAGTTCAAGTCTAATGAACTGGTTAATGGTTTCATGGCAGTATGAAAAGATAAAACAGTCCAAAAGCAAAAAGACACCAAATGGAGAAGAGGTTCCCAAACCCATGCTGGCCCGCGCCGCACTGCTGCCTCGACTCACCAATCAGACGGCACTTGATTGGTTAGCCCCGCCTCCAATCAGTCATTAGATACTATCAGACCATCAGATACTTTCACCTCCTCTGAAATACCACTAGGGGCTACTGTACCAAGGCTATCATGACATTCTATACACAAAAGGGACATCTAAATAGGGCCAGTCGTAACACAATCGGAATCAGTTTCAAAATGTTTCTGGCGTGATCTCAGCATAACCTCCTCAACTGCCGCCATATTTTATGTTTACATTGCAAATCCGGATAGTGGATAGTTCACAAGAAATATATTCTTCTTCTATATGATGTGTTGGCCAGGGAGGATTCGGACCTGATAGACTTTTCACTCCTCCAGGTATGTGATTGTGAACAATGCCGTTCACAACGCAGCCACTTGTATACTGGTACGCATGGTTAAAAAACTGTATACTGAGACCCTTAACAGTTAACACTTAACAGACAGTTACCAAAACACTACTGAAGCCTTTTCTTTAGTGTAGTAATAGTGAAATCCTTGAGTCCAGTATCCTCCAGTATCCTCCAGTATCTTCCAGTATCATCTGGTATCCTCCGGTATCATCCGGTATCATACAGTATCATCCAGTATCATCTCGTATCCTCCGGTATCATCCAGTATCATCCAGTATCCTCCGGTATCATCCAGTATCATCCGGTATCATCCAGTATCCTCCTGTATCCTCCTGTATCCTCCGGTATCATCCAGTATCATCCAGTATTATCCGGTATCATCCAATATCCTCCGGTATCCTCCAGTATCATCCAGTATCCTCCGGTATCATCCAGTATCATTTGGTATCATTTGGTATCATCCGGTATCATCCAGTATCCTCCGGTATCATCCAGTATCCTCCAGTATCCTCCGGTATAATCCAGTATCCTCCGGTATCATCCAGTATCATCCAGTATCCTCCAGTATCATCCAGTATCCTCCGGTATCATCCGGTATCATCCGGTATCATTCAGTATCCTCCGGTATCATCCAGTATCCTCCAGTATCATCCAGTATCCTCCGGTATCATCCAGTATCATCCAGTATCCTCCAGTATCATCCAGTATCATCCAGTATCATCCAGTATCATCCAGTATCCTCCAGTATCATCCAGTATCCTCCGGTATCCTCCAGTATCCTCCAGTATCATCCAGTATCCTCCGGTATCATCCAGTATCATCCAGTATCATCCAGTATCATCCAGTATCATCCAGTATCATCCGGTATCCTCCAGTATCATCCAGTATCCTCCAGTATCATTTGGGAATATGGGAGTCAGTGGGAGCGCTTTGAGTCTAGAGTCTAAAGAAAAGCGCTAAATGTTCAGTATTAACCATGGTAACTATACAGTATAACCAATTTGAACGCTTAGACAAAACTACCTGTTGCATGTAACAGCGGCCTCCATGACGTCACCGTGGTGATATGCCCAACATTCTGATCAGCTTCTTCTTTGTCCTCCCCAGTGCGGTGGCGAGCCAGAGTGAGGCGATGGGGGCGGGGCTGGAGCAGTGCATTGTGGGACACCTGGCCTCTGTCACTATAGTAACCAGAGACAAGGCAGGAGGAGCCTGTAAGAGTGGTAACGCAATCCTGTCTGCTGAGGTGTGTTTAACAGACACACACACACACACGCGCACGCACGCACGCACACACACACACACGCACGCACACACACACACACACACACACACACACGTCACACACACACACACACACACCGATGGCAGAGGCAACCGTGCAAAGTGCCAACCTACTTGTCTGGAACAGTTAGGGTTCAGTGTCTTGCTCAAGGACACTTCGACGCGCTGCCGGGAGGAGCTGGCATCCTTCAGATGACCAGATAACTGCCACCCCAGTATAGAATACCAGTTATTTTGTGACATACCATGTTCATGGCACAAATGCAATATGAATGCTGATAACAAACTTGCTGAGTGATCGATTTTACCCAGGGACAGTGCACATTAATCAACATCTTCAGTTTACCACATCAATGTAGATGTGCCAGAATTAGCTAATTAACTAGTTTTCATCTGTAGTCCCTGCCTACCGCACATGTCTTTATGGTGTGGGAGGAAACCAGAGTACCTGGAGGAAACCCACGCGAACACAGGGAGGACATGCAAACTCCACACAGAAAAGGCCCCCTGCTGGGGTTCGAACCCAGGACCTTCTTGCTAACCACTGTGCCCCCGTGCCGAGACATTGATGATGAGACATTGAATGCAAAAATACCTTATTCCTGCTGTATATGTGTTTGCTCCTGGTGGAAGTATATTAGACAGGGAGATACTCAACCTATAAGCACACCAACATTATGGAAAATGCAATGTAGATACCAATTTTCTCTGTGCGTTCAGTAGAAATCTCCGGCTGCAAGCTAACCTAGCTCGGCACAAATGAATGGAAGCAGATATGGACCACCTAGCCTGGCTAGCCTCTCTCTGAGTTTTAAGCTAGGCTAGTGGTCTGTATCCACTTCCATTCATTTGTGCTAAGTTAGGCTAGTTTGCAGCCGGAGCTTTCTACTGAACGCACAGAGGAAATTGGTATCTACAGTATCTTCTTGTCTAACTCGGTAAGAGAAGATAAATTAAAAATGTATAAATTGTGTTCTATCTTCCCGTATTCAAGGTGTTTACTCCTGATGGAAGTATAGTAGATGGTGAAATACTGGACCATAAGAATGGAACCTATGAGTTTGTGTACATTGTACCAAAGGAAGGACAGTTCTCATTGGCTCTGAGGCTGTATGACCAACATATAAAAGGAAGCCCCTTCAAACTGACCGTCAATAAACATTCAGAGGCTGAGGTAGAGGTAGGAACTGTCTGTCTGTCTGTCTGTCTGTCTGTCTGTCTGTCTGTCTGTCTGTCTGTCTGTCTGTCTGTCTGTCTGTCTGTCTGTCTGTCTGTAATAATAATAATAATAATAATAATAAACTTTATTTGTATAGCACCTTTCATACAAAAAAGACAGGCACAAAATTAGCACATACAGTGCAGACATATAAAAGCACAGTTTTTCACATTAGGATCTAACATCCCAGCAGGCCACCTTGTTTATGGTTTGATTCAGTTTTTAAAATAGACAATAATAAAAAGAGTAAGATAGAATAGACAGAGTAAAATAGTGCAGTGCAATAAAGTAGTAGAATAGAATTAGACTGAGAATAAAATGAGCACATAAAGTGGACACATAAAATCACAGTTTTTTTTTACAGTGCAATAAAATAGTTCTGGATTACAGTTTAACAGTTTAAAGTCGTCTTTACCTTCTCTCTTTGGTATCCACAGTTTAAAACCTGACAGTCTTCGCTCCTGTTTGATACCCTTGACCCTTCGAACCTCCCTCTCAGGGCGCAGTTCTAGGTCTGGGTCCTACACAGTTTTAAAGCCTGACAGTCTTTCCTGTTTGATACCCACACAGTTCAACACCCGACAGTTTAGAAGCTGTAATAAAAAGTGATATAGAATGGGGAAAAAAAAATAATAGACAGAGTAAAATAGTGCAATAGTGCAGTGCAATAAAATAGTAGAATAGAATAGACAGTACAATTATGCAACAGTGCAGTGCAATAAAAAGTCAAATGGAATAGACCAATTTAGTTGCTTTAGTGATCTAGTGATCACAGGACTGAAAATCTCTATTATGTTGCTTTAGGACTTAACCATTTATTGCCTCATCTCACCTCATTAAACGACAAATAACTATATTACTATCTCCATCCACCCATCCACCCATCCATAATAAAGTCTTGTACTGTATGTTAACCTAATATTTGAATAATCCCACCATCTCCACCCCTCATTCTCTCCTTGCCTCCTACCCCCCACCCCCACCCCCCCCCCCCACCCCCTACACCACTCATCCCTACTCTCACTTACATAAGGAAAGGTCACTTTAAAGGAAAGGAAAAAAGGTCACTTTAAAGAAGAAGAAAAAAACCTAACTGGATGTTTTTGTATAGTATTGTTAGTATAGCTAGTATAGCATAGTGACTATAGACTATATAGTATAACTGTATATTGTATAGTAGTGTACATAGGACTCATTACCTTTTAATTCGTAAGCTTAGCATTGTATTGTATTTTATCTTAGTACTTGTATCATGTCTTTTTATTATCTATTCTATTTTATTCTATTATTTTTTGCACAATCGAAGCGGCATGGCCACCTTCATTTTACTATATGTCTTGTGTATGTATGTGATGAATAAACCTCTTGAAATCTTGAATCCCCCTCCCCAGGAGTCTCCCCCAACCACCACAGCCACCAGCTCAGCGGCTAACGCCACCCCCTCCACGGGCTCCTCCGAGGGGGCCAAGCGGCGAGGGAAGTCCCCTGGGCAGCAGAAGAAGAAGGGATCGAAGAGGGCCAGCAGCGCCCTGGGGACCCCGCGACGAAAGACACAGAACCCCATCGAGGACGACCTCATCTTCAGGATCGGTGACGACATGATACATTAAAACAATAAGTACTGTGTGAGGGAAATTGAACCCCGATCAATGAGTGGAGAGACAAAGTTGATAAGGTTTATTAGCTTACATGGAACCTAGGAGAATTGGCGTGGAGAGACCTGGGAAACCCCTGGCCGGGGGTCCCTAAACAGGCTCCTAGAGACAGGGGAAACGATGGGCTTTATAGGTCATAGAGATGGGTGTGTCCAGGTGAGGGAGACAATTGGATTGGATAGGGGGGGGGGGGGGGTGTCAGTTGAGAGGTGAAAGTGAGGTAAGGGGGGGGGGGTCAGTTTAGGAGATGGGGGGGGGGGGGGGGGTGGTTTCAGTTGAGAGGTGACTGAGAGACAGACTGAGGGACAGACTGAGGGACAGACTGAGGGACAGACTGAGGGACGCTAGGAGGGGACAGACTGAGGGACAGACTGAGGGACAGACTGAGGGACAGACTGAGGGACGCTAGGAGGGGACAGACTGAGGGACAGACTGAGGGACAGACTGAGGGACAGACTGAGGGACAGACTGAGGGACAGACTGAGGGACAGACAGAGGGACAGACTGAGGGACAGACTGAGAGACAGACTGAGGGACAGACTGAGGGACAGACTGAGGGACAGACTGAGGGACAGACTGAGAGACAGACTGAGGGACAGACTGAGGGACAGACTGAGGGACAGACTGAGGGACAGACAGACTGAGGGACAGACAGACTGAGGGACAGACTGATGGACAGACAGACTGAGGGACAGACTGAGGGACAGACTGAGGGACAGACTGATGGACAGACAGACTGAGGGACAGACTGAGGGACAGACTGATGGACAGACAGACTGAGGGACAGACTGAGAGACAGACAGACTGAGGGACGCTAGGAGGGGACAGACTGAGGGACAGACTGAGAGACAGACTGAGGGACAGACTGAGGGACAGACTGAGAGACAGACAGACTGATGGACAGACAGACTGAGGGACAGACAGACTGAGAGACAGACTGAGAGACAGACTGAGGGACAGACTGAGGGACATACTGAGGGACAGACTGATGGACAGACAGACTGAGGGACAGACAGACTGAGGGACAGACAGACTGAGGGACAGACAGACTGAGGGACAGACAGACTGAGGGACAGACAGACTGAGGGACACTAGGAGGGAACATCATCTACTCAGTCCTATAATGAGTTTCCTCAGGCTATTTCTCACTCTCCTAAATATCCACGACTGGAGTTTCTGAGATTGTAACAACAGGAAATTGGTCTAAACAACAACAAGTAACAGTGTTTTCCCCTCCTCTCCAAGTACCATCAAGTACTTTCTCCAGGAACTAAGGGGAGGAATATGTTTAAAGGAGTGTATCTCTCTCCAGGAACTAAGGGGGGATACGTTTAAATATCTCCAGGCAGTAAGGAGAAAATTTGTTTAAAGGAGTTCCTCTCTCTCCAGGCACTAAGGGGAGGAATAAGATAAGATAAGATAAGATATTCCTTTATTGATCCCCTTGGGGAAATTCAGGCATCATAGCAGCATGGGGGAAGGGGGGGGGGGGTACAGGTAGTAAAAACAACACAAGCAGTGTAAACAAATAGGTCAATATAATTTACTATCTAACTAGCTGAAAAATATATTCACAGTATTCACAGTGTCACATAAGGTGCAGTATGCATAAGGTAGTGTTATAATTATAATCTACTGAAATATACATTATATTTAAAGGAGTTTAAAGGAGTTCCTCTCTCTCCAGGCACTAAGGGGAGTGAAGTATTATGTTGAGACAATGAACACACGACCGTGTGGTTTCATTACTTTATTCGACCGACTCTCAGGTTACAAACACCAGCCCTACCTCGAGCGCTAACCACGCCCGTCTCTTAAAGGCACAGTAGCCTACAATGTAACTGCTAGTATGTCACAACCTATACGTAGCATAACAGGACATAACATTTCCCCCCCCCTTCCCTCTTGCAACAGCAATAGAACATTCCAGTCCATGAACAGAAACTGAACACTTCAGTCCACCAACCCGTGGCATTTACCCAGTAACATAGTCCCCATGCCAAGCGGGTGGAGCCCTCACCCTCTGAGGGCGAGCAGGCTGGGGAGCAGGGTCTGGTGGTTGTGGTGGGTTACCTCCCACCCTGGTTGCTTCCAAGCGGGGCTGCCAACTGCGGGTTGCAGCTTGGCTCATGGATGATGCAGGCAGTGTCGGGGCACCCACCTTATGCAGGCGGTTTGAGTGCCAGCGAGAACCATCATCTAGTCTGTAGGTGGCCGGACCCAGTTGACGGGTCACTCGGAGGGGTGCTGACCAGTATGAGCTCAGCTTGTTCTTGCGGTTGGCGTGTTTAATCCTGACCCAATCCCCTGCTGACATAGTGGGAGTCTGTACTCTGTGAGAGGCATCATACCTCCGTTTCATCTGAGCCTGTGAGCTTTGGACCTGATCTCTGGCCTTCTCGAGCCCAGGGCTCTCGCATGCAGGGGCCGGTGGTTGTTTCATTTCTCGCCCAATCATGAGCAGAGCCGGAGAGACCCCTGTGGTGGAGTGCTTGGATGCCCGGATGGTCAGGAGAGTTTGGGTGAGTGCAGCGCTGAAGGTTTTCCCCTCCTCCAGGCAGGCTCTGATTCCATTCTTCAGAGATTTGTTTAGGCGTTCAACGCCGCCGTTACTTTCAGGATGGTAGACCGACGTCCTGATGTGCCTGATGGACCTCAGTGACAGGAACTCAGAGAACTCTGCCGAGATGAATTGAGGCCCATTGTCTGTGGTGACGACACTGGGCAGGCCCCAGCGCCCAAACAGCTTGACGAGGTTGTTGGTGATGCTCTGTGTGGTGATGGAGCTGAGTTCGATGGCCTCTGGCCACTTCGAGTGTAGGTCGTGCACGACCATCAGGTAGCGGGCATGTGCCGGGGCCCCATGAAGCTCTCCGCATAGGTCAACCTGAATGTGCTCCCACGGCGCGGACGGCCACGGGGTCGGGGTGAGGGGCGCTGTAGCCGGCTGGCCCGTCTTCCAACTCAGCAGGCAGCAGGTACAGTTGCGCACCAGCTCCTCTACGTCGCCGTCTATGTGAGGCCACCACACTGTGTCTCTGCAGCGTTGTTTCAACTTAACCACCCCCAGGTGGCCGTCGTGCGCCATGTGCAATACCCTGGCCCTCAGCGCCTCTGGTATAATAGCGCGGTGACTGCGGGCGAGGCACACCTCCCCCCAGCAGGAGAGCTCGTCGCGGACTCGGCGGTAGGGGAGCAGTCTGTCCTCCACCGTGGCTGGCCAGCCGTCCTGGATATAGGCACGGAGATTTGTAAATGTCTCATCTTCAGCCGCAGCCTGCTGCAGCTCAGCCAGCGTGACTACTGCGCTGAGCGGTCCATGCAGCATGTGGACCCAGTCCACGTCGTCCTCCTGTTCAGGACTCGCCTCACCCGCCTCTTTTGTCGTAGAGACGGCTCTTGAAAGAAGGTCAGCTACCGTGTTAGAGCGCCCCGGCATAAACTCGAGTCCGAAGTTGTACTGATTCAGCCTATCAGCCCACCTCAGTAGCCTCATAGGCTTGTGCCCCGCCCCTCGGGTCGCCAGCAGCGCTGTCAGAGACTGATGATCTGTGCGAATGGTGAACGCCCTGCCATACAGGTAGACATGCCAGCGTTCGCAGGCCCACAGACAGGCGAGGGCCTCCCTTTCCCCCACCGAGTATTTCTGCTCGGCTGGTGTGAGGGCCCGAGAGGCAAAAGCCACTGGACGCTCTACCCCTCCATAAACCTGGGATAGCACGGCGCCGAGCGCCACCCCAGAGGCGTCACAGGTGACCAAGGTGGGCGCGGTCAGGCTGAAATGCGCCAGTGTTGGCGGGGACGTGAGCTGCCGTTTGATGACGCGCACAGCCTCCCGGCAGGCCGGGGTCCAGTCCCATACCGCATCCTTGCGTAACAGCTGGCGCAGAGGGGCCGTCGAGTCAGAATAGTGTGGCATGAACCGGAGGTAGTAGGCAGCCATGCCCAGAAAAGAAGACAGCTTGGACGGCGACTGCGGGTCCGGCAGGGACAGGATTGCTTCGGTGTGGGACATGATCGGGGTGATACCCTCCCTGGAGAGCCTGAACCCCAGGAACTCGACCTCAGTAGCTCCAAATGTACACTTCTCCGCATTGAGTGTGACCCCGTTTTGCTTGAAGCGCTGGAAGACCTGCTCCAGGCGAGCGTCGTGGAGTGCAGCGGTGGGCGCATGCACCACCACATCATCCAAGTAGATGCTGACCCCCTGGATGCCAGCCAAAATGAGCGACATTATTTTCTGAAAACAGCTTGGGGCTGATGACAGGCCAAAAGCCATGCGCTTGTACCTGAAAACCCCCACATGTGTGACAAACGCTGTGTGGTCCATACTGCCCGGTGCCAGGGGAACCTGCAGGTAGCCGTGACGTAAATCCATTTTACTGAAAATCGTGGAGCCATGGAAATGGCTAGTCAGCTCCTCCGCTGTGGGGAGGGGATACTTATCAGGGATGATGGCTTTGTTTACGTCTGTCAGATCGACGCATAGACGCAGTCCGCGCCCCCCCCGTTTCTTGGCTATCACCAGGTTGGACACCCAGGGAGAGGCGTTGATCGGTTCTATGACGTCCTCCTTCACCAGATGACGAATCTCCTCCTCCACCGCATCACGGAGGGCCAAGGGAATGCGCCGCAGCGGCTGAATGACGGGTCGGACAGACGTGTCCACCGAGGGCTGGTGCACAAATCCAGTCATACAGCCCAGGCCTTCGAACAGTGTCGGGTGATGGTCAGGCCAGGACGCGGTGACCTGCAGGACGCGTAGACCCCCAGAGTCGGTCAATGTGAAGTCCAGAGCATGAAACAGGTCTAGCCCCATGATGTTAGCCCCTCTCCGTGTGATGTAGAACTCGGTGTCAGGGATGTGTCTCTTTTTGTACTCCACAGGTAGGCAGGCTACCCCTAAAGTGGTGATCGGGGCGTGGCCATACCCCGACAGGGCGTTTGCTGCTGTAGTCAACGGCACGTGACTGAAGAGCCGGTCATAAGTGGACTTATTCAGGAGCGACACTTTAGCCCCTGTGTCCACGAGGAGTGGTATGGAGGCCCCACCCACACGACATGTGCAATGACTGAATGAGGCCTGTGGGCTTTGTACTGTATTGATGGGAACAGCCCCAGACTGTGCGTGATCAGGAGGAGAGCGACACCAGCGCGCAAAATGGTTAATCCTGTTGCAGTTACGGCAGCGCTTGCCTAGAGCAGGGCAGGACAGGTCCCTGGTTGCATGCTTAGGGGAGCCACAGTTACCACAACGCCTTTGTCCATTCTCCCTCTCCCTCGGCGCCCTGTCTGCCACTCTCTGCACATCGAAGTTGTCACCGTCTGCGCCAGCTGCCTCCTGGGCCACGTTCTGAACTCCGGGTGGAGGTGACGTCACAGGCTCATGCACCGCGCGGGAAAACTTGCGCGCCTCAGAGATAGCTGTCTCCAACTGTTTTCCAATCACTACTGCATCAGCTAGTGTCATGGCGTCCGGCTCTAATAACAGTCTCTCCCTCAGTTGAGCACACAATGTTCTTTCAATCAGCTGGTCCTGATCATCCTCCAAGTTCCTAAAATCACAATGCTTGGCTAGCTCCCGCAGGGCAGACACATATTGCGAAACAGTCTCACCAGACCTCTGTGCTCTCTGGCGGAACTCAAACCGGTACATCCGACGGCTTCTTCCCGAGCTAAAATGCGACTTCAGAGCCTCGGTAGCAGTAGAGTACTGATCGTCGGCTAATGTAAGCGTAGCATAAATCCGTTGCCCCTCCTGTCCGAGGCAGTGTCGCAGAAGTGCGCACTTCCTAGCTTCTTCCAGATCCTCCAGTCCCAACGCCAATAAATAGTCCTCCAATGACGTTAGCCATCTAACCCATGGAACCGCTGGGTCACCGGGAACAGGTAGAAACGGTGGTGGCGGTGGTAAAACGAAATCAGCCATCCTCGTTCGCCAATTATTATGTTGAGACAATGAACACACGACCGTGTGGTTTCATTACTTTATTCGACCGACTCTCAGGTTACAAACACCAGCCCTACCTCGAGCGCTAACCACGCCCGTCTCTTAAAGGCACAGTAGCCTACAATGTAACTGCTAGTATGTCACAACCTATACGTAGCATAACAGGACATAACATGAAGTAAATTGAAGTCTTATAGATAACTGGTCGTGGTAATTCCTAAGGCATGGAGGTCTGGTTTTCAGAGCAAGAAGCAGGAAGCTGTAATGCAATTTCAATGGAGCAATGGTCCGATGAAAAGATGATTTATTCAGCAGGCAAAGCAAAACAGCAAGTTCGTAGTACAGCAGGAAAAGGTCCATCCTCGACACAGTCTCGACTAGACTGAGTGTCCTAATGTCAAGTACAGTGGCTTATATGCCCCAAAACATAGTCTAATCCTGTTCTGTGATTGGCTATCACTACTGGCCAACTGGATGGATCTCTGTCTGAGTGGGTTTCTGACGGGTGAAAGTGTGTGAGTCATCTATCAATTGGTTCTCTGAGAAGTCATGGGGTGCGTTGATCAAATTACCCTAAAACCAGCTTGTCCTGTTCTGGATGAGACACTGGTCCCTAGGAGGTCACATGAGAGTGTGTGTGTGTGTGTGTGTGTGTGTGTGTGTGTGTGTGTGTGTGTGTGTGTGTGTGTGTGTGTGTGTGTGTGTGTGTGTGTGTGTGTGTGTGTGTGTGTGTGTGTGTGTGTGTGTGTGTGTGTGTGTGTGTGTGTGTGTGTGTGTGTGTGTGTGTGTGTGTGTGTGTGTGTGTGTGTGTGTGTGTGTGTGTGTGTGTGTGTGTGTGTGTGTGTGTGTGTGTGTGTGTGTGTGTGTGTGTGTGTGTGTGTGTGTGTGTGTGTGTGTGTGTGTGTGTGTGTGTGTGTGTGTGTGTGTGTGTGTGTGTGTGTGTGTGTGTGTGTGTGTGTGTGTGTGTGTGTGTGTGTGTGTGTGCGTGTCTGTGTGTGTGTGCACGCGTGTGCGTGTTTAATTTCAGACAGACAGCTGTATTTGCTTAACTTAGTATCAAATCAATTGGCCATATGAATTAAATGTTACTTCAGGAGGAATAAGGGAGAGTTTAAAGGAGTTCCTCTCTCTCCAGGCACTAAGGGGAGGAATAAGGGAGAGTTTACCAACCTTCAAGGAGTCGCTGCATCATCAACCGGCAGGATACTGATTGCTGACAGCAACAACCAGTGTGTCCAGGTAAAACACAGACACACACACACACAGACACACACACACACACACACACACACACACACACACACACACACACACACACACACTCACACACACCTCCGCACACACACACACACACACACACACACACACACACACACACACACACACACACACACACACACGATGAGACGACATGTGGAGTATGGATTTGTGAGTCTGAAATGTTTTTTATGCACTGGGGGAAAATTACATAGGTACTTGCCATTACCAGAGTGATGCGTTATAAACAAACTACTTCTCTCATGATCATATTCCATTTAAATTGAATTGCCCTCATAAATCAAATCAAATAAAATGTATTTGTATAGCCCGAGGACACATGGAATACAAGTCAAGAAGAAACATCACAATAGATCAAAAACAAAAACCACAAAATCCAAATATGCAACACTCCCAGACTTTCCCCAATGAAGATAAGGAACGACTCACTAAAAACCTAGCAATAGGGGGTTGGGCGGCTGGGTAGCGCAGCGGACTAAGCGCTCGCCTACCACCGCATAGACTCTGGGATCGAATCCAGCTGTCAGCGGTACCTCCGGCTTGGTCAGTCGTCCCTACTAACACAATTGGCAGTGTTAGCGGGTGGGAAGCCGGTGGGGTATGTTTCCTGGTCATTGTAAACGGCGACTCCTACTGGTCGGTTGGGGCGCCTGTTCAGCAGGGAAGGGATCTGGGGGAGATAGTGTGATCCTCCCACGCGCTACACTCCCCCAATGAGAGTCCTCGCTGTCAGGTGAAAAGAAGCGGCTGGCTGACTCCACATGTATCGGAAGAAGGCATGTGGTAGTTCTACCACCGTTCTACCGATAACAAACTATCATTACACATGGGCAAAACAGAGTCCATTCTCTTCGGTTCAAATAACAAACTCAGCAAGACCGACGGCTTCTCAGTTACAGTGGGTGACAATATTATCACAAGGAAAGATGAAATTACCTACCTGGGTTCCATCCTAGAGGCTAATCTTTCCTGTGACAAAATGGCATCCAATGTAATAAAAAAAAGTCAACCAACAAACTTGTTTCTTGTACCGGATCTCCTCTCTGGTAAACAAGAATACCCTGAAGACTCTGGCAGGAGCACTCATTCAAGGGTACTACGACTATGCTTGCACCTCATGGTACCAAAGCACCTCAAAGGCACTAAAAACCAAATGACAAACATCTCAAAACAAACTAGTCAGACTACTGCTTGACCTGACTCCTAGAACCCACCTCACCCCTGCCCACTTTGACAACCTAGGATGGCTTAGAGTAGACGACAGAGTACAGCAACTTGCAATGGGCCTGGTCTACAAGATACACTACACGACCAAGGTACCCATGTACATGTCAAAATACTTCCCAAAGGTCAGTGAATACCACGATCACAACACGAGAGGGAGCTCCACAAATCATGTTAAACCCAGATTCGGCTCAAACAAGGGACTAAACACGTTTCGCAATTATACCACATCAATGTGGAACGCCCTACCCAAAGCTGTAAAGGAATGTGAATCACTACCCACTTTCAAAAACACTCTCAAAGAACACCTACGGGAGACTGCAATTCGAAACTGGCCCTTACAAATGTCCTAACCCAGCTGTACAGTAAACCTAACCCAGCTGTACAGTAAATGACCAAGTATGGCTTTGTCAGTATTCCAATGTACAGTGTACAGTGTCCCCCACCCACCCCCACCTCCAATGTACAGTTACCCCCACCCCCACCCACCCACCCAACCCCACCCCACCTACCCAACCTCCTCCATCGTACAGTTTCTACGTCAAATGTATATACACTCTTTTCTGGACACTTTTTGTATCACAAACAGTACTGTATTTGCAAATCTGGTATGTCATAAATGTATAGATGTAGCAGTCTATCTGTATGTCGTGTGTGTCATATATGTTATGATGAATTGAAAATGGGGGACCCTGATGTAAACAAGATGAAAGTCTTTCTCTGGTCTGCATCCCCTTAACAATTGTATGTATTGAGCTGTAACTGTACTGTACCCATTCTGCATTCTGTTAATAAAGTTTTCAATCAATCAATCAATCAATCAATCATTCAATCTACACCCTCCCCAGGCTGACAGTAGGGGGCAAAAGCGTGCAACGACCAGGAAGGGAATTGGCATAACGACTAAATTGGGATGGGAGAAAAATATGGAAAAATAGGGGGAGAAAAAATAGATAAAAAAAATGTAAGCTAGCAATAGGGGGGGAAAAGCACCACAGGAGGAGAGAAACATCAGATGGACTGTTCAAAGGTGATACGACAACTGGATGTCGGTGATAATATAGTGTTGCAATGGATGATAGATGGATGGAGAATAGAACAGACAAATAATTGGTATGAATGTATATGAAACACATATATATATACATACACGGTAGCAGTAGTATCTAAGGTAAATAAGATTTATAATAAGGCCTCACCTTTTTTCATTAAAATAAATAGACCTAAAAGAAATTAATTAAAAAAAAGGCATAGGAAAACTGAGGGCGATGTAGAGTGGATCCATCACGCCTGTGGTAGTCAGATCCGGTTTGAGGAAGAATAGCCGCTTCTGTCGATGCTGTTAGCCACACCAAGGACGGTGCAGGGAGGATCACACCACCTTGACCATCACACCACCTTGACCATCACACCACCTTGACCATCACACCACCTTGACCATCACACCACCTTGACCATCACACCACCTTGACCATCACACCACCTTGACCATCACACCACCTTGACAGGCCCAACAGGGCGGGACAAGAGAGACAAGGACAGGGGTTAGAGAGATCCCGTGTTCGCAATGGGCAGACATAGGAGCAATAAATACTTGTAATAGTAGCAATAGAATCAAGGTATATAAGAAAATTATTAAATTAAAGTAATAAATAGAACTAAAAACAAAGAGGCATATGACTATAAGCGCTGGTATACAGGATGAGATACAAGAAGATGGCTCAAGGCCATTTGCCCCGGGGGGCAGGAGAACCACCCAGAACAGGTTGAAGTAGAGCGGGCACGGTTAGACGTTGTAGGTCAGACTGAAGACGGCATGAAGCAGAACCACGGTGCCAGTGGTGGTCAGAACCAGTTTGAGGTAGAGCAGTCGCTGCAATCTGTGTGTCAAGTCAACACACTAAACCAATGTTCAACGTTAGCTTGCTAGCGCATGGATCGTAACGCACATTCAGAGCTATTGGTAACTGTAAATGCCAATCAATATCTGCAAAAACAAGTTCCTCCTTAGTTTCCAGTTATTACAAGAAATGTGTAAATATGCTGAATCAAATAGCATTCTGCTAGCCGTTTCACGGGGACACTAACATGTGACGTGTGTGCTCCATGTATATGCACCAAAACAATGTGATCAATACAAGGGAAGAAAGAGGTGCTGGAAATAGATGATTATACTTTAATTTCGACTAGTTTCTTTGTAAAAGAAACATTTTCCACAGATTCAAGGAAGTTGTATACAACTGTTGAAAAGATACACAATATATATTAGCAACACAATATTACAATTACAACACACACACACCTTTACAACATTAGCAACACCTCCTCTTTCTATGAAACCAGATCTTCTCCAATGAGGGGGAGTT
Organism: Notolepis coatsorum; assembly: GCF_963971535.1. Lineage (NCBI taxonomy): Eukaryota > Metazoa > Chordata > Actinopteri > Aulopiformes > Paralepididae > Notolepis > Notolepis coatsorum. The sequence continues at coordinate 105,354,229 of NC_140165.1, forward strand.
TAAGAGCCGCTTCGGGATCCGGGGCCGGTCTCCAGGGCAACTGCAGCGTCCAACGGGCGTGGCCGTGCACCCCAGTGGTGACGTCATCATAGCCGACTATGACAACAAGTGGGTCAGCATCTTCTCCAGTGAGGGCAAGTTCAAGGTAAGGGCTGCCGACGTGCCCTTGAGCAAAGTGATTATTTTCTGTGTTGCCACTGTCAGATGAGAACCCTGTGTCTGTAGAATTAAGGAGCCAGTGCAGCCAAATGCTGCGGGTCAGATTCAAACCCAGAACCTTTTGATCATACAGTGCATGCCTCCCCAGAGCCCCCAGGACAATCAGAGCCCCCCAGAGCCCACAAGGACAATCAGAGCCGCCCAGTGCAATCCCCAGGACAATCAGAGCCCCCCAGAGCCCACAAGGACAATCAGAGCCGCCCAGTGCAATCCCCAGGACAATCAGAGCCCCCCAGAGCCCCCAGAACAATCAGAGCCCCAAAGACAATCAGATCTCCCCAGCGGGGCAATCAGAGACAGAAGGTTTTTATTTGACAGAACTGACATGGCTCTGTGGTCCCATTTATAAAGGTCATTGTACTGTGCACAATTGTGAGGGAGTAAAAGTTGTGTTTGGTTCCACATTCAACAAAGTAATTACCTAGTTAATTACCATACTATTTTAATCGTTCTAGTTTGAAAAGGATATGAATATGTAAAACATGAAATTTTATCCCATATTCTAAAACATATGAACCATCTAATCAGTCTAAACTGGCCTCCTATTGGCTGTATTTGTCCTGTCCATCAGGCAAAGCTGGGCTCTGGTAGGCTGATGGGGCCAAAGGGCGTGACTGTGGACCACAACGGTCACGTGATCGTTGTGGACAACAAGGCGTGCACTGTCTTCATCTTCCAGCCAACCGGCAAGCTCGTCGGCAAGTGCAAGCTCGTCGGCAAGTTTGGTAGCCGTGGCAACGGAGACAAACAGTTTGCAGGTAAATGTGTGTGCTGTGTGCATGCTGCTGTGAATTCTAATTCACATCTTTTTTACACCCTAAATTGTTTATTTGAATCTGTATTTTAATGTGTAGAATCATAACCATAGCCTCTAATCTCCCTGTCCTCAGGTCCCCACTTTGCTGCAGTCAACAACAACAATGAGATCATCGTGACTGACTTCCACAACCACTCTGTCAAGGTAATAAGGCTTTATAACCATTCAGTCAAGGTGAGGCTTTATAACCACTCTGTCAAGGTTATGCTTTATAACCACTATGTTAATGTTAGAAGAACCATTAGCCAACCAGTGAAGAATAAACAGGGACAACTCATCACACAGGAAGCCCAACAGCTGGACCGCTGGAGGGAACACTTCCAGGAACTCCTAAATAGACCTCCCCCAGAAATAACATCAGAGATCAGCAGTGTACCATCAGAAACCTTGAAGGTCAACTGTGGGAGGATATCTAAGGATGAAATAACCAGAGCCATCAAAAAGATGAAGGCTGGGAAAGCACCAGGAGTTGACAACATACCCCCTGATATTCTGAAAGCTGATCCCAAAGCGACCACAGAGGTGCTATACCACCTCCTCAACAAGATCTGGGATACAGAGGTAATCCCAATAGAATGGAAAACGGGCTTAATGGTCACCATTCCAAAAAGAGGAAACCTCAGTGAATGCAACAACTGGAGAGGCATAATGCACCTGTCTGTCCCTAGCAAGGTTCTTTGTAGGATTATCCTAGATAGGATACAAGCAGCGGTAGACGGTCAGTTGAGGAAAGAGCAAGCAGGTTTTAGGAAGGATAAGTCATGCACAGACCATATTGCTACTTTAAGAATTATTATCGAGCAGTGTGTTGAGTGGCAAAACTCCCTGTGCATGAATTTAGTAGACTTTGAAAAAGCCTTTGACAGCCTAGATAGGGAAGTGCTTTGGAAACTCCTAGGTCACTATGGCCTACCCTCTAAGATCAACCTAATAAAGAACATGTACCAGGATTTCAATGGCCGGGTGATCTGCAAGGGCAAACTGTCAGACACCTTTGCCATGACAACAGGGTTGTCTTCTTTCTCCTTTGATTTTCGTCATTGCCAATGACTGGATCATGAGAAGAACAACTGAAAATCAACGGACAGGAATCCAGTGGACCTTGTTTACCCAGCTCGAGGACCTGGATTTCGCAGACGACCTTGCGCTAGTCTCTAAAAACCACACACACATGCAACAGAAGACAGATAGGTTACAGACTAACAGTGACCAGCTTGGACTCAAGATCAACACCGGAAAAAACAAGACCATGAGGTTAAATCTGAAAACACATGATCCAATCACACTGAGGGGAGAGGCCATAGAAGACGTGGCGCACTTCACCTACCTAGGGAGTAACATCAGCAGGGATGGAGGAGCAGACAGGGACATGGAGGCACGCATCAGCAAAGCACAGGTAGCATTCAGGATACTCAGGCCAATCTGGTTGTCCAAGCAACTCTCCAACAACACCAAGCTACGGATCTTCAATACCAATGTGAAGACTGTCCAGCTCTACGGCTCTGAAACGTGGAAGACTACAGAGGGCCTCACAAGCAAGATCCAGGTGTTTGTCAACAAATGCCTGCACTACATCCTCAAGCTGTGGTGGCCCATCAAAACCACCAAATGAAGAGCTGTGGAGGATAACCAACCAGGACAGCATAGCTACCACTATCAAAAGGAGAAAGTGGAACTGAATAGGGCATACCCTTAGGAAGGACTCAAACAACATCACTAGACAGGCCTTGGACTACAACCCGCAGGGGAAGAGGAAAGCCGGTAGGCCGAGAAACACCTGGAGACGTTCCACACTCCAAGACCTAAAGAACATCGGAGTGAGCTGGCAAGAAGCAAAGGCCCTGGCCCAGAAGAGAGTGAGATGGAGAGCTCTGGTGGACGCCCTATGCCCCCCAACGGGGTAAAGAGGATTAAGTCAAGTAAGTCATGTTAATGTTAGGCTTTATAACCACTCTGTCAAGGTGAGGCTTTATAAACACTGTTAAGGTGAGGCTTTATAACCACTCTGTCAAGGTGAGGCTTTATAACCACTCTGTCAAGGTGATGCTTTATAACCAACCAAAGAGTGACACGTTCAGCCGAACGCACAATTGGAGGGGGGCTCCCCACCCTCCAGAACATTTACAACAAGCGTTGCAAGGGCAAGGCTAAGAGAATCATTAAAGACTCCAGTCACCCGAACAACTGCCTCTTTGAACTGCTGCGGTCAGGCAAGCAATACCGGAGTCTCAAGGCGAGCACCGAAAGACTCAGAAGAAGCTTCTATCCCCAGGCCATCAGGCTGCTAAACGAACAATGAACACTACACAACAACAACCACCAAACGCACATAGCACACACATCCACACGCACACACTCACTTTAAACAAACACACTGTAGCACCCACTCCACACACTTATAGCACACACCCACTTTAAACAAACACACTGTAGCACCCACTCCCCACACTTTATATTTATTGATGAAGGATTGATGAAGGATTGCACTACAACTCGTACACCTTACTGTAAATTGTACCTAAATTGTACCTCATCCCATTTCTGCTTTGCACTATATAGTACTGTACATTAGTACACTGCATAGTATTGTATATTATATGGTAACTCAGAACATTGTACATATGTCTATACCAAACACTGTGACCTCTTTTTCTTCTTCTAAATTACATGCTATACTATGTTATTGATACTATCTTGTCTAGCACAGTCTCTGGAGCGTAACAGTAAGAAGCATTTTGTATGAAAGTATTCTGTACTTCTGTATGACAACTATTAAAGAAACTTGAAACTTGAAACACTCTGTCAAGGTGAGGTTTTATAACCACTCTGTCAAGGTGATGCTTTATAACCACTATGTGAAGGTGAGGCTTTATAACCACTATGTGAAGGTGAGGCTTTCTAACCACTATGTCAAAGTAGGCCTCCGACAGTGGATCATTACATATCTATTTCACCTATTAAATAAAGCGACCCACTATCTAGAATCTTTGGCCAGTTGCAACTGCCTATGTTTCTACCTTAAACTTGTTAAAATCTTGCTTGACTTCATTTCACCTCAAACCAAACCTACGCCCTTGGGCAACACTACAATATAAGATGTCTTCATGGTCTCTATCTCCTCTGGTCAGGTGTTCACCCCAGACGGAGAGCTGGTTTTGAAGTTTGGATCTAACGGCGAGGGAAACGGCCAGTTCAACGCTCCCACCGGAGTGGCCGTGGATGTTAACGGGAACATCATCGTAGCCGACTGGGGGAACAGTAGAATACAGGTAGGATGGAGGGATGGGTTGGGTTAAGAGATATGGGCAGAGAGAGGGAATGATGGATGGGAGTGTTAGGGATGAATGGATGGATGATGGGTGGAGAGGGATGGATGGAGGGATGGACGGATAGAGGTGAGAAGGGAGAGATGGAGACAGGTTACAGCTTGCCATTCATTGTTTCATCACTAGAGGGTGGTAGATATCTTGATTAGACCCTTCTTTCTTTCTTTCTTTCTTTCTTTCTTTCTTTCTTTCTTTCTTTCTTTCTTTCTTTCTTTCTTTCTTTCTTTCTTTCTTTCTTTCTTTCTTTCTTTCTTTCTTTCTTTCTTTCTTTCTTTCTTTCTTTCTTTCTTTCAAGATGTAATAGCAGATGTTTATTCATCTCCTACATTCACTCAGATAAATACTGCAGCCCTTAACCTATTATGAAATACTTTTTCAGTGCTTGTGTACATACATTAGGGTCTCACAAACTGAAATAAGACATCCTAGTCAGATTTTTCTTGGCTGCCTAGTTAAATTAAACATTTTTAAAAGCATGTGATTTAACAAGCCATTACGTTTTTCTTCTCAGTCATATATGTTAAGTGGGGGCTCAAAGACAATACGTGGCCCTCAGATTAACAGATTGCCGAATGAGTACAATACAGTACGGCTCAATACACACAATTGTTAAGGGGATGCAGACCAGAGAAAGACTTTCGTCTTGTTTACATCAGGGTCCCCCATTTTCAATTCATCATACCATTTATGACATACATGACATACAGATATACAGTACTATTACATCCAGACATTTATGACATACAAGATATACAAATATACAGTACTGTTTATTTACAGACAGAGTTTCTAAAAGAGAATATATACATTTGAGGGGGAAGAAACTGTACATTGGAGGGGGTTGGGTGGGGGGCGGTTTGGACATTTACCGGAGCCAGTTTCGAATTGCAGCCTCCCGTAGGTGCTCTTTGAGAGCGGTTTTGAAGGTGGGTAGGGATTCAAATGTTTTACGGCTGTGGGTAGGGCGTTCCACATTGTTGTGGCATAATTGTGAAACATGTTTAGAATCTTTGTGTTCCATCATGAAATAGTGTAGATGAAAAAATAGCAATACTTAGGGACTGCTACCTTATCATTATGTTTGGCTCAATAACTTAATAAATGTGTGCAAAACTATTTGGATGTGTGTGAGATTATGTGCAAAATAAATCAGCATTGTTTTATGGTGAAGTACCCCTTTAACACAACATATTTTACAAATTTTGCTCCAGTATGGACTGACTTGTGAACAGATTGTGAACAGAAATACATCTCAAATTACTTACTCTTCTTCTTCCCCCGGCTTTGTCTGTCTGTCTGTCTGTCTGTCTGTCTGTCTGTCTGTCTGTCTGTCTGTCTGTCTGTCTGTCTGTCTGTCTGTCTGTCTGTCTGTCTGTCTGTCTGTCTGTCTGTCTGTCTGTCTGTCTGTCTGTCTGTCTCTCTCTCTCTCTCTGTGTGTCTCTCTGTCTCTCTCTGTCTCTCTCTCTCTCTGTCTCTCTCTGTCTCTCTCTCTCTGTCTGTCTCTCTCTCTCTGTCTGTCTCTCTCTCTCTCTCTGTCTCTCTCTCTGTCTCTCTCTCTGTCTTTCTCTCTCTGTCTCTCTCTGTCTCTCTCTCTCTCTCTGTCTCTCTCTCTCTGTCTCTCTCTCTGTCTCTCTCTCTGTCTCTCTCTCTCTCCTCCAGGTGTTTGACGGTAGCGGCTCCTTCCTCTCCTACATCAACACCTCAGCGGACCCTCTCTATGGTCCTCAGGGTCTGGCGCTCACCTCAGACGGCCATGTGGTGGTGGCCGACTCGGGCAACCACTGCTTCAAGGTCTACCGGTACCTGCAATGAGGGAGGGGTGGATGGAGGGGCGAGTGGACGGGTGGATGGATGGAGGAAACGGACAAATGGATAGATGGATATTGTCAAATTCGGGGCGATGGGTAACCAAAGGACGGACAAAGTGGAATTCTGGATCTGGACTCCACCGTCTTTTGAATGTCTGCCGATGGAGGGATGGGTAGAGGAGCGAATTGCAAAGTTGAGGTAATGGACCAACGATACTGGGGGATGGATGGATAGGCGAAGAGATGATAAATGAAGGATGCAGGAATCAGGTCGATCGACGGATGGAAGGACAGAGGAGATGGATCTTTTCAGATACAAGCCATTGTTGCTTTGAATACTAGTTACTAAATGGTAGAGGGATGGAGGCAGGGGTGAATGGGACAGTGGGGGGACAGGGGTGAATGGGACAGTGGGGGGACAGGGGTGAATGGTGGGGGGACAGGGGTGAATGGGACAGTGGGGTGACAGGGGTGAATGGGACAGTGGGGGGACAGGGGAAACAGACGGGCAGATGGATGGATGCTTGTGTGGATACCATTGGATTCAAAAAGTAACAGAGAGATCAAATCTACTACAAGGAGAATCTTCAACAAAATATATCATTGTCATATTGGTTGTGATGCCTTGGCATAATTACAATGGATAGATGGATGTTGTCAAATTCGGGGCGATGGGTAACCAAAGGACGGACAAAGTGGAATTCTGGATCTGGACTCCACTGTCTTTTGAAGGTCTGCCGATGGAGGGATGGGTAGAGGCGCGAATTGTAAAGGTTGAGGTAATGGACCAACGATAATGGGGAGGAATCAGGTAGATCGATGGATGGAAGGACAGAGGAGATGGATCTTGTCAGATTCAAGCCGTTGTTGCTTTGAAGACTAGTTACTAAATGGTAGAGGGATGGATGCAGGGGTGAATGGGACACAATTACAGTAAACAAATGAGACCATTTGTTTAGCTAATTTGCTAATGTAGCTAATGCAGACCAGATTTCCCATAAACCCATCCCTTCCTGTTTTGCTGTTTGTTTCCACGCTCCGGAAAGCACTTTGTTTTGATGATGAGAGGAGAGGGTGAACTGCCCCTTGCTAACGTGAATGTGGAGTTATTTTTGTTGATGAAGCAAGTTTTGTGTGGAAAGGCTTCCTTCGCGCTGTCATGCAGCAGAACTCCTGTGAACCCACACAACATCCATCCAACACAGAGGCCATGGATGGACTCGTCACACAGTCTTGTCACTTGTCTTTCCTTCTCATCGGTCTCAACATGCTTGTGCAGTAAGTTATGGAAGTAGTTGAATTGATATATACTGTAGATGTCAACAAAATCCTCCTAGTGGTGCCTTTAAGTAAAACAGGTAAAGGAAGCAAAAGGAAGGAGGGAATTCGGATGGACAGATTGAACTGCACTCTCAATATCTACGACTGTCTACAATAAGAAACTTGAACAGAGGGCTGAACGCAGATGTGTTGCATGAGAGAAAAGTGTGGTGGACGACCGTGGACGATTGTGGACACTCACTGGATGAAATAGAAGTGAGTAAGTTAAAGTGAATACACAATATAATCTCATTGCAGAAGTCCCTCTTTGTACATGCTCGCTACGTTTCCGCTGCACTGTTGCTCTACCCGCACCACTCCCGATATTTCTTCTTTTTTTTTAATCAAAATCGTACCCATCCTCTAGCAGCCACAGGGTTCGCCCTAGGAGGCTGAAATTGGGCATGGAAGTCAAGTGTGCGTGCAAAGGTGTGCGTGCGTGTGTTCATGCCAATTGGCTAAAAGGGGGCGTGGCAATGGGAGTGACCCAGGCCTATCGCAAAAAGGTTGCAGCTAATGTGAATTTACACTTGTTGGTGGAGAAATCTACCATTTCAATTTGAATTAAGAAAAAAAACAATAAAGGTTTTTCATCCCCACAGGCCACAGGAAAAATGAAATATACTATATTATATATGTATACTATTGATGAAAACCATGACCATGGCATGGGACAGTTGTCTAACCTATCCTTGGAAACAGAGCAAACATAATATGTATACAGGCACAGTGTAAAATTCAATGAAGTTGATGGGAGATGGACATTACATTAGTATGTAGGCCTGCAAACAGAAGCAGGATGTGGGGGACTTCTCCAATGGATCAATCAAATGCCAACTGATTAATGCTAATGTTTGGAACTAACTGTAGTTATTTAGACGAATGAAGAAACAGTCAAGACACACTGTGCTCATGTGTCTCCATAAGAGAGAGAAAGACAAACCACCATCCTCTCTCTTTCACTGAAACACACAAGCTAGTCTAAGCTTTCCCTGCAAAAGCAGGGTTTTTAATGTGATTCTGCCTTCTGATACTGTATGTAATAGGTATGGGGTCATTTAAAAATGCTTGTATATTATGATTGTCTGAAGGTGGAATGTTTTATTTAGTTTCTGGGCTGTGACATGTACTCGTCCACCACTCCTGGATTTCCATACAACATTTTAAATCATGGATGTACCAAATCTTAAAGGGGAACACCAACCAAATTAAGAATTTCAATATGTTATTAATTATCCATGTTTTAGGGAAGTTCAATGAACTCAGAGTGTACTCAGAACAGAGTAGGGCTGTCCCCGACTAAGGATTTGTATAGTCGACTTTGATTGGGCAAAATTTGTCGACTGGTAAAACTATGACTATGGGGTACATTTTTTTTTTTTTAAGTATAATCTTTTTCTTTTTATTATAATTTTTTTTCGACGGAAGGCTTCTTGTTCTCTGCGAAAGCATGCAATTGGTCCACTGATGGATACATCTTGATATTTGTCTAGTCTAGTGTGTTCATTAGATGGGTGAAATCCTCTTTCAGGGCCTCTGTGCCTGTTTTCGTAGGCAGTTAGCCTCGCTGGTATGCGCGCCATGCTTCTAGGCCTCTTTGCTTTTAGAAAGAAAGAATGTTATATATATATATATTATTTTTTTTGCATTCGACTAAGAGGTTGGCAGTCGACTACGGCTCCTTTCGATCGATTAGTCGACTATTCGGGGTCAGCCCTAGAACAGAGTACACTCAGAACATTCCCCTGGGTGTCCTCCTCAGTGCCACGTTTAGCATGTCTCTATTGTCTGTGGAGCAGCTCCAGGCTTTACTCACAGTTTGAGTTTTAGCAGTAGTTTCTTTCTTTTTTCTTTTCTTTTTTTTATATGGGAGACAGTTGTTTGTTTTCACTCACATTTGACTGTTTCATACTTTAGGAACAACATGTATGAATACTTAAATTGGGCCTAGTTCCCATTTAACGTCTATTTTGTTTGTGTTTAATAAACCATTCAAAATGTTAAAGTATCCATATAACTGTTAACATAATTTGGCAATCTCTGCAGTCCTTGCACAGAATGTTTGTGTATTTCTGTTTCTTCCAGTGACCAATGGTAACCATTTTCAGAATGCCTAATTTCTGTGCAGTGGTTTATTTGTTTATTATGTGGATCCCCATTAGTCTACTCTACACCCATGGCCATGGGTGAAAGACTATCCTTCCTGGGGTTCGAACACATAACAAAGATATATATAGTGGTAGAGTAGGTAAAACACTGGAAAAGCATGATATCACTGTGACTTGTTTACAGGATCCAGTAAACAAGACATCACATTATTATGCTTTTGTTGATACAAGTAGCAACTGTTGTGTCTTCCATTTCCATGTACAAAACAATGTTACAGCAAGGCATGTTGGAAGAAAGATAACTACACAAACATTCCACGCAAGGCCTCTATTATGTAATGCTAATGTGATAGAGAGAGACTGGTAGACAGTGAACTGTCTCCTATATGTACCTGGATGAGCTGTGTGTATCTATGGCAGCATATGTTATTTTAGTCAATAGAATCATGATTGTTTGACTTTGATTGATTGGTTGATTGCTTCATTGACATAATGACATAATGACTTGACCTAACAGATTGATACAGTAGAGCAGCTGTTGTGTAGCTATGCTTGGTTTGAGTATTAATCTATTTCTGAGAAATCTGTTGCAGGAAAACAAACAAAAAAGAAAATCTATACATTTAACATACATATTTCTGGAATGATCTTTAGTAATAACATTGTAATATGATGAATAATGTTTGCAGATCAGAATAACTCATAACATGTTTGGAACTACCTGTCTTGACCCACCATTTCCATGGCTGTGTTTTTACGTGTACACAGTATACCAGACACTGGCTAATAAAAGTTAAAGGGGCACTTTACAAAAAAAACAATAGTGATTTATTTTACACATAATCTCACACCTCTAAACGGTTTTGCACACATTCCTTTAGTTTGAGTCATTGAGAGTAAATCAAATACATTTTGAATAAGGACACCAGTTAAGTTATTGGGGACATTAAATCCTTGTGTTGTGCACAAAAAAATAGCAAACAATACATTGTCTTATAAGGACTGCTACCTTGTCATTTCATTGAGCTGCAATTAACACAACACAAGGTTTCAATGTCCCCAATGACATCACTGGTGGCCATATTCAAACTAATTTACTCAAAACTGTTTAGAGTTTTTGGATGTGTGTGAGATTATGTGCAAAATAATTCAGCATTGTTTTCTGGTGAAGTCTTGGGATGAAGAGTCTACTCATCCTCATATCCCAATCCAATGTCCCAGGATGCTTTTGAATGAATGCCCTCTTGTCCTCCATGTTGGAAGGTTTGCTGTGTGTTGATATGAACAATGTATCAAGAAAAATATATTAATATGATGTATTATTACTGGATCTTGTACACAAGTCGCAGTGGAAACAGTAATGTGATTCTCCAGTCTTGTACCTATTCTACCACTGCACAGAAACGAGGCATTCCCTTTCAAAAGTGGTCACCAATTGGTTACAGGCAGCAATGCCGGAAAGGAAGAGAACTACACAAACATTCCATACAAGGCCTCTATTGAATATCCCTATTCTGAATATTTGGAGGAAACAGAATATTCTGAAAGTTGCCATGGAAACAGAATTTATATAGACAGCGAAACCCAATGGGATTAGTCAATAGACTAGTCAGGAGTCAGGAGTAAGGGACGGCATGCTGATATCAGCATAATGCCAGCTATCATATTCAGGTCTCTCATAGGCGGGATGCGATCATGTGACCATATCCTAGCAGCCATGAAAGGGAAAGGATGTTTACAAACCCAAAGACGGAATGTTCAGAGTATCCCAAATTATATCTATAATTAGAAGAGAAGGGTGAGTCGCCATAGACACTTTAGAAACCCCTTTCACACGCCGCCGCCTACGCAGAGTTGCCTCGACGCCTGTGCGTCAACAGCTCTGCCAAACAGCTCTGCCCAAAGTGCCCTGTAACTGTACCAGATCCAGACATCTGAGGCCAAATTATAGTTTGCAAAGAAATGCGGCCATATCTTTGAGTTGCATGTTCGCAAAGTAAACGGACCATCTTTCCTGCATAAGGAAACCATACCTCCTGATTAATAAACAAGGCTGCACAGACCCAGTGAACATTTTATTATATTAAACAAAAAAACAGAAAAAATTATCACCGTTTTATCACAAAATGTATTATTTATAAAAGAGACTACAAATAAGGGGGGGGGGAACAATAATATAATATTATTTATTCAATATGTTATTAAGGGAAATACGAATACAAGTATCGGTAGCACCGGTTAGTTTATTTCCTCTTTAGGCAGAGATGTTTGACAGTTGGAACGTCGTCCAACTTTCTGCATAGGAATCTGTTCCCCTTTACCACTGGGAGACAAAATGGTGTTTCTGTCTCCCAGTGCTGGGGTCCTCGTTTTTGTGGACATCTTCTTCTTCATGTCAACACAAACCCACATGGAGAATCTTCTGGAATGCTTTGATTTACTTAACTCTCTTTGCCAACAACTCTAGAATGCTTTGTCTACTGTTGCTTACCAGTTACGGTCCTATGTTCGCCCATCCCCCGTAGGAGGACACCTCTGTGTTAGGGCTGTAACGATTTGACCTCACAACGATTAATTTCGATCACGATTATTCAGACAACGATTCAATGCATCATGAAATCTCTTCCCCAAAAAAAAATTGTATACACAAATGTGGCTGGGGGAACTGATTCACTCAGCATGAATGGACTATAGGTAAATAAAAACAATACACACACAAAAAAAAACATTAAAAAAAATAAGAATTATTTTTATTTTTTTTAATTTCGATTATAATCGATTCTAACATATACAAATCGATGCATCGATTCTAACACATTAGAATCGACGCATTTCGATTAATCGATGCATCGTTACACCCCTACTCTGTGTTCTTGAAGCATGCTTCTGTGTTGCATGACTGCTGCTGTTAACCCTTTCACTACCACACTACAGCTAAGTGTGGTAGTGAAAGGGTTAACCTTCTGTAGTGTGGTAGTGAAAGGGTTCAACTTCTATATTGTCTCAGTGAAAGGGTTAACCCTTTGGTAGTGTGGTAGTGAAAGGGTTAACAAACTACTTCAGTTTTCAAAACGTACACTTCCAGAGTAGCCGTGGAGAGTTACAGTCTAGGCAGGTATGAATCTACACAAAGGGGCAGGGCTACGTTAGGCGGTAAAAACACACTGCCCTTACAGAAAAGTATCATTGTATTTTTTTATATTACCATTGGTATCGTGGTTTCAATTGGATTAAGCCATGGTATTATTTAAGCACAAAAGTGATACCATGGTAATACATAACATTTACCATGGCAGTACCATGGAACAACTGAAACAAATGACCATAAAACTAGCATGATACCTATTCATACGTGTAGTTGGGGACATTCTTACCGATTCATTTAGGAAAGCTAGCAAGGCTGTTGGCAATCAGAAATGAATGATTCTTAATATTTTGATGCCAGCTTTCAGTGGTCACAGCCTGCTTATGTTGGCATTTTCAAGACAACAACAACAACAACAACAACAACAACAACAACAACAACAACAACAGCACACACACACACACACACACACACACACACACACACACACACACACACACACACACACACACACACACACACACACACACACACACACACACACACACACACACACACACACACACACACACACACACACACACACACACACACACACACACACACACACACACACACACACACACACACACACACACACACACACACACACACACACACACACACACACACACACACACACACACACACACACACACACACACACACACACACACACACACACACACACACACACACACACACACACACACACACACACACACACACACACACACACACACACACACACACACACACACACACACACACACACACACACACACACACACACACACACACACACACACACACACACACACACACACACACACACACACACACACACACACACACACACACACACACACACACACACACACACACACACACACACACACACACACACACACACACACACACACACACACACACACACACACACACACACACACACACACACACACACACACACACACACACACACACACACACACACACACACACACACACACACACTTAACCACCAAGCCCAATTTCAGCCTCCAGCCGCCAGAGGGTAGAGAAATGATTGTGGGCCAACCGACTGACAGATCAGTCAACAGAGTGACCTATAGACCTGCTGGTGTTGACTTTGTATTCATGACTCGAGACTTGACTTTGTATTCATGACTCGAGACTTGACTTTGACTTGAGGCAGATGACTTGAAAGGATTTGATGGATTTTATTAAGCTATGTAGCTGTTTTGCCATTTTTGTATGAAAAGCTATAATTTTTAAACATGATTGGGTGCAGTGCAGCACAACCCAGGCTTAAAAGGCGGTGTCTAGCAGGAAATAGAAAACAATGCAGACAGAATGTAGCGGAAAGCATGTTGAAAGGATTATGCCATACCTGCCTTGATTTTCTATATTACCAGACCATTTCTGATTCAGACAAAACAGATTATGAATTGACAACTTTTCAAGACAGAGCTTTGTCATTCTGTACCTCACTAGTTCAAAGTCAATGTAACACAACCACAGTAGAATGGTTGATTGACAGCCTAGTGTTGATATGCTAGCATAACCTCGTTCCCAGTTTTATCTCCTCCGTGAGATAAAGACTGGTAAAGCACTACGGCCGAAAGTGTGAATTTCCGGTGTATGTACTTCCCCTGGAAGCTGCCTCCGAACGGACCAAACTTTCCCCGAATCCTGTCAGCAAACAAGCTAGAAGGTCCCGGTCATGTAGTAAATTCTTCAGGCAAAGTCGTTGCATTGGCTTACTAAAATATTGTGCACTTCACACGTTTCTATAATTGTTTTGTCGAAACCGGAAAGCCTGTAGCCGGTACTTCCGTTTTCACACTTTAGGAGGCATAGCTTTACCAGCCTAATGCTAGCAGCTAGATTCTGCCATGCTCCCCTTTCTGCATGCACTGTTTGGACTAATCAAGGTGAAAACAGATCTATAGCAGCTGCTGGAGAAGTTGTAGTTGAAGAGCTACACTGGTCGGTATATTTTACCTTGCAATCAAAAAAAAACTGTGATTGCAGTAGCTTTGTTAGATAGTTGGTTAACAAGATAATGTTTAAGTGAGCTAAAAGTTATTTATAGGTCGGCACCAAAGGACGCAGGCAGGTATGGAAGGGAGAGAGATCTGACGCGTTGCTAAACGCTAAAAGATTAATCCGTTCAGGGAAGCTGTGCACAAATTCCTCTCCTCACGACGTGTTTGTAATGGATCAGTCATGGATCAAAACATCTGTAGACAATAGCCTACGCGATCCAACTATTTGAGTCATATCCGATATCAGTATGGGATGCAGTGTGCACCGATCCCTAGTTGTAGAGACTAACTAACTAATGGGCGCAGTTTTGTACATGGCTTGCCATTGTACCACTTTCTCACTTTTTTAAAAGCTTCTTTCATGGTGACTTGACTTGGGACTTGCTTAAGACTTGCATGTGTGTGACTTATACTCACCTCTCTGATACAAAGATAGTGAACTGCACCCCTGCCTCCTGCATGGCTACATCATCATAGTCGGGAAGTGGGAAAACTTGGCATATTGTTGGTGTATTGTCACAAATGTCTTCAATTTACAGCAACTACAGCCAAAATTAACCAAATTATGTCAGCATTCTCAGCAAAAATAAAATCATGTTTCTGTGATGAATAGTGTTCAACTTTGTTGAATAGAAATTCAACTTTGTTTGAGTGAAG
Source organism: Notolepis coatsorum (assembly GCF_963971535.1). Lineage (NCBI taxonomy): Eukaryota > Metazoa > Chordata > Actinopteri > Aulopiformes > Paralepididae > Notolepis > Notolepis coatsorum. The sequence continues at coordinate 105,369,659 of NC_140165.1, forward strand.
GTTAAAACCCACTTGCAGACAGGAAGTACCGTCAGTTGTTTCCAGCCTTTTTAGCAGGTAGTGTCTAGGTCCCATAGTCAGGATGGAAGGGATAGAAATAGTCACTTCTTGGCCAAGCCGCAAAGCCGTAAATCATAAAAAAAAATATCTTAAGAGTTAAGAGAGTTGTTTATCCCTTACCTTAACCCAAATTGACCATTCCAACATGTTGTTGTTTACATGTTACAGGCATGTATCCCCTCCCTACTTCCCATTTTCCCACATGGAATGCACCTGATTGGATCAATTACATGATGGTGTTCTAGTGCACCATCTAGTGGCCGAATGTTATCTACAGCACCTTTAACTGTAAAGCATCTTAACGCATTATTTTGATCTGTTAGCTAACATTAGCTACCAAACATTAGACCTAACGTCAGCTACCGATAGAGCTAACACTAGCTACTGTTCATCAAAGATCATCTTTGATAAACACTAGCTAGCATTAGCTGTAACATTTGGTAGCTGACACAGCAAATGTTTGTGCAAACAGGAAAAGAGGACTTTAGACACTTTGCATTGTGGGGTAGATTGGAAGGACTGAATGACAGCATATGAGAGCAAGTCCCTCCCCTTCCGCTGGACCTCTATGGGACCCTATTCCGGAGGAAAATATGAATGTTAGTCAGTGAGAGACAAGTCATTTCGATTTTTGAATGAATTACACATGTTTGTCAAGAGGAGGGACTTCGCCATCTCCATTATAATCCACTGGCATTATTTATTTCTACAGAAGGAATAGAAAAGGCTTCTGGTCAAAGGTCATATACCAGCCAAATACATTCACACAGTCTTCATAGACTCAGGTAGTACAAACTCAAAAAACATCCTATGGTCACAGTAATGAAGCATTTTATGTGCATTGCATCCTATGTATTTATGTAAATTCTGCATGGATGTCCATTTATATATTTATTTGTTTGTATATTTTACATCACTGTTTGATTGTTTTCCATTATGTGCATTGAAATTCTTAAGTGCCCATTATATCTTCTTTTGTACTGTATCTTCATTGTTCTGTTATATTCACAAGATGATTGTTGATATTTGATTGATAACTTTTATACTAACCGTGTGGGATACATTGAGGTCTCGAATTTTTGCCTGCAGTTTTTCAGGTCCATGTCACATTTTAGACGTTTCTGTAAGTGGTATTAAATGCATGCCACTACCTGCCAATAGCTGCAAACTAGGTTGTTAGCTTGTAGTTAGTGGTATCCTTTTGCGTCTATGCGTAATGTCAACAATGTTCAACAATAATGAGCTAGCTTGGCTTGCAGTTGCAGTGGCCAATGGTTTCAAAGAGGGGTGCTACCAGTAACTATGCTGACAAACCATTCAATGGGTCGGCTACTGTTAGTTGCAAGCTAGCTTGGTAGTTTGTGGCTATTTTGATATCCATTGGTTTCAATGTGAACCGCTAACCATACTTTTTATTTTAATACTTTTTTTGTTCTGGGAAAGACAGAAAGTAGGCCCCTAAATCTGTTTTCCTTCAATGTGACATGTGCCCGATTATGGTACACAAAAATTCAAAATGTCAAAGTATCTTTTAAAGGTGCATTAGCTGAGATTTAAATGATTTGAAGTGATAACTGTGTAGACTCAACCACATACACACACAATTTTGTGGAACAACTCAACTACTAAATGACATGCTCAGTCCATGAAGTTGTGTGTGTGGTTGACTTGACGCAGTCCTCACTGCACAAAATCTTAGTTTAGGTTAGGTTGAGTCTTGAGTTTTTACTATACAGTAGAGTTCACTTAATAAGCGAATGTGCTGACATTCTGTCAGAAAGGATGAAATGTTATCAGGGCCCTGTTTTCTGGAGTGTCAAAGGGCAGCCTTGTTGTCAAAACAAATTTGGTGATATAATTGCCTTTTCAGTTAACTTAATTTAGATTCATTACAAAGACTCCCAACCATTGGATTAGTGTATCCGCCAAATATTTTCAACATGTTAACATTTTTGTAGGTCCTATTTTGACATTTTGAGACTCCAAAATACATCAGGAGGCTTTATGTTTTCCTCGTTGGGGTCCAGGTTCAAGTCTTACAAGGAAAAGGGAGTGGATGTGTGGAAATATTGAGGAGTTTGTCATAGTAAAGATAATGTGTGAAAATGTTAAGGGATTTCTCAAAGTCTGGATGCAAGCTTATCTCAGTGCATGCGTCAACAAAAAAATGGAATACTTGAGTATCCCAAATGATAAGTTTGGCATATTAAAGCAACAATGTTGATTTCTGGCACCTGCTGGCCACAAGCGGTACTGTCTCTGTGTTTTCAATCATTTCCCTTGAGCCTCTTTGCTCTGTTGCCTCTGTGTGGTTTTTTTTATTTAACATTTTTTTTTATTATCTCCCCCCCCCCCCCCCTCCTTTTTCCGATTTTTCTCCCATCCCACTGTTAGTCGTTATGCCAATTCCCAACCCCCTTCCTGGTTGTTGTGCACTCCCCCCTACTGTTGATCCGGGAGGCCGGAGACTGTCACATGCTTTCCTCCAACGCATGTGCAGCCAGCCGGCAGCCAGCCTGGCAGCGCAGATTCTCACCGGGAGAGTGTAACGTGTGGAAGGTCACACTACCTCCCTCCAGATCCTACCCTCGCTGTGCAGGCGCCCCGACCGAACTGTAGGGGTCGCTGTCCACAACGCCCAGGACCCACCCATCAGCTTTCCCCACCCCTAACACTGCCAATTGTGTGAACAACCAGCCAAGCTGATAGCAACGCCGAGAGCTGGACTCGAACCCAGCGTCTCCAGCGTTGATGGCGAGCGCCTTGCCCACTACACCACCTATAGCCGCCCTGCCTCTGTGTGTTTTCATTTTTCCTTTTTTTCCCTTTTCTTTTCTTTTTATATGCAGACTTTTTTCAGAGAAAATTATTGGTCGAGGTCGCAGCATATTTGTTTTCTATTGTTGCAAAAAATACCCAGTGAAAATATCCTGCCTCACTTGTTCTAGTTGTACTTCTGGCATCGTGAGAAGGCCGACCAAGCATGTCTCACCAGCGTGATGGGAAAGTTAACTTTCTACATGAACTAGTTCAGTTCACAGTTCACACATTTTTAAATGAACTAGTTCAGTTCATAGTTCATAATACATTTTTTTTAACTAAAGTTCATGGTTTAAAAAATTAACTAGTTTATAGTTTATAGTTATTTTTTCAATACGTTGCTGCAAGCTATTATTTGTCAAAATTATTGCCACAACCTATATAGAACCACAGACGGCAATCAGAATACTGGCATTTCCATCACACTGATTATTTATCAGTTTCCCCGACCATTGCCTTGAAGGGGCTGCCCTCGTCGCGCGTAACGAGTCTCTCTCCGCTCGCAGCACGCACACACCGAAACCTTTCAGTGTGTGCGTGTGTGTGTGCGCCCGTCCCAAATCTGGCACACTTTTGAACGAAGTTATACTGGGACAGCGCCGAGAATGAACGCGTTCACAATTACGTTCATCTACCGGAAATACAGTAGGTTCAGTTCACGTTCGCCGAAAATATGAACGAGTTCATGAACGATCGTTCATTGAACGCGTTCAGGTACATCACTGCTCACCAGACCAAGTGAGGCCGTGTGAGAAGGCTGACCAAGCGTGTCTCACCAGACCATGTGAGGCCGTGTGAGAAGGCCGACCAAGCGTGTCTCACCAGACCATGTGAGGCCGTGTGAGAAGGCTGACCAAGCGTGTCTCACCAGACCATGTGAGGCCGTGTGAGAAGGCCGACCAAGCGTGTCTCACCAGACCATGTGAGGCCGTGTGAGAAGGCCGACCAAGCGTGTCTCACCAGACCATGTGAGGCCGTGTGAGAAGGCTGACCAAGCGTGTCTCACCAGACCATGTGAGGCCGTGTGAGAAGGCCGACCAAGCGTGTCTCACCAGACCATGTGAGGCCGTGTGAGAAGGCCGACCAAGCGTGTCTCACCAGACCATGTGAGGCCGTGTGAGAAGGCCGACCAAGCGTGTCTCACCAGACCATGTGAGGCCGTGTGAGAAGGCTGACCAAGCGTGTCTCACCAGACCAAGTGAGGCCGTGTGAGAAGGCCGACCAAGCGTGTCTCACCAGACCATGTGAGGCCGTGTGAGAAGGCCGACCAAGCGACCATGTGAGCAGTGAAGGTGTGCTGTGTTGAAGCACGGTGGTCTCAATTTGTTTTATACACACTCCAGAACTTGATTCATTAATAAAACAAAATGCACATTGTGGCTTAAACCGCTTAAGCCCGACGGGTCCGGTACCGGTCCCAAAATGACATCACGTCATAAATCAATCTGTCTAGACTGTATGACATAATGTTTGTTTTTCCCCCCAAATGTATCAACAGTAAACATCCTAACCATGTCACAACAGCAGTCACAGTGTATATTTTCAGCAATACGTTTGTTTACCAATAGGTTAAAGTGTTATTAATGAAATATGAGTTTAGGAATTGTATTCAATGGATTGCGAATTTCAACCGGAAATAAATCCGAGTGGCCATTTTGCTGTAGTCATTATGATGAAGGCAATCTCCTAGGTTTCTCCAGCTTTCTGGAATCAAATGACTTGCTGATTATTATTTTTTATTTCTCTTATTTCTCGGGATTATATACCACAAAACTGAATGTTATTGGCATAGTTTGGAGAGCAGTTAGTGTGTATACCTTCTGTAAACATTTAGCAACAATCGGCGTTGCAAACAGATTCAAAATGGCGGACCTGTCGCAAAAATTTAAAGCTGACTGTATTCACAGTAGATTTCATTCTCGGTTCTTCATGCACGCCTGGTGATACTAAATCCAAATTGAACTCTGTCATTAGAAAGAGTAGATTTGGCCCGATCCATAGATGTGCTAGTTGGATATAATAAGGTCATTTATAGGCCACATATTCTATATTTAAGCATTACATCACGCGCAGGAGTGGTTTGTGAACAATAAACCATGCCTAGGGATGGTCGTTAGGCCCGAGGCGCAGCCGAGGGTCGTTAGACCCCCCTAGGCATGGTTTATTGTTCACAAATCACGACTGCAAGTGGTGTAAAGCTTTTATACAACTGCCAGATTCATCCAACCTTATTTCTATACAATAAACACACATTAATCGAAGATTTATTGAAAAAAACATCCGCCAGAAATAGTAGTTCCCACAACTACAAAAAAGACAATTTGCCTCCATGTGGAAGCAGCTTGAAGTGCATCCAACCAAACTAACACATCCAACTGTGTATTATTGGAATGATTGAGAGAAGTTGCCTCATGTGGAAGCAGCTTGAAGTGCATCCAACCAACTAACACATCCAACTGTGTATTATTGGAATGATTGATTGAAAATTGTATTACCAGATGCAGAATGGGTACAATACAGTACGGCTCAATACACACAATTGTTAAGGGAATGCAGACCTACTTTCCATAGAACTTCATTCTTAGATGCTTCTATATAAAGTAGGTAAAACAAATTAAAACGTTTTCTTTGCCCTATAGGGAAAAAAAACGTTTTCTTCGCCCTATTTCTTTATTTATTTCTTTTAGCCTAAACTTAACCAGTTGGAAACCAGGGGTACAGTAATAAAATTAGCAATCAACCAATCAATCAATTCAATAGACCATGCTCACTTAAAACAGCGCTGCTTCTCTCTCAGTCTGACTCCCCCGCTGTTGCAGACAGGAGTGTGTGTGCGTGTGTGTGTGTGTGTGTGTGTGTGTGTGTGTGTGTGTGTGTGTGTGTGTGTGTGTGTGTGTTTGTGGGTACGCCAGCGTCGGACAGTGTGAGAGTGAACGCTGCAGTCAGTGGGAAGGAAGTAGAAATTTAAATCAATCAATTAATCAATCAATCAATCCGCGATTTTTCTTTTGTTCTAGATTGACTCAAGACCCATCAATTACATCATCCAACATTGTTTAAAGGACTAACACATTCCCCTTGACAGAATCGCTTCATATTTAGTCGTTATGGCGCTATCAACATTCTGGCGCTATCAACATTCTCCCGGAGTGAGCCGGCGGAGTGATTATGTGATTCGGTTGTGGGCGGGTCCTGAGCCCAGGACCGTGGATTGTTGCCAATAAAGACGTGTAAATGGACTGTTTCAGCCAATCAGAATCGAGAAATTTGCATGCCGTTGTATAATCTATAATAATATTTCAAATGGCATGGGTCCGGATGGCAGAATTCAGTACTGTATCTACAAAACATTCTGTTTAATCATCTTCCCTTTATTAATTTCCTTAGAATTTTTGTACACATGATCTCAAGAAGGTACTGAACGAGCTCAGTGGCAGTTTCTTATGTCTGGTCATTTTTTATCATGGTGTTATTCACTGTCAAAGATGCAAAGAAAAATCATAATTCATATTCTCCTTTGTTTCATCACAATTTAAGCAAGCCTAGTAATAGACACAATATTTCTAACACTGGGAATACATTCACAGAGGTCCGATAGATGTCCCTGGATACCAAGAACATGCAAATGGACCTTGTAGAAGTGGAGCAATCTTCCATTTACTTAGGTATGTATTTTAGGCAGATTTTCAGAAAATAGGGCTCCGGGCTTCATGGATGTTAGTGCACTCAGGTGCTGTTTCAGACCTCGTCTTCAGTCTGTTTTTGTCCAGTGTTTCCAATTAAGAGTGACCTCACGCTGTTGAAATCAGCCTGGAAGTAATAAGAATAAAGAAAAACACGAGGGGATACTGATGGAAAATCAGAGGGTCCGAGTATCGCTGTAGACAGACACCCATGCATTTTTCACTTACACTGGTTTTTGAGTAAAGCTTCATGGCCCTTATGGTTTCGGTATACTTGCTTTTAAATACATGTTTGCGTGTGCAAGAGATCGGAGCCGTGTATCCTCCTCTTCGTGATATGGATTACGGACTCATACCTATATTCAACGATGAGGCACCAAAAGACAGAAGTGGAGAGAAGCATAAATGAAAAAAAGAGACTTCTATTCTACGTTCTCAACGGCGCAGAGCAAAAATACCCAGCCGTAGGGACAGCGTCAATACACACACTATTAACGGCTAACCCGGATCGCAAGAACGTACCCCCGTCTGGCAGAATGGACAGAAGGACCATGATCACCCTTGTCTTACTACTTTCTGGAGATATCCAAACCAATCCGGGCCTGGTTTTGACTCGCAGACAGACGAGACGACTAGGCCTGGGGTCACAGGAAGCGGCGGCGGCTGCAGTTGCGGACAACACAGCAAACGGCGCCATCCATGGCATTGACGGCGACAGCAACGGCGACATCTCCACACCGACGCCTCTGTAGATGAACAGACGAGAGGCCGAGATAATAATAATAATAATAATAATAATAATAATAATAATAATAATAATAATAATAATAATAATAATAATAATAATAATAATAATAATAATAATAATAATAATAATAATAATAATAATAATAATAATAAAAAATTCAATTTGTACCGCACTTTACATTTGTAATAAAAACAATTAAAATGAATAGAACAACCAATGAAATGGAAGAACATAAAAATTAAATAATAATAATAATAATAATAATAATAATAATAATAATAATAATAATAATAATAATAATAATAATAATAATAATAATAATAATAATAATAATAATAATAATAATAATAATAATAATAATAATAATAATAATAATAATAATAATAATAAAAATGAATAGAAGTAAAATTTAAAGTAAAAGAATGATTCAGGCAAATGCCTTGTTAAAAAGAAATGTTTTTAGGCCCCTTTTAAAAACCTCAACGGACTGTGGTGCTCTCAGATGGTCGGGGAGGGCATTCCACAGCCGAGGAGCAGCTGAGCAAAAGGCCCGGTCACCCATGGTGCAGAGGTGTGTCCTGTGTATGGGTTGGAGTGTGTTTGAGTGTCCAGAGGCAGAGCGGAGGGAGTGGGTGGAGGTCGGGGGAGCGATAAGCTCTTTTATATAGGAGGGGGCGTTGCTGTGGATGCACTGATGGGTGAGGAGGGAGACCTTGTATTCAATCCTGGAGGAGACAGGGAGCCAGGGTAGGGAATGGAGTATGGGTGTGATGTGATCATATTTCCGCACTCTCATCAGGATCCTAGCAGCACAGTTCTGGATGCTCTTGCTAGGGAGATGAGACGGAGGGAACCGGAGCTCGCAACGTGGAGCCCAAATCGGCGCGGGACATCGACGCCGACAGAAACAACAAGGAATCGCCCGTTAGCCTGCAAGCTAGCCTGCAAGCTAGCATATCACAACAACAAAGGACCCCCCCCCCCCTCCGACGTGATTTTTTTTCATAGCCGCAGTTTGCAGAGACGCTCTCTGATTGGCCACTGACGTTTCTGGTCATGTGACATGTGCGCCCAATCGTGTGACGCTTGTGTCTTTGCCCATTTCCGCCTCGAACAGCATGCAAACTACCTAACGCCTAGTTTATCACTGGTTAAGCTTAGGTGACTCTTTCGAAGTTGGTTAAGGTTAGAGTTTGGAATCAGGGCTGGTGTTCTATCGCCCTGCTCTAAGACAAACTCTAACCTTAATCAACTTCGAAAGAGTGCCTAAACTTAACCAGTGATAGAAACAGGTGTCACACGATTGGCCGCACATGTCACACGACCAGAAACGTCAGTGGCCAATCAGAGAGCGTCTCCGTAAACTGCGGCTAAGAAAAAAAAATCACGCCCCCCTCCCCCTCCCCACCCACGACAACAAAGCCCCCGATGAACGGAACTCAAATGAACAATACTTCAAACCGGACGACATTAACGAAATATCAAAAGCAAATGGACTGAACATATTCCACCTGAACATAAACAGCCTAAGACCCAAACTGGCTGAAATCAGACAATTGTTCATTAACGGTAAGACAGACATATTGTGCTTCTCAGAAACCAAACTTGATGCATCTGTAAATGACCCAGTGATAGAAATTGAAAACTATTCAATAGTCAGGAAGGATAGGAATCAGTATGGAGGTGGTGTCTGCGTGTATATTCATAAAGATACCAAATTCATTAACCGTACTGACCTGAACCATGATGAAATTGAAACTGTATGGGTTGAAATCTTGTTCGAAAGGGCGAAATCCATACTAGTAGACACAATCTATAGACTGCCAGAATAGAGTGGCTTTTATGATACACTTTTAGCTGGGGTGGAAGGTGTAGAAAAAAATTCTTATTGGGGTCTGGAACATGGATATGCTACGTAAAGAAGCACCCCGTCTTCAAGGCCTTCAGTAGGTTTTGTGATCTGCACGGTTTCAGCCAGCTAATCACCCAACCCACAAGAGTGTGAGATTCAACACAAACTACCATTGATCTCATTCTGACCTCTGACAAGTCCATGATCTCCAACAAAGGGGTGATAGCATGCGGGTTAAGTGATCATTATATGATATTCTGTACCCGCAAAAAGCTAAAACAAAAGGCCGGCTGTCACAAAACCTACTCTAGAGAGGCCTTTAACCTAGAACTGGAGAGCCTGGACTGGTCAGATGAGCTCAGTGGTACAACAATACTTAACAACATGGCCCCCCTAAGAACCACCAGGGTTAAAAATCGTGCTGAACCATGGATGCACTCTGAAATACTGACCGCTATGAAAACCAGAGACAAAAAATGCTCTGAACTTCATAAAAGTCAGACAAAGCTTGCCAAAAGTGTTCTCAACAGTGTTCTCCAAGCCTGTGTGGATGAACTCAAAATACAAAGAAACAGACTAAGAAACTATGTAAACACCATGATCAAATCCGTAAAAGAAAATGTCATCAATGACAAAACTGAGGAAAACAAAAACAAACCCCATGAACTTTGGAAATTACTCAACAACCAACTAGGCTGCAGCAAAAAACTAAAAACCAGGTTTACAAACATAAACATAAAGACAGAAAACACTCATCACAGACAAGCTGGATGTGGCCAAATACTTAAACATATTCTTCACTAACATAGCCACAACACTTACCTATTTCTGTTAGTTTAGTGTTTGCCTAATGTGAGTCTGAGTTGAATCTGGGAGGGGGGGGGTGGGCTGGTGGGAGGGAACTGGTGGGGGGATGGGCTGGTGGGAGGGAACTGGTGGGAGGGAGTGGGGGTGGGGGGGGGGGGGATTACCAAAATGGATGATTCTCTATTTTGACACTGACCATATCATGTATGTATCCATGCTGGTTGAAAATGAAAATAAAATTATCAAAAAAAACATAGCCACAACACTGGTTAATAAACTACCCTCCAACTCAGGGCATTTTGGGGTAGAACACATCCTAGCATACTACAAAAACCTAGGGGTCCACAAAGACGACTTCAAACTTGAAATGGTAACAACAGATGAGGTACTAAAAAAACTGAGCTCCCTCCAACCTAACAAGGCCACTGGCCATGACAATATCCCCTCCAAATTCCTCAGAGACTCAGCAGCCACCATCACCCCAGTCATCACACACATAATAAACCTCTCCATAAAACAGGGACACGTCCCCAAATACTTCAAAATTGCGAGAGTGACCCCCCCTGCACAAAAAAGGCAGCAAATTAGACCCAGGCAACTACCGCCCTGTTTCTATTCTTACCTCCATCTCGAAAGTCATGGAAAAAATAGTATACGAATAGGTCGAAAAGTACCTCGCGGAAGAAAATCGAATCTACGAATTCCAATCTGGCTTCAGAACATCCCACTCAACTGACACATGCCTTCTCTATTTGAACGACCACATCAAACAAGAGGTGGACGCAGGAAAATACTGCGGCATGGTCATGCTAGACCTCCAAAAGGCTTTCGACACTGTCAATCACTCCATTCTGATTGACAAACTAAAAGCAATTGATTTGATAGTGTATCAGTGAGCTGGATGCAATCCTACCTGGAGGTGAGAGAACAGATGGTAGAGGTAAACGGTACCCTACCCCCCCCCCCCCCTCCCAGTAAGCTGTGGTGTTCCCCAAGGAAGCATACTAGGACCATTACTGTTCCTAATTTATGCAAATGACATCACATCAGCTTGTGACTGCAACTTGTTCCTGTTCGCAGACGACTCAGCCCTGCTGGTCTCTGACAAGAACAAGTTACAGGTTGAACAAACCCTCAGCTCAGAACTCCGCAGAATCTGCACCTGGCTCGCTGATAACAAACTATCATTACACCTGGGTAAAACAGAGTCCATTCTCTTCGGATCAAATAACCAACTCAGCAAGACCAACGGCTTCTCTTCAGTGGGTGACAATATTGTCACAAGGAAAGATGAAATTACATACCTGGGTTCCATCCTAGAGGCAAATCTTCCTGTGACAAGATGGCATCCAATGTAATCAAAAAAGTCAACCAACGAACACGATTCGTGTACCGGATCTCCTCTCTGGTAAACAAGAATACCCTGAATACTCTAACAGGAGCACTCATTCAAGGGTACTACGACTATGCTTGCACCTCATGGTACCAAAGCATCTCAAAGGCCCTAAAAACAAGATTACAAACATCACAAAACAAACTGGTCAGACTACTGCTTGACCTTACTCCTAGAACCCACCTCACCCCTGCCCATTTTGACAACCTAGGATGGCTTAGAGTAGACGATAGAGTACAGCAACTTGCAATGGGCCTGGTCTACAAGATACACTACACCACTAAGGTACCCATGTACATGTCGAAATACTTCCCAAAGGTCAATGAATACCACGACCACAACACCAGAGGGAGTTCCACAAATCATGTTCAACCTAGATTCGGCTCAAACAAGGGACTAAACACGTTTCGCAATTATGCCACATCAATATGGAATGCCCTACCCACAGCCGTAAAAAAAAATGTAATCCCTACCCACCTTCAAAACCGCTCTCAAAGAGCACCTATGGGAGGCTGCAATTCGAAACTGGCCCCTGTAAACATCCAATTCTGCAGGCTCTGGATTTGCACCTCCTGTTATATAGGTCCTGCAGGGGTGGTAGTGCAATACCCGTAGTACGCTCTGCTGAGCGCACCACTCTCTGGAGGGCCTTCCTGTCTTGTGCCGTGCTGTTTCCAAACCAGGCAGTGATGTTTCCAGTCAGAATGCTCTCTACAGCCCCGAAATAGAAGGAGTGGAGTATCTTCCCCGATACTCTGAACTTCCTTAGCTGTCTTGGGTGATAGAGGCGCTGTTTCGCCTTTTTCACCACAGAATCTATGTGTGTAGACCATGTCAGGTCCTCTGTAGTGGACTCCCAGCCCAGGTACTTGAAACTGCTCACCCTGTCCACGATAGCCCCGTTTATCCACAGTGGCGTGTGTGTCCCCTC